>NC_081198.1:5030991-5378491 GCF_902713425.1 Acipenser ruthenus | reverse complement strand
AACTTTAGTCATTTCCACCTTTAGAGTTTGCACCATGAGCAAAACTCATGCAGATATAGATTGACACCACCAAGAAACTCCAAGTGCTACTAGGAATGTCAATACTAAGTTTCATTACAATGATCTTAAATGTTGCGTTTGATGCAATGAATGGGATCTACTGTAGTTACAGGAATACAGCCACTTTTGTCCCTGTACAAAAACAAGGTTAACACAATAGACTGCCTCACACTAAATCCATAATAAAACTAAACACTTTGGCATGAAATGCTAATGCTAGCAGGATGAGGAATCAGATGAAGTCATTTATGGAGAGCCCAGATCTTTCCATATAAGGCATTTCCAGCTGCATTGTTAAAGCCGGCTCTTATCTCCACACTGGAAAGGACAGGATCACCTGATAGTCAGGCACCGAGTGCTGCTGCTCTCGGTCGGAGCTGATGAAATCACTGCTTATTGGGAGGGGATGACTGCAACTGCTGCAGTAATGCCAGTGATCTCATTATCAGGAAATTCTTACCATGTCACACAATGCCTTGCAGTGAAAAGAACAGTGTGATAAGATGAATTTCTACATGAATATGCAGCGGTTTAGAAGAGCACAGAGGAACCCTCAGTTACTGTTTCTTGATACACCTCTTAACCCCATCCACCTTCTTCTATCACACACACACTCATTTGCAACCTTCCCGGTCTATTATCTTATTTTTCTACACATCATTTCATTCCCAATCCACAAAATCCAAAAACATGTCCTGTCATTTTCAAACATTAGAGATTAATGCTACCAGCCTGAAACCTTTACAGGATCAGGGGAAACACTGTAGATTTAAAGCAATGATGTGCGCTGTGTGAACATGACTTTGTGCACTCTGTTCTTTGGTGGGGGGGGGGGAGAAAACCTCCCAGAAAGAACAGGTATGGGTGCTGGCTTCAATTGCATGTCTTCCCTCCCCACATACCACAGCCTTGTTAAAACCAGTTCTTTCACCTGATTATTCTGACCTTGCACATGCTTTATCTGAATTGTAAAACAAATCAGATAAGCAATGAGCCTTCTTTCTTACTTTGCATTTACAACAGCTGAACATTTTAATACAATATCTTATCACTGAAAGGGAAGCCTGCAGCAGATATCCAAATGCTTCTGCCTTGTATCAGCCTATTATTGTGCCTTACAGTCACTTAAGTATGCCAAGGAAAACGTTTGCTGAAGAGCACCTATATGCATGACATCTGCTCATACATTAAAATGACATTTGCAGATTTGATCCCATTTTAACCAATAACACAGGACAAAGACTTTCATTTAAGTTTCTAAATTTACATTGTTTTTATTTCAGTACCACTACTGTATATTGTAATGCATCTTCTTATGATTGATCCCATTTATACAGACTAGGGAAATGCTGGCCTGACTGTGCATTTCTTGATGACTTAAACTGGGATAACCAGATCCAGAGTCAACAAGAAACTTAAAAAGATAACGTCACATTTACGTAAGCAGTGCTGATTGAACGTGTTAAAAAAGCTCATATCCTGCTTTGGCCCTAAAATAAACCCGCCCAGACAAAAAAAAAATTAAAAAAAGGGGGGGGGAGTGGAACGCAAAAGTCCACTAAATGCATATTATGCAAGCCATGCAAAGCTGTATTTATGGTTTACAATTGATCGTATTGTTCATGCTTGTTTGGTCTTTAAATAAATTAAATTAAATAATGAAATAAATAAATAAATAAATAGATAAATAAATAAATAAATAAATAAATAAAGTAAAAAAAAAAAAAAAAGAAGAGAAATATATGACCAGCAGAATTGCGTGCACAAGCTGCAGAATGTCACAGCACCTGGAAATCAAAATGCGTAACTGCTTCCATGCATTTCTTCTATGTGTTTTTATATTCCGTTCAGCAGAGTCTCCAGTATCACACAGGGGCTTCTGCAGTCACAGCTGGGCTGGGCGTACGTTCCTGAGAAGTTAGAAGTTTCAGAAGGCCTTGTGCTACTGTATGCTAAAGACAGTAGTGTAGACTTTTCCATCCACAGAAAGATCTGAAACCAATTGTTGCAATATAAAAGAAAAAAAATATATATATGTAGCAAGGCTCTTTATTCTGACTCCCCTTACACACACACTTCAATAACTATTTTCATTTTCTAGGGGGGGTCGCCTAAGATGCATTTTAAAGCTGAGGATTACAGTTATTTAGTGATTTCAAAAACAAAGCTAACATTAACAAATTAAGCCTACTTTGTTACCTTTCTTAAAAACAAACAATTGCAAAATAAAAAAAACTGTGTATGTGTGTGATATGCACGGTACTTTTCTGTGTGCATGGGCTCAGCTTTTCAAATAACATTTTCAAAAACGCTTGACAAAGTGAACTGTCAATTCACTTCCTAATAGTCTGGAGTTCAAGCACTCAAGTTTTACATGCACTCACACATTTTGAAGTAGACCCTGCATGTAATGTGAACAGGTGCTTGCTTTAGGAAACCTCTAATAATAAAGCAGTGCCCAGGATCATTCTTTATTACTTTCACGCTAAGCGTGTGCCAGCTTGGTACCAGATGGGACACTTTCTACAGAAGGACCTCATATCATGTTTCTCCACACCACCAGCAATAATATAAAAAAGTAAATTTACTTCATTAGAAATGAGAACATGTTCCCATGACCTTACTTACTGTAGCATGACACAGCACTTTCGAATGTGAAGAAAACTCCACCAATATTTGCTTTGGAGTTACACTATTGGTATAGCGCTGCCAACAGAGTATTGTAAAACACACGCAGATATATTAATATTCATGTTAACAGGAGCCATTAAGAGTTAAGAACATGTTTTATTGTACAGAGCCTTCTGTTCTGTGCCAATTTTGCAATTGAAATGGCACTTCATTTGCATTCATTTTTTGAGGATTTACTAAAAAAAAAAAAAAAAAAAAGTGATGGGATGGCAAAACTAGAGACAGAAGTCTTGTTTATCCACAGAGCAGGGACGATAGTGACAGTGGCGCCTTGACTTGCCCATATTTGCCCCACAAGCATGCCTTCAGCCTGCACTCAAGTAACAATATTTTTAGTCTTTAAGCTGGATTCATCCCCCCCCCCCCCCCCCCGTAAAATGTACATCAGGTACACCAGAGTGTAATTATTAGCACACTCCTGCAACACTGCAAGCAGCATTTACTCTACTGCATGCGGCATTACTCAATGATACACCCGCTAGAGGCAGAAAATGATATAAAGTGAATCTACCAAAGAAGAATACTCTGGTTTGTGATATTTCATACCCATACCAGGTTCAAGTGTTACTATACTAGAACACAGTATCTCGGTCAAAGATTTCATTTTGGGTAGTGCACATCACTTCCACCTTTTAAAAATGAAAATAGAAATAGTGTTAAAAAGGTGTTGCTGTTATCTGGAATACAAACAATCTGTAATGAGATCCTTTGCACACCAGTGTTTACCACCTGCTAGGTAACAGTAATCCATCGTTATTGAACTATTGTGCTGGTCCAGCGATATTTAAGTAGCTCCCACACATACAAACACTGGTACTGTATTATTATTATTATAGTAACAGGACTAACAGAGGCAGGGAGCTCAGTCTGTCAGGGAGTGGGTCTCCAAGGATTATTATCAGCCCCAGTGCAGTATTGTTATACTAGCCCTGGTTTTAACCTGTCAGCTCTCAGTGAAGCAGGTGTATGCCAATCTCATAATTATGCAATGAAATTCTAGCTCTAGGATGCAGCTCTACAAACTGTACTCTTATATTGAGAAAAAACAAATGAACAGCTCAATATTTCATGGTGTGTGCAGTCCCTCGATCAGGCGTTTCACACATGAAATATATACTAGTAAATAAAGATTGCAAAACTAAAAAAGAGGCTGTAACCACACATTTCATGAAATGTGGAAGTGAGAATTTCTTTTGAATTACAAAAAAAAAGTAAATAAATATGAATGAACTTGAATATCGATGTGCAAAAGGTTCTTAATATAAAACATGTATTTTTTTTTTTTTTTATAAGGTAATGCGAGCACAGTTGCTCATTTCTACCTTGTGAAGCCCATGTATATATACACACACACACACAAATCTATCTACCTTCAATTTCACCTTGTTCAAGGGTTCCGAGGATAAGATAACCTTTTCCAATACAAGCAAAACATATATTTAATGATGCAACAGTAGTGCTTATATACACCGGTATACAAGCTCTGGCCCACCCTTTGAAGATGCATCAGGTTATTGTATTCCTGATGAACAGTCTCTCAGTGAGAAACAGTGACCAGCAAATAAATGCAGAACACCACACCATGTAAATATATCAGTCAGGCTGAAACAAAACTTTCTGTGATGGAAGTATTAAATCATCTTTGGCAATATGGAATAAGAAAAAACACTGTACCAGGTGACCATGTGGTACAGAAATGGCAATTTACTGATAGTTATCAAAGTTAGATAAGGAAGGCTCCCCTAAGCCTACTCCTCAAACAATTATTACCAAGACATTCAAATCCATAACTGTGTAGCACTATCACTGGTCCTATATCTCTTTGTCGTCCCCCCTCCACCCCATTTAAAATAATGCATATTGTGTGACCTGCTGCACAGAAAGTGAATGAGGAGATAGTAAGAAAGTGCGTTTAAATACGGCAAATTAAAAGTTTCATAAACAAACAAAAGGAAGAGCCATCATGTGATCTTTAACCCAAAACAGCAAGGACGGCAGAGTTCGTGCTATAAAAAGTTTTAAAGCTTTGGGCATCACTCCTTGAAGTGCTTGGTGCCGGTTATCTGTTCAGTAGTTGGTATTACAGTCTACTACATGCTAAGGTAGCCCTCCCCACTACGTGCATTAGAGGGGTCATTGAAAAAAGTGATAAAGATTGACTCAAGATAGCCTGGCTGTACACAAAGAAAATGTAAGCACCCAGAGTGTTGTATGGGGAAGCTTATACACATCATAATCCCTACAACAGGAAGACAGACGTTACACCTTCATGTGCCTGCCAGAGATTGCCGTGCAGTGGTGGGTAGATGGAAGCTATCCAAGAGAGAAATGAGGTGGGAGTAGAATGATGAAAGAATGGGAGTGGCTGTCCCATTCTATTGCCAGATGTCAAAATAATTTCCTCTGTAGGGGATCAAAAACAAAAACTGCAGGGGTATTACACCCACAATTCAAGCGTCACACTGAACAATGAGCAATTATCTGTGCCGAATTAAATCATTTTTAAAAGATTAACAGTGCATGTAATTAAGACAAGCTATATTAACTAAATATTACTTAATTGCAAGTTTATGCACTTTTACTCAATACTATATCAGTGTGCAGAATTGAACCTGCTTAACCACTCCAGTAGAACCAAAAACATTTCAAAAAAGTGTAGTATGATAAAGTATTTAATACGAGAAATGCTCCAAGAATATCATATAGCCCAACACCTGTTAATCTAAAAGTAAAATTCTGAACCAACTACAACTTACAGCTTTAGAAATGTGTTTTCACTTAGTGTACTTATCTGTACACAAAGCTGCAAACCTACAAAAAGTAAACCTTTGTTTTACAAAACATTAGGGGAATTTAAAATATTCTTTAACCACTGCACGGATATTGCAATGTAGAGGGAATACTGTGGAATGAATGGCACCCTCCTCAGAAGTTAAACATTAAAAACTAGCGTGCAACAATAATTCCTATCTTTCACAGGAGTTTGTACTTTAGCACCTCTTACCACGAAACGAAACTTAGCTTTAGGTAAAATGTTAGACACCAAAAACAAAACCAAGAAATGTAAAACGTTTGTGCACTTTCATAAGCTGTCACGTTTCAAAAAGGCAAGCATGCACAGACTAAAATGAGTTAGACAACAGCCCACATCAAACTGAAGAATTTAAAACATGCTCAGCCCACATGTAAAGTTTTTTTTTTCACCCCCCTTTAAAAAATTTGGCAATTAAGACTTCACTTAAGGCTCTGTTCTGCACATTAAACCACAGCCTAGGCTCCACCCCTCAAATACTTTCATGCAAGTGTCAGATAATCCAGTTTTCAAATATTCGTTTTTTTTAGAAATTGGAAATATTCACACAGTAACCGTTACTTAAAGGAAAGGCCTGTCTGTCCTTTTTAATGCAGGTTTTTTCAAAAACTTGGAATTAAATTTAGCTGTTCAAATGATACAGGATGTACTGTACCCCCTATAAATCTGAAACGACTAAATAGGAGACATCACAAAACAAACATGAATTGTTGGCAGTATGATCTGTATCCAATTTGCTGACTTACTTCAGAACAAAATGTAGGCCACACAGGATAACTTCAGTAAGTATCCAAATTGAGGTTAACAAAACAAACAAATAAAACACCTCCTGTGTAAAACTTAGTTCAGAGTCTCAAAAGTTGGTCAAAATAGGTCAATTACACTTTTTTTTCAGCATTAAGTCAAGTCGTGCATGGATCAGTGGCAACTACAACATGTTGCTTACATATTCAGTGTTCCACCACCAACCTATTGGTAATTTAAAAACTGAATGTTCATCAACTTCACTTGTGCATGTGTTACACTTACTGGTCTGTGTATTTTACCAGGCAAGACACAGTACAAGGACATCATATAAAATGGCTTGCATAACAGTACGTGCAGTAGCGAGAGCACGCTGTCCTGTATCCCTTTCATTCTGTTCCCAGGGCAATACACAGCACAACAATACCGTCCACTGTAAGCCTACAGCTGCAAGGATATGAGGGGCAGACTCCTTATTACTGACTGAAGACATTATCTGCTGGAGTTCCAGCTTTATTAATCTTCCTCAATACGTCTAACTCTGTGTCAGTGATCAAACAGAACAGGAAAGAAATGTAATTCGGTTCAGACAGGCCATTTCCTTAACAGTTCGTTCAACTGTGATGAAATCCAAAGTGGCTTTCATGTTTTTTTTGTTCTTTACTACAAAAAGGAGGAGTCATGTTTCAATCATACTTTAAAAGGACACAGAAGATAAATCACACGGCACAGGACACACTCCAAATTACAAGCTAGCTTCTTTAAAAACTAAAGTTTAGAACACATTAAAATAGAAATTATAACCTATCCACACACAATAATGCATGATCAAGATGGGTTGGAACCATATGATTCACATTCCCTTCCATTCAAAATTTTTCATAACATGATGATCACGTATTACATAGGTAGTATGAACTGGGTAACAATCCTGGATGCAGCATTTGCAAACCTGAAGACTGCTAGCTAAAACACATTGCACTGCAGACTTCAAGTCTCAATTTGCATTCCAAAACATATTACAGTACCGTGCATTCGTGTTCTTCAGTGTATGCTTTTATAGGTTTTATTAAGTAAACACCTGCAAAAAGGGAGATTTATTTCCTCATCCTGCAGAAGGAAGAGACAAAGGGGTCATGACCACAATCTGCAAGTGTCTACAAAAGGAAAAACACATGTTCAAGTTCAAAAGAAAAAGGAAGCAGCACAAAACCTGCGCTGGGTCAGATCAGGAACAATTTGCATTTATTCTAATCCTACAGTTTAAACACAAGGCACACACAATTCTCAGAATTTAACTGCATGTAAAAGATTCAGCATGTGCACACAAGCAGTTCCTTTTATTTTTACAATGGTCTTTATACTGCGTAAAACCACTCCTGATAAATCAAGATAAGCTCTTTTGACAGTTGCCAGCAGCAGAACCGAGAACACTTCCTTTAACCGGCATGTTAACTACGGTCCATGACTCTCTTCTCATTGATGAAGACAGCAGCTTTGCCAATGCAGAGACAGGAAGTTCGTAATAAAAGCTGGGCTCGATGGAATGCAGTTCACAACAGAAAACTGCTTGTATTCAAACAGAGCGAATCATGCTCTTCATAATACATAAAAGCTTGCAAAAAGTTGGGGCATAATGGCAACCCTTGCTTTTGTCCACATGCTGAAAAATAATAAAAACTAAAACTTGAAAGACCTGACTTAAAAGAACTATATCAATCTGCAAGACAAATAAGGTTTAAAATGTCATTTAAATGGCAACATGCAGGATTACTACTTCCTGGGCACAAAGATGACTTGTACAGCTTGCCATTTGTCTTGCGAGAGCAGGAATCAGGAACACTGTTAAAATAAAGACTAACCGGCACACAAACACACACACACTGGAGACAGATTTACATCTCTATAGACAGAAAGCTTTGGCTAAAACAGAACAATGCTGTGTTATTTAAGTTCGCACAGATAGCATTATAAATAATAAATACAGGTCTTGGTCATCCCTTTGTAAATCTAGTATTGACTTACAGAACTCAGATTGAACACAGAAACCAGATAGACATGCTTGCTTTGAATGTAAAAAGTACAGATTCACCAAAACATCCACAGTGGTAATGGGGGCTTGGCAATTTAACCTATCGCAGGCTGAGCAGAAACTCCATTCTTCAATGTAAAAGAGGTAGAGCATTAAAAGAAGGACACGCCAACCTGTAACCCACAACAGGTCATTTGAGTTCAACAGGAATGTTCCCAGCTAATGAGTGCAATATTGAAAATGCAATCAAGTTAATCTCTCATACGAAC
Source organism: Acipenser ruthenus (assembly GCF_902713425.1). Lineage (NCBI taxonomy): Eukaryota > Metazoa > Chordata > Actinopteri > Acipenseriformes > Acipenseridae > Acipenser > Acipenser ruthenus. Next base: position 5,369,883 of record NC_081198.1, on the reverse strand, counting down.
TGTACAGTCTTAAAAAAGCCATTTAACAATATCTGGTGGGTTTGTTCTTCAAACAAGGATAATCCTCCATGCAAACTAGAACAGTTAATTACATTCTGCTCTAGTCATAAAATTGTTAATTAAGCATAAGCCATTATTAAAGACCATTTTATATCTTAGACTCGCAGTAATAGGATATCTTGCATCCCCATCATTACACATTAGTGCTTTATATCTACCAGCTATCCCAACTGTAAAACAGTTATACACAAACCCTTCTTAACTGCAATACACCTTCACTCAAACGTGTTCTGGACACCTGTCAGCCAGGTGAAAGGAGCATTGTGCGACACCTGTGGTGAAGTCTTACTCACATGCTTCCACACCAATTACACTGGCTCACAGACAATAGATACTTAAATACATGCAATTTACCACCAACACCATGAAACCAGGCATCTGCACAGTCGTCAGTTCTGAAAAACCCCTAGTACGATGAAAACAATGGATTTTTGCTGCTAGACAGCTCCCGCTTGTGCACAGAAAGATCTAATTAATTATAAAACTGAACAGGTTAAATTTGAGTAAAAAGACATCTACCTTTTTAAAAGATATCCATGTATTGCTGCATACAGTATTATAGTTCTATTTTGTTTGAGTGCCTTTACAGTATAACTAAACTGACTTTCGATAATAAGGAATGGATAATTACTTTTGTGGTACCAATATGAAAAGCTAAAATCACAGTGTAGTATACAGAATTCATTTTAAAATAAATAAAGTTAGAAACATTTCCGCCTCATTTCTTGTTACTATTACTGGCACAGACCAAAAGACCAACCAGTGCATAACAGGTGCAGAGTACAACCTTCTTAAATAAACAAAGCTAACTCAGTAATTCAATAACCCAAAGACCTAGAGTGTGATGGGATTTGCATATATTGCAGATCCCTTGCACTTGAATGACATTTCACCTTAATTTCACTGATGTTTCATCCTCACATGATCTTTTACAACTGGAAAAGCAAAACACGCCATCTAGTGGTTTGCAGAAAGAACAAAAAATAATTATAAAAAAACCCTTTACTTGAATGACACTATCTAAATATGCATTACATGAGTTGAACAAGATTGGGGATGTCAATCAAGTTTTCAACATGTGTTGAGCATGCATTATTTGAGGTAGTGTGAATAGGGTATTTGGCCAACCAGATTGTGGAATAAGTTTTATTGGGTTGCATCGAATCCTGAGAGAATGAACAGTATTTCCCCAAGTCAGATACTTGGGAGAATCCCAACATAAAAACAGGAGAGACACACTGGCTAGCATAACAAACAGGCAGTGCTATTTCTGAACAGGAGAACACACTGTTCCTGCCATCGTGATACATGATAAACCATGCTGTGGTTTACTGCACACGCCAAACACAATGGTAATTTACCATGCAACCAGAGATATGGAAGAGTAGTTCTGGGAAACTGCTGCTCTGACATGGAAGTTAAAAGAACCTGTTCAGCAGAACAAGGAGCAGGGGACACACACACACACGCACGCACACCATCACCTGATTGAAAAACACAAATGCAATCCTTTCAGCATTTAACAATGCAAGCCTTCATTTTATTACCCTGCTGATCATGTGCCAAGTTAGCAGAAGCCAGTGTGGATTAACTGCATTCATACTGGCAGCTAAACACTTTCACAATAGGCATTGTTACATTAGCATAAAAGCAGGGCAGCAAATGAATCACCGGGAAAAAAAATAAATAAATAATAAAAAAAAAAAAGTTCCAGCAGTTTGACAAGCGTCAGCTTCACTCATACAGAAATGGGTCCTAACGTACCACAGCAAAATAGATCTAAAATCATAAAATAGTGAAAGCTGCAGCTTACTCAAGCAATTTGAAAGATAAAACAATACAAATTGAATACCGGTACTTGGATAACTGAATACTTCATTGTACAGTACAACTGTCCTGAGAACCACTTATTTTCAGGGGTACTCCCAGGTTAACAATGAATAGGTGCATCATGTAATCCAGTGCTATAAAACAAACACTCTTAAAGCACAGCTGGTTATCCCTGCAGAGACAGGTTGAGGAATTCAATCCCTACATGACTTCACAGAAAGACTGCTTTAGGAGAACTAATTTAAATAGTAAAAACTTGGGCATACATTTACAGAAGCACATTCAGCTGGTGTGCTGTACTGAGTGGAGCTCTCATCTTTCCAGTGCTACTAAAGCAATCTACAGTTTTAGGAGTGATCTTTCCTACACCTGTATACTTTGTGTTTAGAGCGGGGAATGTTTTATTTTAGTGCCTGCAAACAATCAGTATCCATGGTTCCACCAGTAACAATTACATTAACAGACCCAATTTTCTGCTGTCAATCTGTATCAACTAACACAGCTGAAGCAGGCAGCCCCAGTCTTATTGTTAACTACCTCACAGATAATTCATATCTGAAGCAACTTGTGGTTCCCTTGTGAATGCTGTCTCGCAGGAATGTCAGTGAGAAATGGTGTTTTTCAACACCCATCTTTACTGTGTTAACACCAAGGGAGTGAATTAAATTCAAGCTAAAAATCAGTCAGGATGGGAACAGCATAAAATGACCCTCTGAAGCCAACATCAGAACCCTTTTCATTAAAAATGTAAAGAGTAGGGTTGGGGGGGAAACAGTAGTTCACAGCAATGTGGAGTTTGCATTGATCACACATTTGTAAATCGAACCAGAAAAGCCATTCTTGACGAGAGTGAAGCAGTGGGTCTGACCCTTGTGCGACCCCACACAGCACTAAACCTCAATCGGATGTTAAACAAGTTGGGTGTTGAGTTACATCATCTCCTCCGTATACCCACTCCCCTCACTATAACAATGCCTGTTGAGGTATTTAAAGAATCCCTAAACAGGATCTCCACAAGAGGGAGATGCAAGCAAACACTAGCCTCAAAAAAGTCTGGCTTTTAAAACTTAGCAGTACATTACCTTATAATATATATATATATATATATATATATATATTATATTAAAAAAAACATATATATTATATATATACACACACACACAGCTACACTTAATCCGATGCATCTAACATCATCAGATCTAAAACACAAAGCATATCCAAAACGTACCATTTCCAAGATGGTAGATTTATCTCTCACGGCTGTTTTTAAAACTTCACTCAAACTTGTGGCATTCTGCTCTACAAAGAATTGTAGATAACAGCTGAATACGAACAGATCTGGCAGTAAAGACGTGTGTTAATAACACATGCCACAATAAAACTTTAAACTACAAAATCAGATCCATTAGCAGCAAGCCAAAGGACATCTGTTGATACATCCAGCTTCTGTAACAGGAGCTTCCCTGTGTGCAAGTTTAACAAAATTCAACAAGCACTTCTCTCTAAGACATTTAATAACAAAAGTGTGACATGCCTACGTACTCTATTAACAGACAGGCAGGCACCTTATAATCTCAGTATTCTGATCAATTGTGCAAAAGAATACTCAACATCATCTTTTCCTATGAGGTCTGGATTCATTTATATAAAAAAGGAACCAGGGTTGGGGTCAACTGTTTTTCAATTCCATTTTAAAATCAGTTCCACATTCGAATTCCAATTCCTTCGATGAAATTGGAATTGATATTTTAGAGCCATAGTAATTGCGATTGTTCACCTGTTTTCATTTTAAGCCAATTGAACTGACCAACAGTAATTTCAATTTAAGGTCATTTGTTGCCACTGTGAGAAGCTCATTTTAACAGAACACTGCCATTTTGATCAATGTTGTGTTGGAATTGATTAAAAGGGAATGACCAACCCTGAAAGGTATTAATATTGCTAGGAGCCAGGCAGAAACAGGAAATAAACGCAGTAACAGAAAACCTTCCAAAAGGGTTTATAATACAATTACATGGTAAACTGATGAATGTATCACTCATCACCGACACATCTCTCTGTAATTTATCAGGTCTTGGAGCCTCAGGTGTGGCAATATGCCCATTTATAAGTTTTCTTGCATGGATTTTTGTTTGTTTTAAAGCTTGTCAGGCTTCTTAACATCTTGATGGATTAAATGAAAAGAAAGGCAATGCAGAATGGCTAGATTAACAATGCAGACATTTTGTATGGTTTATTTATTTCAAAACTCAACTATTATGTTAATCATTTCAAATAAAATTAAGAAATCCCTAACCTTTTTTTTGTGGACACCTGGAAAAATCAAGACCCTTTTTTTAAAATCTTCTTTGCCTCAATGCAACAGAATGACCTGGAAAGAAGAAACACAAGCTGTAAGAGAGGCACACAAGCAAACTGCAATGCTAGAATTGTGTGGCAATACAACACATACAGATCACTTTACAAAAAAACATATACTGTATTCATTCTAGTGACAAAAGGTTTTAAACCTAGATGGAAAAAACATAAATAGTATCTGCATTCCAAATAAACTGAGGAACATAATCAAGACAGGAAAAAGTCTGCACTTACTACAGGATTTTAAACAAGAACTTTCCTTAAATCCACAGCTTTCATCACCACTAAATAACCTGGATATTTGGCAACCTACAATTAGCTACTTGACAGCTAGACAGTTTCCTTTTCAGCATCGATTCCTGGAATCCATTATCTGTACTGATCTTTCTTGCAGCTTGCATTGCCTTTACCTCGTCCATACAACTAGAAGTTGTTAGTATAGACGTGACGGGTCAAAAGACGGCTTTCACTGGCTGATGTTCTGCAATTGTAAATAGTATTTCTCAGGGGGTAATAGCCATTGAGCATCTTATTAAAATGATACCATCAATTATAACAAATCTCAATTTCTTCTGCATTACAATCTTGTGATCTTTCTGCCCCATATTCACATTCGTTCACTTGCACCTGGAGTGTCTACACGAGTTTATTGGCCGACAATCTAATGCAATTCAAATGGAGAGTGACAGGGCTTCTCACCCAAGAAATGAGGTTTCCTGAACTGAATTGCAAACAGCAAGGGAGAAACAGCCTGGGTGCATCCTCTTAGTCATGGAATGAGACTCACAGAGAAACAAAGAAAGGACAATCTAGGAAGAGAGAACTTGACAGCTCAGAGCTCAGCCTGCGGAGAGCATTAACCAGCACTGTCCACAAGGGGGCTGCTACAGCACCTGTATTCCCACTGTCTCCCAGCAGGGGGCCCCAAAGGCAAAACGGTCAGTGCATAGACAGATCCAGGGGAAATACATGCAAGATGTTTGTTTTAAAAAAAGGAATATCATCAATCAATTCTTTGAAGAACTGAATATTTACTCAAATACAAAACAGGTATTAATAGGGAAAAGAAGAGAGATTAAGAAATACGTGAAGAGCCAAAACAAACCTCTTTAAGGGTACTAAAAGCACTCTTCCTGGTAGATTGGCTTTTCTTAAATTTTACTTTACGTCAGCAGTCGTGTTTTATTTGCCTTCTTATTTCTGGAGTGTTCTGGCAAACCAATGCTGTGAAGCCGTGGTGCACGTAATTTAAAAAGCAGGAAACTACTAGCAAATGTCACTCAGGTTCATTCCACTGCAAATTCCTTCATCCTGTCTGTTATAGGGACAGGAGCTCCTGGTTGGAAACTGGTTTCTTCAACTACACCCACTGAAGCTGGAAGCCACAAAGTTGGGTTAAAAACAGCTGCCCAACTACCCCTCTATACTGTACCTCTATTCACTCTCTTTATAGTGAAGCAGGCAAGAGTTTGGCAGAATCTACTAGGTACAGTCTGACAGTAGAATTACTATTTGTAGAATGAATACATTTTTCAATAGTTTAGCTTTCATTAATTTCTTGTTACCAGAAAAGCAGAAACACCAAGATGGACCACAGCCCAGCAAAACAGGCTAACACAGTTCTGGGATTAATAGGGAGATTACTGTGCTTGTACAGACCCAAAAGACCATTTTTCAGCTAAATTGATTTTCCATAGGTTTATGAGTCAGCTTGATATGGCCTTGTAAAGCGAGCAGGCTCGCCAGTTTACTCAGCATGAGTTTACAATACGGTTGCCAAGGATTATGATGTGATAAAAACAAGCAGTGCAGCACTGAAAGGAGAAAAAAAGGAAGTGGAAAATGTAGTTAAAACTACGTAGTCAGTCGCAAAACAAGTAGTGCCTGTGTATGGTAATGTAATAAACATTAATATATAGGCATTTCACGCATAATAGCACAGTCGTTTCAATCCCCTACATCTGTTTTTAAGAAACAGCTTTTTAAAAAGGTCATTTAGAGGCGGATTCCTTCTGAATATACTGCACCCCTTAATTACAGAGTGTTCTATTTCATCATACAATCAAACTTCCAGATAAACCTGTACTACCTGTTAATAACCTTTAAAACAACGCAAGTGTTGGATTTTATTTACTGAAGCCACCAAATATCAAGATTCAATCTCAAGTGTTTGGCACCTCATCAGTGTAAGCACATTTCAGTATTATACAGTAGCTGTGTTGTGTCATGATATTACTAAACATCCAGTTTGAATATTGATAAATCAAAGTAATTACCCTGCTTGAACCGGTTATACCCGATAGACTATTTCTTTTCAGCCTCATTCTCTGTTATTGCTTGTAAGGAAAGAGTCAGGTTTCGTTTTGAAGACGCAGTGAGCCAGTGTACCAGGAGGCCCCATCGCAATCTAAAAATCAAAAAGCCTTCAAAACACACACTCATTATAACCTTAAACAAGGACAGAAAATGTTGTGCAATATTGCTAGGCAACAAGCAGAAAACACTACACAGTAAAAGAAGACCAGACTCTGGCTAAAATCAGCTTGAACAAAATCAGGTAAACTGCTGTCCACATTTTTATTTCCTGTATTTATTCAAAAATATGAAGCAATGAACCAGAGTAAAAGGATGAGTGTGAACATTTGATAACTCCAATTACCAAGATAAATGTCAGACTTGTCTTTAACAAGGTTGTACTCTGTCAATGGCCAGTAATGCTAATGCTTCGACAGGTCTGGACAGGGTGACTAAGGAAGCTGTCATCTAAGGCAGGTTTTAAATCCTGGTCCACTGATTCCAACAAATTTCATTTCAATTTATATATATATATATTTATATATAAAATATGATTTGATGCTACTTCCTCTGAAGTACCTGAAGTGGATGCACAAGAACATATCTGACACTGAACATTATTATTATTATTTGTTTATTTAGCAGACGCCTTTATCCAAGGCGACTTACAGAGACTAGGGTGTGTGAACTATGCATCAGCTGCAGAGTCACTTACAATTACATCTCACCTGAAAGACAGAGCACAAGGAGGTTAAGTGACTTGCTCAGGGTCACACAATGTCAGTGGCTGAGGTGGGATTTGAACCGGCGACCTCCTGGTTACAAGCCCTTTTCTTTAACCACTGGACCACACAGCTGACGATTGTGAGCAAAATGAATGCCAGCTGCAAGTCACCGTCAGTAATGGACAAAGAGTGCTGCGATTAAAAGAAAACTGCTTGTGTTTCTTTGCCCTTGCTAAATAAATAACCAAGCAAGTTCAGGAACCAATATCAAAGAGGTTCTGCAGATAGATAGATAGAATTAACCTTTCTGCTCCATCAACAGCTTCCAACAACCTCAGTATCCAGCACAGACATCCCTTTATTGGAGAGTCGCTGGTCATCACTGAATCAATAATTAAAATTCAGCACTAGAGAAGTACACAGAGCTACCAGGCCAGGTTGTTTAATTTGAAGATTACATTAAAACCAAGCTGGCATTACATAGTTTAACAGGTACTGTACCAAACTATTTCAACATGTGGTGTAGACTGCAGTAAGGAACACACAGTCCTCTGAAGAGTGCAAGGATGGAGCAGCTTTAACTAGTGCACACTCAGGAGGGTTTTCATAATCTCTTAAGAATTTGTATTTCTGGAAATTCAGACACGATCAGTGCATAAGATTTTTTTTTCTTGTCTATAATCTGCTGCAAACTAACTTACCTACTACTATTGGTAATAGTGCCTTTTGTTTACATTTTAACATGGCGAGTACATTATTTTAATGCAAGTCAAAGGCTAACCCAACAGTTAATTTGCAATCATTTAAAAGGTTAGTACGTTGCTCCCTTCTCAAATCTCATCTTTAAAAAAAATAATAAATAAATAAATAAAAACTGGGGTTAACAGCAAAACAAATGCGCAGAACATGTGGTAAGCAGTGTGTTCTTATCAATTACTGATTAATCAGAATGCTCAGCACTATCAATTTCCCCATCAGCTCAGTTGTCTTGGCTCCAACACTGGCTTCAAGATCCTTCTCTATTTAAAGCAAAGTGAAACATCTGCTCTTCAAACATATCAGAATAAGCCTGAACAACACTGTGCAGCAGGCTGCAGTAAACAAAGTTACTCTTCTACAGAATCACAGAACAGGAATTAAACACCCAGCTGCAGAAATAAGAACAGCTATAGAAAATGTTCATAAAGTACCGAGTATATTAATTATCATACCAATCTCACTATCAGATATCGTATTTCAAAGTGAAAATAAATGTTTACTGTTTCTTTCAAAACAGCCTGTTTGAGAGCTATGGAAGGGAATTATTACCATCACTGTACTGCTCAAAGTAATCCCTGCTATGTAATGGTCTTACATTTGCCCTTCATTAAGGGTCAGTTGAATGGACTTCCTGGAGGCCTTTGTAAAGAATCAGCAAACTCCACTAAGAGATTACGCTTGTATCTATGTTGGCTGTAGAATGCCAGAGCACTACAGTACTGTGTAAACAAAAATGAAGTTCATGGAAAAGGCAAGACTGAGGCATTGTAGGGTCAAACAGTGGGATCCATAACCAACCGTTTCTAATACATTTCACAGTATGAGTTTCTGGAAAGACAGGGAAGAGACTGGACCTATCATTAGGATGATAGCTCCAATATATCTTTTCTGCCTCTCAAAACTGTGATGTCACCAGAGAGGCCCGGCTCACTTAACCAAGGAAATGCATCCTTCCTCTTAATTTACTGAGAAAGAAATCCATTCAGGGAAAGCCTATAGAAATCACTCCTTCGTTACTTTTTGACCCCCAGTTCCCCAAATTGTTTTTTTTATCAAGTGTTGGTAGTGAATAGCAAGTCCAGTTTTACAAGTTGGCCAAATATCACTACCAACTTCTTATGAGATTGTTTAGATCATCTGTTTTCTGTGCTGGATGCAGTGGTGTTGCAAACCCAGTCACTCTGTCTGTTGCTGCCTTGCCCCACAGTACGAAGCCTTGGTGTACTTCTTGACAGCAACCTCTCCTTTGATGCCCACATCTCCTCTGTGGTCAAATCTTCCGTCTACCATCTTCAAAACATCTCTAAAGTCCGTCCCTACCTTTCCTTCCCAGATGCGGAGATACTTTGTCATGCATTTGTCTCCTCTCGACCCCTGCAACTCTCTATATGGTGGTCTCCCGGCACGCACCATAAACCGACTGCAGCTAGTCCAGAATGCCGCTGCCAGGATCCTTACCAGATGTAAAAAAATGTGATCACATAACCCCACCGTCTTGCCAAGCTGCACTGGCTACCTGTAAAGTTTAGGATTATTTTCAAAAAACTCTCCTGCTCACCTACAATGCCCTTCATCACACAGGTCCCGAGTACCACCTCAACCTGCTGACCCGCTATGTCCCTGCCTGCAAGCTGAGGTCCTCCGACTGGCCTGCTTGTTATCCCCAAACAAAAGTGCACCACACTTGGAGAATGCTCACTTAGCTTCATGGCTCCGACTCTTTGGAACTCTCTCCCAGCTTTGGTGCGTGACGCTCCCACCGTGGTCGCTTTAAATCAACTCTCAAGACCCACCTGTTCTCCCTCTTTCCATGCTCTTTAAGCCTGATATCTACTATTAGCTGCTATGTTGCTGCTACTATTTCATGTATTATGCTACTATCATGTATTATGTACTTTTCACTGTATTTAATGTATTATACATTGTGTTTTACTGTATAGCATGTATTATGCATTTCTCTATATTTAAAGTATGAATTTTCTTGTTATTGCATCTTGTAAAGCACTTTGTGATGGTGGTCCACTATGAAAGGCACTATATAAAATAAAGATTGATGGATTACACAACACGTTATTGGCATGGCACATAATGTAAAGCTATGCACAGCAGATTATTTTTTTATCATGTGAAGTTCAGATGCCAATTTGATAAAGAAAAAGACTACTTCAATGAAATTAGCTGTGACTAAAAACTTTGATTGCCTCGATTGATACGCACAACAACTTCTTGTTAGATTTCACAGTTGTCAGAGGTCTGACTGTAATGCAAATGAGCTGCTAAATAAACAGTTTTTTAAATGTCTATTTCCCCGACATATTGCTTGTGGAAAGCGGTGATGGTAGATACAGAGTTTTCTCTTTTGTAAATTGTATGCACCACAGCAACTGTTCCAGAGACTGCTTTCAATATCAAATTATCACATTGACGCTCTTTCCCTGGTTGCCTAAATGTTATCAGCTTCTAGACGTCAAATCTAATTCAAAACTATCAGCAGAATTAACAAGCACCAGAATCAAAGCTCACTGAAGGCAATGCTATTTATAGCGCCTCTCCATTCACATCTCCAAACAAGCTTCGACCGCACTTCACGTGCAGAAAGAATGAATCAGCCTGCCGCGCTACAGCTACCACACTGATTCAGACAGCACACCACTAGACTTCTCTGTGTGATACTTTCCATAAGACAACAATGGACATCATCAAAATCAGACATCATGCTGTCATCCAAAAATAAATTCTTCAATCACAATTTGATGAGCGGCTCTGAAGAAAATGGTAGCAAAGAAATTGTCAATATGACCTAAAGTCTGACCGACTATGAGCATTATAAAAGAATATCCGCACTAAGCTTTATTACAACAGAATGCCCGGTTCAAGATATCTCTAAAAATGCAAGAGTAACATGATTCAGAGGCTTTGCAAATCATTAAAGAGCCATGTTTAAATGCAGCCACAACTCAGCAGGCAATCTGATCATTTTTTTATTTGGTCCCAACTATTATTTTGAGTAATACAAGAAGTTGAAATGTGGATTTGAAAGGTTGCCATTGAAGCAGGGCAATCATGCCTATTCCTCTGTGTGCAATAGTAGTCTCCCCATGAACTGCAACAAATCACAAATAAATATTTAACCACTGACCCCTTTCCTCCATTCACGTTCAGTACCCTGGGGAAGCAAGAGTAAGGTTTACCAAAAGTAAACATAACATTTGCAAAGTCTTATTAAAAAAAGCTTAGCAAATAAGACAGTTTCTTCCTGCACACTGCGAGAAGGGTTTCCTAAAGGCTAGTTTGCTTAAGACTTAGTAGTAATGACATTTAAACCACAGTGCACATTTGTAAACAAATAGTATCCAAGCCAATCAGAATCAATAATGTTTACAGAGGCAAGGGAGCATATGGACCTTCAAAACAGGAATCTATTTAGGCACTACCGTCAGGCAACTGCACACAGTTTCATATATATATATATTAAATCTGGAACAGAAGATACAGTTGAATCACCGATCCCTTACATAGGCAAGTAATCAAAATATAAAACACGTCTTATGGCAAACTGAACATTGCAGGTTACACCCTACAAGGGCAACAGTATTCTAAAATCTAAATGTAACACTGTACTTGCACTGTCTGATTATTAAGCCATTACGAGGAGACCGAAATCTTTCAGGTCACACTTCACAGATGTAAAGGATTACTTGATCCGGATTAGTTCTTATTCCGCTTGTGTTCCCGTGAGAAGCTACGTCTAAAGCAACAGACATGGTATATACATTTAGCAATATGGTTCAAAGAGCTTTAAAAATGAGAAGACTGCTTATTTTATTGGAAAATAACCAGGGAAAGCTTGTTCAGTATTTCTGGAATGCTTTAAAAAAAAAAAAAAAAAAAAAAAAAAAGGGGCCAAAACTTCAAAGAATTCATAATGTTTATAACATTAGGCAAGTTACAGTGACAACACACACATACAAAAAAAAAAAAAAAAATCTACAAATCCAATCAGGGTATCCAAATACATACCCCTCCCCCAGCACACATATAACCACCACTTTCCAGACGCAAGATGCAGGTCACCATGTAACCTGCATCCACAGCATGCAGAACGGAATCTCATGACAAATCCCAATACAACAACCAATTAACATATACCCTTCAATAAGTTTGTTAACAGCAATGTGAAAGAATTTTGTATTTGATATTTTACAGTCAAATGTTGTGGGTTTTCTGGCTTACTACAACTGTCCAAATAGGACTAGCTGCTGACATACAGTACTGTGTGGCCAGTTACAAGAGAGATTTACATACTGTCTATGCAAAAATACTGTACATACAGTACAACTAGCTCAGCAACCTAATTATGTATTCCATCAATGTACACAGGCAGCTCCCTACTTGCCTGCAGTACCTCAGTATCCTGAAAGCAGCAAGCCCACTGAACACACTGCCATTCGGATCAGAAATCAAAACAATTATCATCATGTGGAACAAGATAACCCAGCAAGTGTTGCCTAAAAACCCTTGGGTAGCTGAACGTTTCCCCAATCTCAGCAATGAGATGCACACTATTGTGTGATGGGGGAAGCAATACTATTGCAAGAAATACTTGAATAGCCAGAAACTGGCCGCAGCTTTGTACTGTTGTTCTGTAAACACAGTGGAATAAACCAAAGCCACAAACTAGGAACTACTGTACCATGACAGAATGTAAGCAATGTACTGGGGTAGTGCTGGTGTGTTGGCTAAAACTCACTTGCAGTGTAACAAACCAAGGCAATCCAGATGGCTTATTCAAAAGACTTATCTACAGTTCATGGATTATACTGCGAGTCACACATATAGTAAGATAGGGATTTATAGGATATAAATCAAACCATATACGCAGTCTGTATTAAAATGGATTGGCAAAAGAGTACACACTCAAAGTAAGTTGCATTATATATTTAACAAGGGACACGGGTTACAGGGAGAGAGCTCACAGTACACCAACACAAACATACAACAAACAAAAGAAAAGGCAGTACAAAATTGTGAGCACACAGAAAATTGAGAATACAGAGGCCCATTCACACTATTAACATGGTTTTGATTTCAACAGAGGTAACCCAGCTTTTAAAAATGCAACTTCTTCTCTCGCAACATTATTACTGGTCCTATTTATCTTGTGTGGTAGAAAAGTAAAAACATTAATTCTTTCAAAACAAAAAAAAAGGATGCTGGAAAAGATTTCACTGAAATAGTAACATATCCTCTGGTTAAATCACTCCAGCGTTCATATTTATACATTCTCTAAATGCATTTCTTTTTTAGTAACTATGATTTCACTGCTAATGCCAATCCATCCCTCATGTTGTGCTGGTCCAACAGGGTAGCCAAGGCAACACAGCACTTATCACAAAACTGTTGTTTCAAACCAGGCATCCATGTGAGTGCAGCGTTGTAAAATATCAGCCATAAAATGGTTCCTATTATTTGTACTATACGGACGACTGGATTACAGAATACAGCTGCATAGAGAGTATAAAGCCAATGTGTCATCATCCGAAAACCAAAAACTAACCACAACATCCGCCTTAGCTATCAGGTCAAAGTGAAGGGTAACATTAAAAAAGTTACATAACACTGGAAGTACAATGTTCAAATGGTGTATGAAATATTACCAGTTGAAACATAGGTGATAGCAGGGCAACAACATACTGTACAAGCTTTCCTCCGGGGGTGTGTGTGGAGACAGTACAGGGGTGTGAAATTGCATAGACCATCTGCATCACATTTGGAGAACGCAGGAATAAGCAAGTGGAAGTCATCAGAAGAACCTGCACTTTACAAAGCGCTAAAACAGCGACTCCACTAATTCCTTCCCGTATGTCTTTGGTTAATGACGATACGAAGAGCTAGCGAGGGGAACGTTTGGAAAATCGTGTTTTATTTACACCGGGTGACCCTAATTAAATGTTTGCACCAATAATTTCTATTCAAGACACAGCAGTGTAACTTCAGAATTGCACAGTGCAGCTTTGCGTTTGTAAACAAAGTGAAACAGCGAAGGCCTTTCACTTGAGACATGCGACGCAAACTGGTGCTGCCTGCTGATTGAGCATCATGCTGCTACACTACCTGCTTTTCCAGCTGAGCTACACTGGGGTAGGATGCTGTGTGTTTGGCATGGCTCAATCCTGCATGGGAATTTAAAGTAAGAGAAAAGGGCATCTTGCCAAGGAATGTCTTTAAATACAAATTACATTTATAAAACAGAAGCCGTAAACAAGGCTGTCTAGCGCAATCTTACGAGCACTAATTAGAACAGAGGGGTGTAATGACGTCAGGCAAGGTTTTCTAACGCAGTGGAGTATTTTATAGAGTGCTTTTAAAGCAAATATACACAAGTTTGGATTTTATTTCACAGCTTAGTTAACTACAAAAGTAATTTCATAATTAGATCATGAAATGCTATTCTACAAAAAAAATGTTTACAAAAATGTCCCTCTACAGATTTAATTAATACATATTAAAATAATTTAGCTCCTCTCACTTAAACTTAGCAAATGTACGGTATATGCTCTCTTTTGTACTCTGTCTAAACTAGTGTTTATCCAAACAGGTTTGAGAGCTCTAGCATTGAAAAGCGTTAGTATTCAACGCAGGGCAGTAAACATCCTGGCTTTTTAAACCGGATCTCATTTTGGAATCCACGAGGTGCTGTGTTGCTAAGCAGATGCGGCGCTTGGTCTAAAGGAAAGCAATTCTGTGAATTTTAAACATTTTTTTTTTCTTTCTTACATTTTACTTGTGATGTAAACACAATAGTCCATGATGTTCATAGAGCAGGCGTGTCTGTGCTTCAGTTACAGCATTAAAAAAGGCATGCTGTCTGGACTTGTCTTTTTTTCTAATATTGAGCACTCTCATTTACTCTCATTGTGTGCAGTTTCCTTAGCTACTCCCTAGCTGTAAACTGCAAATTACATGATCAAATTCTTTATGTTGCACACCCATACAGGGAGGAATACTGTATTCAAGCACCAAACACTTGTGCCAAGAATACAGGGTAGTGAAAACAGAACTGCTCTCTTTGTACATTCAATAGAACGCAAGGGTTTTTTAATTCTAGATTTACATCCTGAATAAAACACAGCATCTTATTCTAAAACCCTTTCCAGACACTGTCTCTAATGACAGGCTTTTGAATTTACTGTGGTGTTTCAGAACACCTTCTAATGCAATTTATACAGCAGATTATAAATCTTATACAAACCGATCTCTGCTATGGAGGTTACACCACGTCTTATCCTGTTTACAGTACCCACCTCGGACATCGATAATACAGCGCACTTGTGAGGTTAAAAAAACATCACATTTTATCTTTAACAGCGAATTTTGTTTTTGTGAGTTAGAAGGTAATGCCTCGTGTGTAGAGAGACTCTTATTATATACATCATTTTGGACAGTTTGACCTAGGGACAGTCCTGAATAGTTGAATAGTCGACGAGTGGAAAAGAAAAGTGGCAGGTGGTGACATGCAGTGTGGCTGGGTTGACAACGTTTTAAATAAACCATGAGTTAAGGTTTTGTGACCCCGTTTTGCTTTAAAATCCTCCTTGGCTTTAGAGTCTTTAGAGGTTTCAGTTTTTATTTTCAATACCGTCATTTGCTTTTTGGTCTAAAACCTCAATGACCATGTCCCTATTAAATTAATTCACAGCATGGTGAAGTCCTGCACTCTGATTGGCTGGGAACAGTTGTGGTCAGCCCAAAGTGGAGAACAGTAAAGCAAACAATCAAACTGGACCTGGGGGGGGGGGGGGGGGGGGGGATATACACTGTTACAAACAAGCATAGAGGGCTGTGGAATCACCCATATATCTGATATACAATTTCGCTAGACAACAGTCTATTTTCTCACGACTGTCAAATTTAAAGCAAATTGCTTTCTTTATTTGTATTCTTTAGTTTCTCGGTTTTTCTACAGAATACTGCAGTTTAAATTCCTGGTTGCCAAAAAGTTACATATTTCTGTTGGTTTTGCTTCTAGTCACCTAATCAGAAATCATAATTAGTTTGTTCCTTGGGAAGTATCTTCCTAAATACACCCCCCCCCCCCCCCCTTTTTTTTTTTTTTTTTTAATACCACTTTTGCCGATTCATTTGTATCTGAAAAGCAAACTGTAACTTCAACATAGCCTCAACTGTTTTTCAAACTTAATTACTTTGACTCAATTTTTAAAACGATTAGTTTAGCTTAAGAAAGTGGAGCATACAAACTTGTAATGACTTTCATCGTCTCACGAGAAAAAAAAGAGCTATTTTTCACCAAGTTTACAAAAGCAATATTGTCACGGTGTTAAAGATTGCCGTCAGCAGCGTACTGCAACATCGACAGCTTATAAACCTGCTACATACAGCATATCTTCTGTACTTTTGTCAGCCGTCACACTGGCTCTTTAGTAACGAAAGTAACTCCTTATCTTTTTTTTCCACCGTTGGTTAATAGTTTAGAACAAGATTACCCTAATTAAGATTACACAGAAAAACACGACAACAATCAGGTGATATTTGGTGCACATCCCTTCTATTAACAGTAACTTACTGAGTAAGCCGTTTCAATTACAAAAGCAGAACACATTTTTTGAGAGGTCTAACTACTTAACTTATTCAATATATATATATATATATATATATATATATATATATATATATATATATATATACACACACACACACACACACACACACACACACACACACACACACACACCCACCCCTATAACTACTCTCTACTTTTATTTAATCCGACAAACACACTGTTCAGAGTGTTTCTTCGGATTAATCTCTAGATTACAATTTTGACACAGGAGAAAATTAAGACACTTTACTTAAACTCCTATTCTGTATACGTTACAGACACTTACCTGGTCAAAACAAAAGGTTCGACCGTCCGCACGAACCGTAACAGTAACTAGAAGTTTAGAGAATCTTTGTTTCAGCTACAGCAAATTGTTGCTGAAACCATATATATTGTTTTATGTTGAACCGCTTGTTTTTCCTTCGAACACTAAACTTGCTCACTCTCTCACTTCTTTTTCTATCGTTCTCTCTCTATTTCTCCCCGTTTCTCTGCCCCTCTATCAGTGACCAGAAGAGCCGACCTTTCACTCTGCTCCGCCTAAATTAGAAAGGGAATGTTGGGAACGATGGAGGACTCCGGATCCAGCATCAGGTTTTATTTCTCTTTCTGTGCGCCCTCTGTCTGCAGACACACTCCCCTTGCACATTCTCAAAAGCGTTCAGAAATATCCAAGGTGTACTGGCTACCAGGTGTATGTTTACACTGCAAGGCGGCGAAGACCCCCGTAACGTGACTTTAGAATTTTGTAGTAAAGGGTTTTTTCTTTCTTGAGCCTGCATAACTGACTCCTCAACCAGCATGTCCGTCTTTTGATTCAGTTTGAAAACCAGCACAGTACCCGTACAGGTGAGTCATTGCTGGCACTTTATATTACTGTTTATACTTCAGCAAACTCAATTACCTTAAGGTAATTTGGCGGATAATTGGCGAACCAGTCTGTCCCTGTTTATGATTCACAACCATGTAGCATTTGAGATTTGCAAAACGCTCAAGTTTCCATTCTGCAGTGGAACCTGTCAGGCGCAAAACCAGCGCTCCGCCCTCATAGGTCTCCCAGCGCACATTTTCACCTGCAGGTCCCTTTAAGACAGTCAGGGGGATATTATGAGTCAGTAATCAGATATGGTAATTATCAGCTGTAATAAATGAGTCAGCACACACGGGCTGTCATATAAAAACAACGTGAGAGAGGTCTTTACTGTTTATTGTAGAGTGCCAGTGAAAACACCAAGGCATGGTACTTAAAAAAAAAAAAAAAATGATGTTCTATCTCAATAAGCAATAACTGGAATTCAGTATTTAAGGGCGTCACACATTCTGTATTATATATTGAAGCACCAGCTCTCTGTAGTGACCGCTTTGATGGCCATTTTATACATTTGCGATAGTATACTGTTGTGTGTATATTTTCTCACATTTAAAAAAAAATGGATCGAAAAAATCCCCTTGCACTAAATTTACAACGTTCCCTTGAGAGTTAATAAAATTTATAAAGATAAGCCACAGTTACTAGGTAATGCTTGATTAATTAGCCCTGTTCATGATGCTCGGGTTGACGTTTGAGGAGGTAATTACATTAGTTAATATGATATATAATTACTGTAATAAATACATTAAAGCCACATGTACTTTAAGCAGAGTGAAGTGAGACACCTTTTTGTAAATAACTTCTAGAATTATTTTTTTAGCAGACGCCCTTATCCAGGGCGACTTACAATTGTTACAATATATCACATTATTATTTATTTTTTTTACATACAATTACATTATTTATTTTACACATTATTTTTACATACAATTACCCATTTATACAGTTAGGTTTTTATTGCAGCACTCTAGGTGAAGTACCTTGCTCAAGGGTACAGCAGCAGTGTCCCCCACCTGGGATTGAACCCACAACCCTCCGGTCAAGAGTGCAGAGCCCTAACCACTACTCCACACTTCTACGGAATTCTATTTGAGATTCAAGCCACTTACAGCTCGTCTTCCCGACTCTATAAACGTGGGAACCTGAATTAATCTAATTCAGCCAGTCAGCTGTGTGACACTATGCGTTTGAAGATTGACTTAAATGGTTAGTAATTAGGTGGAATGATCTGATATAATGAGTGTGTAATGAAAAACTTAGACACTAATAAAGTGCAGTAGCGATGGAAAAAAAAGATTGATGTTTAAAAAAAAAAAAAGAGAAATCCAGCTCATCTCCATTTTGCAGCTGAGGGGCATTGTAACAAGTTTGGTGGTATAGTGTTCCGTGCAACGAAGTGCAGACCTGCAGTGTTTTTAACTGTTTTTAAGTTACATTTATTGGCAGTTCATATATTGCAGTTCAGAAGTCCAGCCCAGTAATATTGCGATACAAAGGTATAGATACACCGTATATATCAATTTATATCTAGATATAGATAGATAGAAAGATAGGTAGATATTACACTAATTACATGATTTCAGAAAGATAAATCTCGCTATATAAATCTCAAAGGTTATGTTCGGTTTTCAATTACTCACAACAAAATGCAAAATATATTACAAATATAAAAAAGGGTATTCCTATGGCAACTTACCAGGCATTAAAACACATGTATTGCATTTTGAGATTGTAATTTCCTTGTTTTGGCTTCCAGTTACCATGGAAATACTGTAGATGACTCAAAACGTTATTGACGTTTCAGATTAATTGAACCATTTTTTTGTTTGCAGTGTTTCTAGTGTTATTTTAAAACAGTATGGTGCCATACATTTCTAAATGTCCTGGGAGTTTCTATAGGTCAAATTTCAAGTAAGGGCATGGAGGGCAGCATTGATATATTTATCAGGTATATAGATATACAAGTGTTGCCATTGCATTAAATGTAATGACAATTGAATTGCAAAGATGTGAAGCAAGCCTGCTGACCTGTTGAGTAAAGAGTTAAAAATGTATTCTGACTTCATTTGAAAGCATGTGTGTTGCACTGTGTTGTATTGAATTCACAAGTATGTGATTTATATAACATGTGCTAGGTTTATGACATTTCCAGCCTGACTAACTATATTCTTTATGAAGTCTGGGAGCCACTGGTCAATATTGCAATACTACCACATGAATCACACAGCGTGAATCAATCACAAGGCTTACACTCAATTTAATTCAGGTAAAAGTAGTGGGGCTTTAGCCTTTTGAAAACCATCCTAATTTAAGTCAAGGAAAATGATCTGTTAGGATCTGTTAGGTTGCACTGCCAGTGGAAGCTGCCTCAAGCAGTCTTTTTTATCTGATTTTTACACTCAGAGGTTTTTACTATTCTCAGCACAGTGGTAATCTGTTTCTTAAAAGTGCTGAATATACCTAGATAATATAATAATAATAATAATAATAATAATAATAATAATAATAATAATAATAATAATAATATCTTTATTTTTATATGGCACCTTTCATAGTGCACCACCATCACAAAGCACTTAATGTGCATGGGGTTATAAAGTCAACTTGTGGTGCTGCTTTTGGAAGAGAAATGCATTCCTAGCCAACATGAAGGTGTTGGGTGTGCCTGTGGAAATGCTGCATTCTGCTGTTTTTACTGTTATCCTGATATAGGGGGGCACACAGGACGTGCCAGACTTAGACAAGTCCCTGTAAATGTTTACAAGAACCACATCACTTTACCTGTTCTGTATCCCATGTTGGAAGTATTTCTGCAGTACATTGTCAACATAATCCTGTAATTGTTGTGATGGGCATGTTGTACAAATTAAATTTATAATTAAAGTTCGGGAGGAGGGGCATGCATCAAACTCCACCTCACCAACTGAATCATTCAATTTACACGTCAGCAATTAATACCTGCAAGCACTTTAAATACCCTCGTATGCGTTTCGATTAATTCGTAACCCACCACCTTCCCCATCCCCATCTCCACCTCTTAAAATTAGATTCATCACCTATGGGGGGTCTCTGCCTCGTCATCACGGCCAGACATGTCCTCAAACCAAGTTAGGTTTGATGCCAAATTAATGTATCTACGTTAGTCATGTATTGTTATTTCTTCCACAGCTATCGCATACCCCGCATTTCTTTAATTAACAGTTTAGTCAAATTATTTTGTTATTGGTGTTTTGTCCCAAACTACTGAGATGTATTTCAGTCAGGTGTTGGATTAGTAAGTTGTGCAAAAACCTATTTTCTTTTTAAAAGCTATTTTTAATCTTGTCAAGAAGCTTCAACATTCATTCAAACACCAAACTACAGTCTTCAGAAAAATACCCCGGTTTCCCCTTATTCTAATAATTACAATGATATTCGACATGTCATCTGCATAGAACACCAGTCAGCACTAGACAGGGGAGCAGAGCATGTACCTTATTTAGGGATGTATTCTAGCTCATTGATGCCAATGAAAAATGTAATATTGCCTGTCAGCTGCAGTTATAATACCATGATGGTATCTGACAGACTGTGCAGAATGGGATGCAGTAAAGACATCACTCACACAAAGCTATGACACTGCTGCTTTTCCCATTAACTGCTGCTAAAATGTAAGCCAAGGACTGAATGACAGGGCTTGGGGGGGTTGTTCAGGTCAGGACTAATGATGTACAATTGCTTCCTTCCACTGTTTTGTCTCATACCTTCTTGCTCTTGTAGTATATATCCATCCAACTGGACTGTGCTGTAGGAATGTAAATGTTTATCTTTTATACACCTAACAGACATATATCCAGGTATGATTAAAAAGGGCTTCATTTAAGAGATATCTACAGGGAGCTTTGAGTGTACAAGGAGATAACATTGGGTACAATCTGAGACAAAGTTGATACTAGAGTTGATACTAGAAAGGGAGGCGGTTGTCTCCAAGTACATCTAATACAGCCTCTAATTGTATCATTACATTTCTTAAGGTACTGGATTTTAATGGAAAAAAAAAAAACACAACTGTATGTGCTGTAATCATTTGGCTTGACGAAAAGCTGATGTCACTTTGATGTCAATGGCACCCCTTTTGATGTTTGTTCCATACTGGTACTAAGCTGTGTTATTGTTGGATAACAGGATTTGGAATCCCAATGAAAAAGTAAATGTCAGATAGGCTCTACTAGTCATTTAATAACTGGGTTACCTGTATTATAGGATATAGGATTGTTAATATACTGTATCCCAGTTGATTGCAAGAAACCCCTAGACAAACAGTACATCTGTTGTATTGCAGTGCGCTATGTATTTAGCAATTAGATGTTATTAAAATGCAATGTTAAATCAGCTTAATGCTACACTTTATTACAAAGATCACAGTGACGATTCCCATGTATTACAGTCAGAGTTCAGCTGCGTAATGAATTAGCATTCACAAAAGGAATAACAGTCGAACAAGAACAGATCCACAGTATTTACATTAACACACAGGCACATAGCTGCAAACCCCCACCCAATGCCTTTTTAAAATAAAAATCTATTTAAAAATCAATTGGCATTCATTGCATGTAATCCTGTTCTTTGAGATAAATCTGGCACCTGGTAGCGTCCCTCAAAAAAATCCATTCTGGCACTAAGTGATTATTCCTTTAATAGGTAATGAATGGCTGATTGAATATCAGAGACAGGCTGGGGAGAGGAGCTGCAGCTGCATAATAACCACATAGCAACAGTAAGATACATTCCTGCAAAGCTTGTGCAATTACTGTGGTAATTGGAAGCCAAAAGGAAGGGTTACATCAGCAACAGCAGCAGCCCTGTGTGCAGGACAAGTCTGTGATTCAAATCACCTTTAAGATGTGATTATATTAATCTTCCTTTTAGGAATAGGATGACCAAGGGAGTGACCTGCAGCAAAGGAAATGGTCCCATACTAGGAAGGGTGGTCCTTTTAAAAAAATATATCTAGGTCAAAAAGATCTTCAGTGCAATGAGCTAATAAGAAGTAAGAACATGTCTTTAATGAATCTAAGTTCCTTGGTGCTGTTAAGTAACCTGAAAAGGCCGGGTCAGAAGTGAGTGCTTTGATGCTGCTGAGACATGTATTCTAGGAAAAGAGTCATTCCTGAAATACACAATGTGAATGTGGAGCAATTTTCAATTTGAAATCACTGATGTGTTCATTGATTCAGAATATATGCGCACTGGACATTTGCTCTGTCAATTGCATGGATTTATATTTTCCTAAAACATTCCTCCAGCTAAAAGTTAATTGAATTGGACCCCAGTTCTCTTTAATAAGGGTTCCCCATCTCTTAATCGAGTTATATGCTTTACCATACCTTGCTATTCTTTACAATGCTTATGTACGCTTTACCATGCTTTCACTATGCTGTATTACACTTTGCTGTGCTTTTACTATGGGAAGCTTTTATAAGAGAAGTAGTTTACAAGAGGCTTTTAATCTACACCCACTGCTGGTTGACTGCTGGTAGATGTTGTTATTGATGCCATGTTGAGGTGGATCAGTATCTGTTGTGCTTGAGAGATGTTGATCACAGACTGTTGTCTAAGAATGATGTAGCTGCACTTTCGTGGGTACATGACATTGGGTATTGAAATTGAAACTAACAAAAGGGATGTCGCTGTCCATAATGAGATTTGGTAGGCGTGTATGGACGACACAGTGACTCATAGCCAATTTCTTCAGGCTTATATAAATTAATTTTCAGTTTGTTCTATACAAATCTGCAGAATACCACAGTTGCATTTCATTGTTTCTCTTTGCAGCACAACTGGAAAGGTGTTCCGTCAGCCACATGCTGTTTCATTCGAGGAAAAGGCACAAGGCCGTGGAACATTGCGCAGATAGGGACAATTATAGCATGATTTCAGTCTCAAAGCCATCAGTGTCATTCATTTTAAAAAAAATCAATTCACCAGCTCTCTGAATGTAACATATGGCAGCATCCAGCAAAGCAATAGCTGCCAATATCTAGGGATTGCAATGTAATGTGGAGAATTAGTATAATCATTACCAACCAATGTTAGCAAGTGACACTATCTCTTTTCATTTACAACACTTCTCTGAAACGTTTGTAAAAATGTATTTTTAACAAGTTCTAAGCCTATAACAAGAAAACTGGATAAAATTAGTGTGTAGCTCTTCACATATCCTCAGCTCAGAAATGACACACTTTGCTCTGTAAATTACAGATGTCTTTCTTAATGCTGTGATTCCAAATCCATTTTCTGGTAATAAATAAATAAATAAATAAATCGGTTTGGCATTCAACAAACAATGTTGTTATCTCTGTGTGCTTATTATTGCCTAGCTTTCTGAATGGAGGGTGATAACTGTTATCATTGAGGTGTAATGGAACTTCAATGCTTTCTGAGTCAAGGTAACCTGAGCCAAGCTGCATTTTCTTTATACATTTGTAATGTAAATTACCAGGGACGCAAAATGCAACGTAATTATAGAATCTTTCCTGTGGAACATTTTGAAATCACATGCAGAGTATTTCTGCAACTTGTGGACAAAGAATTCTAATCTTCAGCCTTAATTGAATATATTTCTTATGAGATCATGGAAGGTGTTTGATATGATTGGACATGAAGGAACAGATAAAAAAATATAAATATTTAACTAAATGCAAAGATAAAATATATAAATTCCATAATATAGTAATACTTCTGAATCCTATCCTGCAGTGTGCTGATCTCATTGACATTTGATATAAGATATAGGACCCTATATTGAAAGAATTATTTAAAGAATAGATTATTTAAACAATTCTTTCAATAGTCTGTGGAATTAATGAGGTACTTGGTGTTCATGCATCGCATCCTTATGTTTTCTAAATAATTGGGGCTGCATCTATAAATGAGCATCTCCAAAGCAGACGGTGTCTAAATTGTGTTCTTTGAAACAGCACTTGGGCAGCCAATTGTCTAATTTGTGAGCAATTTAAACAGAGAAAGCTGCTTTTACTTTGAATGCAGATGCCTGGTTTTTACGGTACCACAGTATAGTCTTTTCGAGTTTAACCTGAGGTTTCCTGATACCTTATTGCTACAGGTCATCTCACTTCTATGCTCTACCAGAGTGAGGCTAGTCCCTTAGGAGTGAGGGAGGAAGGCAGCAAGACCAGACCATGGAACTGAGATTAACACAAAGCAGCAGCCTTACCCCCCTTCATGTATATCTATAAGGTGGAACTTAAAAACACATGTGCATGTCACCAAGTAATATAGAGTGGAACACAAGATAATGGTATTGTATCATTTAAAAAAATATATAAATGGAACTACATTTGATAAGGTTGTTTCTATGGTAATTGTGTGTCAACTGAATTGCTGGTTGTCCTGAGAAGCTGGTTCATGCATTTGTATCCTCTGGACTACTGTATTGATGAGTTTACCCACAGAACCATTCAAAAGAGCTGTGGGTACTTTTGTGCACTTTTTGGGGCGTTTCTTTATTACAGCATTGACATGTCCTAGCTGCGAAGAATCTGGTTGCAGTAACACAGTCGCTATAACTGGTTAACCATACTTTCAATTGTATAATTATCTGTCTTGTTACAAAGAAGAGTCTTTATTTATAAACTAATTAAACTGTGATCTTAGGTATGATATTTCATGGGTAAGTTAGGATGCATGGAAAGATTTGTTGAATTCCTGAGCTATTGGTAAAACAAAAAAAAAACATTTTACCCAGAGCAGCAAGAATAACTGTAATAATTACATACAGAATGCAAACAGGCAGTTTTAATATTGTTTTACTGAGCCAATCAAACTGTGAAACAAGGATGCTCTAATGTTTGTCGCATTAGCGTATCCACCAATAGCTTCTTCCCAACAGTTTTGGACAGCGGGCCTTTCAGGGTTTATTTGATGCTGAAATTGCATCTTCAGGTTTTCATTATTCTAGCATCTGTGTGCATCTGTCTGCATTTTAGAAGAGTGTGTTACAATATATGAGAGTACAGCAGGTCTGCACAAAATATCATTATCTTTCCTTCTTTGTCATTGTCAGTAGTTCAGCAGTTAAAAATGCCCAACTTTATAATGGCATGTTTTTCTCTTCTGCTAATACAATTAAAACCATTTTTATGATTAGCTGGTTCGTTGTGTTATTTTAACAGAAACAAGACGATAATATTCCCCATATAGTGTTCAATAAAGAATAAGCCCCATATATACAAAATAGAGACCACCGTTTAGAATGCTTCAGCTAAAGAATGCAATATGTTTGAATGAATTAAATAAAGCTTCCTATGGTCAATTTGTATAGGGGTTAGCAGAGGTATAACGCATCAAAAAAGCGCACAGTCAAAGACAGTAACAATCCCTTATTTGAATGTTAACTCACATGGTGAATCATCAGTTAAAAGTGCTAGTGCAGTGCATATATCACCTGGAGACTGGACAGTCAGTGCACTGCTTTACCTGCTGCAGGGGCAATCGCCTGCAAAGAGCCATATGAAAAATGGATCTTTGATCAACAGGGGTCTGTAGGCTGTATTTGCTGCTAAAGTCCCCTTAACAAGCTTTCAACTTCAAACCAAATGCTGAAACGATAAACTGTAATATTAAAGTTAAAATTGAAAACAAAATTAAAATAGGTGCATGTCTTTACCGTTTTCTTACAATAATGCATTCATATACTTTATTTGTAACTGGAATTATTACCATCCACATTAATTTACCTATTAAGGATGCTAAATAAATATATATATACAGTATATATATATATATAAAAAAATATATATATATATATATATATTTTTTTTTTTTAAATAACTGAAATTAGTTCATTTTTATCACATATACTGCACCACCCAAGGAGAACATTTTGTATTTACTGCAAAGAATCTTAAACTTGAATTGCAAATATGCCTGTTAGGTTGCATTCTGATGTGTTTAAATGGGCTAATGCTTTTGCTGATACCCAGCCCCTTTCTAGCGAGAGTACTGGACCGGCTTCATTTTGAATCTGATTGTTTTAGTGTCCAATCAGCAGTTGTACATTATGTTTCATATACATTATCTTTAAAAAGAATGATTGTGGTAAACATTTTAAAGGAGTTGAAATGTTCTAGAACCCGTGGTTTTGTTTGTCTAAGCAGGACATAATAATTTTTAATTGAGTTTACTTACACTCCATCATACATCTGTTGCTGTTGGTACACACCTCGTTCCCTTAATTGAAAACAGTATTGCTGTGATGCTCTTCTAAAACATGTATGACATATTTCTTACTAGTATTGACCTTCTTCCTACATGTTCTATTCAAAAAGACAGCGGAGTAAGACATAAAAAAAGATTATGCTGTGGAGTCCCATGTCTCTGCCTTGTGTCAGCACTGAAAGTACTAATTATGACAATCACAGGCTTCCCCATGCTGACCCACCTACTGTGAGAGAACCACATTGGAATGGCATCCTGCTGGGGAGTATGTTTCGTTAGCAGTTGAGTGGGTGGACTTTTCCTAGCCCCACGCACACCAAAGAGAATCTTCATATTTCTCTACAGTTGCAGCTCCATGGAAAAAAAAAAAAAGAAGTGATCTCAGAAAAATGCATTCACATATTGCTGGAGTAAAACAAAGAGACCAACAATAAAAAAAAGCCTTTTCTAGTCTGTAAATTGTAATAAAATGGTTAGGAAATATATACTATCAACGCACGGAAGCTTAGTTGCTGTTTCTAATTTGTTTTCATGTTTAATATTTTGGCTTTTGCTTTGTTTGGAGATGACACCGTGTTAAACAGCAATTCATATCTTTGCACAATCTTTACAGGTCTGTAAGCTGTCAGTTGAGTAATGCCAAACAGACTGCCTCCTACATTCCACCCATGTGTGAGTCTAGATTCTGAGTGGGTTGGTGCAGGGGGAACGCCTCTGCTTCTGGCTGAAAGTGAACAGGTCACCCAGGGCAGAAAAAAGGTAACGCTGTCTGGTATTTAAAAACCTATCTTTCCAAATTTTGTTTTCCAGACCCAACACCACTAAGGCATAGATACGGAACTACTTCAAGACATACGAGGACATGGCCACAGACACTGTGTAAGCTTCTTATCTTTGGGAGTTAATACATTTTACAAAGGTTTAGGAAAAAGATACAGTGAGAGAAATAAGACACTTTAGACTTGCCCTTTAGACTACTGTATGGCCTGATATTCCTATTTCTCACTTGAGTGAAAGGATTTCACATAGTAAATCTATATACTGTGAGTGTTTTTTAGAGTCATTATTTATAGTCTTTAGGTATTTGAAGTAATTAAAATGATTTTTTTTAGCACTCCATACATTAAAAACGCAATACAACGAATGACACTAAGAGCATTAAGGTATCACATTAGGGATACACATTTGAAGGTTAGTCGGTTTCATTGTCTTCATTCTCAATCACAGAAATGGAAGACAGATTATATGGCCAATACGACAACTTAAAAATGTTTGTCTGCTTTTGTTCCTTGACCTTTTATAACCTCCAATCTATAAAAACAACAGGAAGAATAGCGGGCACGGAAGCCAAGTACTATAGCTATGCAAATGCATGGAAGATATACAGTACACTGTTAGAGTATACGTCACTCAGAATACATAAAGCACAGTTTGATTGACAGAGGATTGAGCCCTGGATTTACCAAGCATATTGACAAAACAACACCAGATCTGGCACTAATGTCTTGTTTTTGCAAAGCTCATTCCAAAAGCCCCTCTCCAGCAAGCCCCTGCCTTACAGAGTGATGATGATGACTCATAGTGATGACCCAAGGGATATTGCATTGTTCATTCTCTCCAACCACTTCACTGTCAGGCAACAAAAAAAAACACCCACGCTAAGAAGTGGTTGCATCTGGAAGCTGCTTGCCATTGTGGTCTTTCCTGGAATCATTAATTGTCTGAGTCCCTTGTGGTTTTTATTGCTTGATTTGCTAATAGTCATTAGCCAGCATAATGCGCAGATCCTAGAGTTTATATAATTGAAAGAGAAAAATACACTTTTCTTGCATCAGTTTCAAAAGCCTGTGCTCCCAGTTTACAGTTAATTGGAAAATAGAAATAGAAATGATAGAAATTATTGCACATAATGATGCTGTGCGTGTCTTCATTAAGTAGCACGAATCATAAAGGTACAATAGCTGGTTATTGCGTATGTATCTCAAAATAAATATACTAGACATGGCCAATTATAGCAAATATTGATTATCAAAGTACATTAGTAGGTGTGAAGACATTTCAGACCTCATGAAAGATGAAGCAGGGAGGGACCCTGACATTCTGAATGAACCTGGACAAGCCCCCTGCCCTTCAATCCTGTCCCTCTAACAAACAGGGACTATGTCACACTGTCACATTTTAGGGGTGGTTTTGTGAGGTGTACTACTGTCCACTAACAGATCATATATATGTTAGTTGTGCCGTAAGCAGAACATATTTTACAGACAGCTGATGGGCTTAGTCATTTCATGATTCTCCTTGCAGGAAAAGAAATGGATGCTTTAAGTGCCATGGGAATCACTATACAACGTAAAAATGAAAACACAGTGCAAACGGTTAAGGGGCGCAAGAGATTTTACTTAACATTTTAAGATATTCTTTCAAAAAAGCATTTGCGCAATTTTAATCCCATGTGAATATGCATTAAATGCATGCTTTAGTCCGACATTTCTAAAAGCTGCATAAACATGTGCATATGCAAAATCTGATTACATTGTATTCATATAACAAAAGCATGTCTTTGGTTAAATGAAAAAAAAAGCTCCAGTCTCTACCTCAAGTGCACATGTTTATAGCAGATATGGTAATGAAAGCTTAAGTTACCAGGATGAGTTTATAAAGACCTACACACATTTAAAGCACTTTTGTTCTTCCCTTGTTTGTCTGCAACAGTCCAGCAAGATGTACTGTACGTGCTTTACTGTAATTTGTAAAATAGGCAAGTCTTTTACCGAGTGCATGGCTCGATGATACCATGCAGTGAAACATACCCAGCAGTGGGCATTTACGTTACATGGGATTACATGAGAGAGCATTTCCCTTTGGGACGCTCTTTTTTCTTTAGTTGCTTCGATTTCTTTCCATCCAACTGAAGACTCACCGTCCTCCTCTTTTCCAGGTTCAGCAGCTCTTGAAAAAGCTCCTGCACGTTGTAGTTCATTTTGGCCGATGTCTCCATGAAGGAGCACTTCCACTTGCTGGCCAGGCTCTCCCCCACACTGGCCTCCACCTCTCTCTGAGTCTCATCGCACTTGTTTCCCACCAGCATGATGGGAATTTTCTGTATGTCCCCCTTGATCTGGCAGATCTGCTCGTAGATGGGCTGCAGTTCTTCCATCGACTGCTTGCTGCTGACAGAGTAGACCAAGATGAAGGCATGGCCCTTGGACATGGACAGCCTCTGCATGGCAGGGAACTGATGGCTTCCCGTCGTGTCTGTGATCTGGAGGGTGCAGATGTTTTTATCGCAGCTGATCACCTGTCTGTAAGTGTCTTCTACAGTCGGGATGTAGGTCTCTCGGAAAGTCCCTCTGACAAACCGCAGGACTAAGGAGCTCTTCCCAACCCCGGCTGCTCCGAACACCACCACTCTATAATCATTACTTTGTTCTGGCATCTTCTCAAGTTTTCCCCGTTGCAGATTAATACTTGTTAGTGGGGTTGACTGGTCCTTGAACCTACATGCCCAGTGGACTTTGTGTATCTATAACAAAAAAAGATATTAATGAAAACCTCTGCTTGAAAAGTTATGATATGGCAATGTATGACTGACTGTTTAAAGTAGCAGATGAACAATAAAAAAAACCGAATGCTTAAAATCAGCAGTAATAACACAGTTCTGGGTGGTGATGATAAATGGATGGTTCTTCTGAATGCATATTCTTATAATGGAAATTCACTATACAAGCAATAAAATAGTAATTTACATTTTCAGTCAGCATTTGAAAACATACTTCCTAGGCTTCAACTTATAAGGGCATGCATCAGTAAACCCTAGTACACGTTTTTGTACAAGTATTAGATATTACATTATGAAAGTGAGTGTTGTTTTTGTAACCATCTAGAGAGTTGATTTGCAAGATCAATTTACTACATGTAATTAGATCTATTGTAGCTATTTACACAAAATGTATGAAACAGAATCACAAAGTTTAATGACGTGTTAATGGCAAATGGTAGCTATTCCCATTTCAGTGTACTAAAAAAATGAACACTCATGCAGCCGCCTCCATACATTCTGTACGCATGTGGGATTCACCCATACAACACAGCACTCAAAACGAAAGCACATATACAGCCAGGTGTGGTGTTAATTAACCACTCTTGTTGCACATACTAAACAACAGCGTTCCACAGAGCCAAACACATATGCGTCTATGTGACGGCATGTTTCTAGCAGAGTAAGTCTGTCAACATTTCCGATTATAAAACCAAACAAAACGCAATACGAAATATTATTCATTCTTACTGTATGTGTAAGCAGACCGTAAATGTTAAAATAAAAAAATACCAGAAGCACGTCACAATGCAGACACTCCCAAAGGCTGGCAAGTCGTTTTTAATAACTGATCTAACAGCTGTCTACATAGTCATATATAGTATTATGTTCGCTTCTTGTAGAAACAGGGAAACTATTATTTATTTCTTAAAAGATGACTTCCAGCAAGACACACATGAGGCTGCTGCGTGGTGACAATTCCACCTACCTGATGTTAGTTCACGTCGGGAGGTTCCCTGCTAGATTGTAAATAGAAATTCCAGAGTTCTACAGCCACTATATAGAAAGCTCAACAAGGTAACTACCATTCAAATAATGGGGGAAGCGAAATGGAAAAATAACGGCTGACTGAATTGGATTAGTTCCCTTAATTTTGCAAATGGAATTCCATGTTTGGTGTTCGTCTGGTAGGATTGATGTGTATTTCTAATCTAATGAGCCGTTATAGAGCCTTTGGGGGCAAAGGATGTGTTTTAGCAATGTAAACATCAGCATCCTCCTTTTCATTCATTCTTTGAGTATATGGTCTAGCCCATTCATGGATCTGAAAATAACGTGTCATGCTATTTGAATACTATTATCAAATCCCACTTTTCCCATTTCCTCGCATGCTCATTCACAGTTGACAGTCTTTGGGTCTCACACAGTGCAAAATTGTTGTGCGTAGTTTATTAATATATAATTTCTATTATTGTATTCTTGCATGAAAATTGCGTTTGTTTAAAAATACGACCTGTTTGGACACCGTGTACTGTACAATGTTATATGAATATGGCTATAGCCATAACGTTCTATACGGAGTCTCAGAAGTTCATAGTTATAACCCTTTTTAAGGTTTGTATTGAACCCTTGCTTCAATGCATTATATACATCCTCTTTAGATCGCAAGTTCCTAAAATGACAGATGACTGTTGAAGGATGTTATTATTATTATTATTATTTATTTCTTAGCAGACGACCTTATCCAGGGCGACTTACAATTGTTACAAAATATCACATTATACATTATACAGATATCACATTATTTTTTACATACAATTACCCATTTATACAGTTGGGTTTTTACTGGAGCAATCTAGGTAAAGAACCTTGCTCAAGGGTACAGCAGCAGTGTCCCCCACTAGAGATTGAACCCACAACCCTCCGGTCAAGAGTCCAGAGCCCTAACCATTACTCCACACTGCTGCCCCTGCTGGATTTGAACCGACTGTGCAGACTGTCATTAGCACCGTCCGTACTAACCACTGGATAATCGCATGCAGTTGACAACACATGACTAATACATTCAGATTGTTTTGCTTCCATTACTGTACAGTTTACCATAAAAATAATTTAAAAAAAAACTTGTAATAGTGCAGAATACAAAACAATATTATAATGGGACTATTGCCATTACCTTTAGTTTTTGGGTAGTGCTAGAGTATTTGTAACTGTCCACTTGTATATATATATATGAAGGTCAAGGCTTTTAGCAGTCTTCTTTCAAGTGTATGGAGGCCATTACTCTATAGTAAAATGCTTCTTCATCGAATGGGATCCAAACAGAAGATTTCATGCTTTAGTCATATTGCTATAGTGCCCCTATAATTACTGCCACAGTAAAATGTTTTATCAGTCACTTTTATAAGCTAAACAGAGTCTTGACATTAAAATGTTATTATTAAACCAAAACAAAGCAGGCCTTTGTGTTTTAAGAGACTAAATGGTTTTTTCTCAAGGCGCTTCTGTGATTCATTGCCTAAATATCTCACGTCTGATTTTAAGTTATCCTCACAGAGTTAATACTTTTTCTCAAGGCTACTCAATGGTAGGTACCTGTAATTTAAATTCCATTCTACCCTGGAAGTGTTTTTTAAACGTTTCCCTGCATGAATCCAGTAGCAGTTCTGTTGCTAGGATACTGAAGTTGGAAGTGATTGCCTTACCACTTCCTCCCACAAGCAATACCGTTGTAAATGTTCTTATAATCATATTCATTTTATACAACTGATGGAGGACAGGGCTGCATTGCCTTCATGAAAACACAGTTTGCTTATAGTTAAAAATTAAAAAAAGGTCTGAATTTCCCCACAACATGAACTAAAAAGCTAAAAGTGGGAAAAAGTGCTTTTTGTGAAAAAAAAAAGGATAACATATTGCTTTACATAAAGCACCAACTTCTTTGTGATGTAGAACTGCATATTATTCATGTAAGTCGGCAGTTCCATTTGGATGGGAAGTGGCACTCAATGTGAAATACATTATTTTGCAATCTCCTTGTTGTCAAGGCCTTACGTTGTTTTAAATCTGTCCTTGTATTTGCTGCCTCCACCTGGCTGCCGATAGTAACAGGCAGACACCATCTCAAAACACATGAAAGCAGGCAGCTCATTGTGTGAGCGGATGTGAACGCAGCCCATATATGCTGGTTGTATTCTTATTTCCTATGGCATCCACATTTCCAAGCAAGTGCTTGGAAAGTAGCATGTAGCATAGAAACAATGGAACACGACAGGAAGGTGAATTTAAAAAAAAAGTGTTTGCCACTGCCTCTGCTGTGTTTTATACATGTGCCAGTCCCCTTGCGTGCACATTTTGCGTTGACATCGTAACAGGATTTCTGAGAATTGCTTGCTGTTGAGTGGGTTTTTTGGGGTTTTTTTCCTTCAATGTGACTTTTTTTTGCATATATGGGATATGAACTTAACCTGGGCAGTTTAACCTATTTTAATTTATTAAAACATATACAGCTGCCACTTGATCCAAATCCACTTAATTTCTCAGCTCTGCATGAATAGTATTCACTGCAGCCTGGACTACCTGAAGACACCCAAGATAATGGCTGTGTATCTGAAACACCTGATTATCATCAGAAGAAAATGAGGATTTTGGATCACTAGATTAGCACTTTTCCTGGACCAGCTTGCTGAAGGTAACTTTAGGTAGTCCATGATTAGTGCGAAACAGGGTCTGTAACCCTAGAACAGGCCTCCAGGGTGTTGGTTTGCTTCCCAGTCAAAACCAACCAATTGTGACAAGGACTGTTCGAATATGCTTTCCATTTTTAAACTAACATAAGAATTGATTTGTAAAAATGGTTATTCTGTAGTTGGTGTCAAGGGTCTAATCCAGTAGTGGTTTGTATTTAAGCAAACCGTGGAGCCCCAACTTTAAGTGGTTGAAGAGACAAGAGATGTATCATTTTTTTTTTTTTTTTTAGTGTGCACTTAACCTTTTTGTCCACTAGAGGTCACCATTGTATTACAGCTTGCATTTCAAGTACACAGGCACATCTCAGACCTGATTTTTTCACATGTCATTATCTGGCGCGGTGTGTAAACGGGTATATAAAAAGGCTAAAAAAAATTTACAGCAAAGTATTTTATTTAAATTAGCATAAAAAGTACATCTACATTTCCACATGTAATAAATGTAAAAAGATAACACTGCTCGTGCCAAAACAGCCCCAATTCACTTGCATAAAAAATAATAATTTGTAGCCTGGGATACATCTAGAGATGATCGTCTGTCCTACTCTTACAAATTAGAACAGTATAAAAATATCTACATTACATAAATCGAACTCTAGTGGACTATAGAAAACAGGACAAGTCCAAAAGCTTTAGTGTTTGTTTCATAGAACAGACTCTTTAAAAGATGAAGTGTGGACACAGCAGATAACCAGTGTACTAAAAATATTTTGTAGATAGCGTTGGCAAATAGAGAAAATAACATTTCCCCCACTGTAACATATGGGACGTGTGTGTGTGGGGGGGGGGGGGGGGTTCCCCAAGTGGTTATTTGAAGATATATTGTGGCATAGAATATAAATGAATGACTATGTAACAGGTTAATGTTTAGAAATCCAAGAGCCATTAACAGTGTATGTATTTAAAAAGATACTGCATCCCATTCAACTCGTTTCCCTTTTCTTCTGAAGGCTATTCCAGCATCTATACGAGCTTTAAATCACTGCCTGGTAACACAAATTATGGAAGCAAAGACTATAAACAACCAGTACAAATATGAAGTCTGGACAGATAAAACAGTGGAGTTGCCCATATATAATATTAGTAACATTGCAATGAAACTTGGCAATGGCCATTTCTTGGTACAACTTTAATTAGAATCCACTTCTCAGCGTTCCATGTACACAGGTGCTCTGCCTTCAGATTCACAGAGTGAATGAAGGCTGTGTTATTGGGGTTATTCTTGGGACTCCTTTCCCGTCATCCTGTAGATTTCTGTGGGCCCGTCCACGTGCGTGATGGTGGTCGTCAGCTGGATTTCCTCTCCGCTGTTCACTCCAAGATCACCTGCTTTAAAAGACGACAAAGTCTTAAAAGATGGACACAAAGCCTATAAAAAGGTGTAGTTGCAGCATGCAACTATTAAAAAGACTGTTTTGAGCAGACCTTTAACCATTTGCAGCCACACCACTTTGAATTCTGGTTTGAAAGCAAAAAAACACATCAAAAAGACGTCAGGGTTACATGGGGGGTACCCTGTAAATCAGGGGTGTCCAATCCCAGTCCTGGAGGGCCATTCCACTCCAGGTTTAACAGGTAAAATGATATCATTAACTTCTTCAGGGTCTGGATGGAGGTTTGCTTGAAGTGCTACCCACCAGACACAGGCTTACATTTTTGATTTCTTACATTTAAAAATCAAAATCCTTTCACAGATGTGACTTGTTTTGTTGAAGTTGGATTCTACATCTGTTTAGAATTCTCCACTTTACAAACAAGCGAGCCACAGCAAGGATCCCCTGCTGACCAAGAGGATGAAAGCCAGCTCCGCTCTGGAGGAAAGCAGGAATTCATCCCATACAAGACTGGATGCTAGGCTTTCCTTAGCCACCCCCTTTCCCAGATGCAGAGACTGCTCAAACACTGCAGGGCGCCAAAGAACACAAAAAAGGCTTTAGTAGAAAAGTTAAATAGCAAACTTGTGTTTTTTTTGTTTAATTATATATTATATATATATATATATATATATATATATATATATATATATATATAAACAAAGCCACTAGAACCGCCATGCGGGTCACTTGGACCTATTTTGCATTTAAAATGTTAATTACTCTTCCGTTGTAAATCGTATGTCCGTTTTTGACTTCTCCTAAATATATTAAATATCCTGATGGCGTTTGATAGCCAGAATCTCAATAATGATAAAGTTAAACAGTTCTACCTAGACCACATGTTTACACAATAGTGTTCAAGGGAACTGCACCTGCTCCTCCATAGAGTACAATGCAGCCATCATACCGGAAGTAGTGTTATATTTTCTTTTTATGTAGTATTAGAAATGATGATTTTGGTTCTATAGTTGTGTACATATATCCGTTTACACCTGTACACGGGGTGTATGTACATACCCGTTTCTTCTGAAATTTGTATTTTATTATAGTTTGTAGTCGTGCTGTATATGCGCTCATTTTAAAAATAAAGCCTTTTATGTTTAATTTTTCATTTAAATAGCGTTTGTGATGCAAATGTTAGATATGATGTTCATGAATATAACTTTAGTTGTATCCGATAGTATGTCTTTCATTTTCATAACAAAGCAGTTTAAAAACTTATGGGTCAAAGTGACCCACGTGGAGGTTCTAGGTAGTTCGAAAATCCGGCAGTTCTACTGTTAAAGTAAGGCATTAATTCTTAGTCTGTTCCCAAATCAGAAACATTTTAATACTTTGATATAGGAAATCCTTGACTGCCAGTAATGAGACTAACCCATTTCCAGTAAGCCACCTGGCACATTTATTTACATGTGCACTATACCACCCCAACTTCCAACGAAGAGCCCAAAAGGGTTTTTGACTCTGCAGAGGGAAGTATATCTCTTTAGGATTAGTCTTACCACCCTCTGGTGGTAAAAGCTGGTATACCAGTTCTCTGCGATTAGAGAACCATGGTACACCCACTGGGCTACCCTAGAACCGTGACTTCTTCCCAGACCAACCAGGTAAGTAACAGGTTAAAGTTTGTTTGTTTAGTTTAATGTTCCAGGTGATTGCTGGGTACCAACTGTGCTTCCCTTTCTCTTCCACGGTTCCCAAGGAATAAAACAGTCCAATCCTAACAGTGTTGTTTTGTCTTTGCTTCTGCACACAACACTCAAAAACCATGCCAGTATTACCAATACAAATAGTATAAAATGTGACACCAGTATAACACCATTTGCCTTGGTAGACCAACAGGTTCTGGGTTTCTTCTGGTGCACTGCTACTCCAGTGATCCCCAGTCTGGACTCCTTGTTTGTCATGGCTTCCTGCTTGACACTTTCAGCACTCTTTCAAACAGGCCTTAAAAGATCAGGTTCGCCGTTTGGTTTCTTTTCCTTCTCAGTTAGCCATTTCCAGTTGCTAACCAAACACATTTCAAATTTAAGTTACTCAGTATCTTTGTGGTTTCTTCGCGCCAACAATACACAATTATAAGACAACCAATTTTCTTCTTGGTTCTCATCGGTAAGTTTTGTCTGCAAAACCTGCATCCACCCCAGCACTTCCTGCTTCACCTTTCCCCTCCAAGCCCTGCCAGCTTCCTTTTATTCTTAATATGGGTGGGACTTCCTATCCCCTAACCCAATCTCTGCCTGGCTGCCTCAGAAGCTAGTAATCCACCAGAGCCTAATTTTTCCAACAGCGGCCATTAGTGGTGGAAATTCAAAGTGCTACAAAAACAAAAAAAACCCTAGACAAAAGTAGAAATGCATCTAGGTCAGAGATTTCCATACACAACCTCCTGTAATTTATATAGCGTCCCACTACGACTTTGTCACAATACATCAATGTCAAATTGGATCTTTTTGTCCAGACATGCATCAGCTTACCATTTGACTGATCATCCCCATAGCGCTTATGTGAAGGTGCGTAGAGGAACATGATTGCAAAGACATAGAGGTTCCACATGCCATAGATCCCTGTGAAGAAAGCACTGTTCACTTGGACAGTGTAGCCTCCCCAGTGCCAATGGCCCTCATTCACCTACAAAACAAGGTGAAGGAAAAAAAAAAAAAACGGAGAATTAAGATGGCGCTGTATGTTTAACCAACATACTGCAAGTAGCGATGTTTCGTAAAGAGATGAATTAAATACACCAACATATATTCTATCGGTACAGATTTTCAAAGCAGCCTCAGATTACTTCAGAAGTCTATAGCTCAACATGCAGATTCTGTTAAATGTTTATTAGTGTCAGATACAGTTTGCACAGCCAAGTATGGACCCTATTCCCAAAGAGTTTAGTAGATGTTGTTTACATCTGTTTTTACAGATTAAATACAGTGCCCCCCCTTGTAATGCTATACTTCAGAGCCATAATTGAATATGTTCTATTTCTGTTCAGCTTTATAACAAGAATAGTGCATTATGGGGCAAATGGGAGCCATGAACGTACTGCTGTTTAACCTGGTCTGCCTTATAAAGGGGGAGCACTGTAAAGTTTTATATTTCATGAAGCAGAGCAGTTTCATGAATCTCAACCCCACAAACAAGCAGAATGTTACTTACCTGGCTAATGATAAAGAAAATGACAGTCAAGGCAGCGCAAGCCAGAGTGATCAGCATCAGAAACTTGAACCTGAAGATCAGCCCCTGGAAAACACAAAATCGAGGTGGAAGAATGCATTGCTTATTAAATATATGTATGAAAAAAAAAAAAACTGTACTCAACACAAACTTTCACAAAATGTCTTGTATACTTTGGGTCAAAAAGAAAAAAAAAAAATTTAGTAGGAACCCTGTAGCTTCTCCATTAAGCAGACAATGGAAAGTCAAACCTGAACGTTCCTCACACTTCTAAACAAGCACCCCTCTGAAATGGGCATGCTACCGATGCTCACCTCATAGTGAAGGCGTCTAGCCTTGGACATGGCTGGCAGAGAGGTCCTCTTTCCACTGATGTTCCTGAACACCTGGAACACCATGAAACACAGGAACAGGAAGTACAGACAGGCACAGATTCCCGCCACAATGATGAAAGCCATCTGCAGGTTCTGTTAGGGAATGTACTGATATGCTTTCAGAAAGGGTAGATGTATATGTGTTAATATATTTACTAATGATAATCATCATTAATATATTAATACAAAATGAACTGCAATTCTTTGTATGTTACTTTGGGAAGCAAGAATGGTACTGGTGATAAATGTATGTTATGTTTTGAGAAAGTCTGGAGACATCAAAAGGTGGCAGGAGAAGCATTAAAAAAAAAAAAGAGCTAAAAGGGGAAAAGCTACTTCTGCTCCAGTGGTGCGAGAAAGGGATTCCCAGTAGAGACTGCCGAGAGTAATCAGAAGTGAGAGGCTCTGGACAGAGGAGGCCCTTATTCCAAAGAAGTAGAACTAATCACATTGGCTTCACTCAGCCTACTAACAATTAACGGCAGCCAAGAACATGACAAGCCGCCACCCGCTTTCAAAAGAAATCCTTATGAATGCTTTAAAAGCCAGCTCATATGTCAACTTACACTCCAGCCAACCAAAAAGCCGTCAGATTGTGACAGCTGCTAAGGGGACACACACACACAAAGAAATGGAAGCTGTTTAGAGCCATTAGAAATAGCAATTTTGAAAATACTCTTTGGGGATTCACAGTGCTAATTAAACTTGCATTCATTTCCAGTCAGGTTTCAGAAGAAACTTGCCTGCCTATTGTAAAGATCTGTTTTTATCAGACAATACAAATTCACCAGCTAAGCAACACACAAAATGTGCTGCGTAATCAGTGTGGTCCAGGGGAAACAACAACGGGTTAAATTTCAGCAGTGTCACAGAATCATTGGGTGACCCTAGGAGGAGCCCATTTACTTACACACCCACATGCCTCAACAGCCAGAAAAGTCACTGGAAACTGTATCAACATCTGCTTTCACTTTGAAGTTGTTCTCATTTATTTACTGAAAGACAGGAATGGGTTGATTTGTGAAGGGCTATTCCCAAAGGAAAGGAAATCAGGGAGTGCATGATTAAGGATACAGCTAATTCAGTGCCCACATCCGAAGCCCAGATACTGTAGAATGGATTCGTCAACTGGACTCCCCTGAGGAAACATTCAAAATGTCTTTATGAATATCTCCAGTCATAGTTAAAATACCATTTTGAACATGGCATGTTGGACAACAAGCTTAGCACTGGAACAAACTAAAATATGTTAACTGATCTGGGCAGTTATTAAATAAAATTTAATAGTCATGAAACTGGTATTGTGTACAGCATGCAGCAGTGTCCGCCTCATCAGTCTCTGAAACAATTAACTGATTGTTTAGTAGTTCATGCAGCACCTGAAAAAGCAAAAAGACTATTTATACTATTTGATTTGGTGCAATCCAGAAGCTGCCGAGCTTACCTTTCACACATGTCAAAAATAAAGAGGCAGAAGGATCCGAAGACAATAGGTCCAACTTGCTTCCAGTAAACACCGAAACGGTTCCTTTCAGTTTGATCCTAGAGAAGCAGTGAGAAATGTCAGCAACAAGCATAGCAGGAACACAAAAAAATGCAATTACATACAGGAATTTGCAAGCCCGCCACCACGACAGATTTAGAGCTCCTGCACTGTATCAGTGTGGCATACAGCACCACACACTCAAACAAGACTTTAATATGTCAAGCACACTTGCACTTCACATACCATCAAATGCTCCCCACAGAAGATGATCCAGAAGGACAGCAGCATAGCGTAGAAGATCCCCTGGCGGATATCCCCAAACAAGAGCATCCACGTCCAATTAAACCCAACAGAAAACCACTCTACTGGGATGTTAATGAAGGTCATGGAAATCCCAAGTGCAAAGATGACCCTGAAATCAAAAGATCAAGGAGGCGAACGGTAAAACAGAAAATCTTAAGAAATGCAGCTGGATGCTGCCTGGTGTCTTGATGTTCCAGGGAGGGAGAAAGCAGAGTCCTGGACAGGAATTGGGGATTGTAGCAGACTCACTTCTCAAGCAGGACCGGTGGCCGTGTCATCAACGTAATTCGCCTCCAGTACCAGATCATGATGATGAGGATGCTCGGAGTGAGGAAGGTCTTCACGGCAAACCATACTTTAGTAAACCCTCCATTCTGGTGGATACCCTGCGAGACAGGATTTTAAAAAAATGCAGATCACTCCAAAAACAAGCAGTCGTCTTCAATCACTCTAAACTGAAGTGTTTTTATTCTAAATAAGTTCAGGGTTCACAGTCTTTCAATCCAAGCCTGAACAGTGCTTTCCAGTTACCAGGCAGTACTTAAGAATCTCCAACTGCAGAGACTCACCACCAGATGGATGTCCTTAATTTCTCCAATGCCAACATTAATTTTTTTCCTCTCGTTCACTGGTAGACGCATGTTGATGAGGTAATATTTGTGTGCAACGCTTCCCAATTCCATGAAAGGCAAGAGGTCACATTCATAATGCCGGCCCTCATTTTCATTGGTCTGAAAAAAAAAAAAAAAAAAAAGAAAAGGGAGGTAAGAGTTCCATACAGTGCTTGTATTCAGCTATTACTCACTGTATGTATAATTTGCCATACATTTCATCAACACCACATTTGGGGGAGTGGTTTAATGCCATCACTTTGCAAACCTGAGGGACAGAACAGGACTGGTAAGCAGGTCAATCTAGTTTCTTGTCAAGACACACAAGAGATCAGCCTTGCATACCTTGGGAGTTGAAAAGTTGCAGCTTAGTTTCCGTTGCTCTATAGAATGTGCCATTTCCGTCCATTTGCTGAAGGTGTCATCCCTGTAAGCCAGCGACACATCAATCGTCACCACAGCTCCCTCTTCTGTAGGGAGGAAGACAGACATTCCATGGTGCAATTATCCTTGCAACAGAAAACGCAGTTTGCCTTCAGAAGGCTCCCGGTTTCCGTAAATATAACCAGGACCTTCTTGCTATTATAAAAACGGATATTTAATATGGTTTGTAATACATTGTTAGTTTGTTAAACAGATGCATGTGATTAGCTGTCTAAAAAACGCACAAAAATGGCCTGACTATTCAAAATAAAGCTTTTTGCAATTCAGATTACTGCGTCACAAAATACATTATTTCCCACAATACATACATCCTGGCATATTTACCTCAAAAGTGGATAAACTGAATTCCCTATATTCTGCCTCGTTCTTCCTTTGCACAGATCTATACGTTTATGCAGCAAGATCCTTGACAGTAAGTGGG
This sequence comes from Acipenser ruthenus, assembly GCF_902713425.1. Taxonomy (NCBI): domain Eukaryota; kingdom Metazoa; phylum Chordata; class Actinopteri; order Acipenseriformes; family Acipenseridae; genus Acipenser; species Acipenser ruthenus. The sequence continues at coordinate 5,327,670 of NC_081198.1, read as the reverse complement.
GGGGGGGGGGGGTGTTAGTGCTATAAATAAGCTTTGAGCTGCTGTATTCAGACAGGGTTTAAATTAGGCAAGATGGAATTTCCTGGTTTTCAGTACATTTTCACAGCTGTGTCAAACCAAAATACCCCAAATGCAGCTGCAAGGGACAACCATACAACTATAACAATACATAACTGGAAAGATTTAAAAAACGGCCAGGGAAGTTGGTTAGCCAAGTGATATTTATGTCAATACTATGTTATATTTGTGTTGTACAGCACAAATAACAAAAAAGTTAAGCTAAGAAAGCAGACAAGCAGTTGGAAAAGATGAAATAAGAACATAAGAAAGTTTACAAACGAGAGGAGGCCATTCAGCCCATCTTGCTCGTTTGGTTGTTAGTAGCTTATTGATCCCAGAATCTCATCAAGCAGCTTCTTGAAGGATCCCAGGGTGTCAGCTTCAACAACATTACTGGGGAGTTGGTTCCAGACCCTCACAATTCTCTGTAAAAAAGTGCCTCCTATTTTCTGTTCTGAATGCCCCTTTATCTAATCTCCATTTACCCCTGGTCCTTTTTTCTTTTTTCAAGTCAAAGAAGTCCCCCGGGTTGACATTGTCTATACCTTTTAGGATTTTGAATGTTTGAATCAGATCGCCGCGTAGTCTTCTTTGTTCAAGACTGAATAGATTCAATTCTTTTAGCCTGTCTGCATACGACATGCCTTTTAAACCCGGGATAATTCTGGTTGCTCTTCTTTGCACTCTTTCTAGAGCAGCAATATCCTTTTTGTAATGAGGTGACCAGAACTGAACACAATATTCTAGGTGAGTTTTAACATTACTTCCCTTGATTTAAATTCAACACTTCTCACAATATATCCAAGCATCTTGTTAGCCTTTTTTATAGCTTCCCCACATTGTCTAGATGAAGACATTTCTGAGTCAACATAAACTCCTAGGTCTCCTAATGAGATTGTGACGAGCGATGCACAGACATGCAGTGTTTTGTATGAACCAGAACAAAAATTGCCTTTAAAAAGGGGTAAATACAGAGATTAGCTGGATTCTAACCGATACTTTAAATGCCTCAATCCCTCACCTAGCCCAGTCACGTACAACAGAGTCCCCCTAATAAAACACTGCAGGACACCAGTGTATCCAACAACAGGTTTGATCCCAACATTCAATGCGGCACCTTCCATGTCACTAGTCACTTTCATGATGGGCTGTGCAGCGGTGTCACAGCAATTCGTTTTCTTGGGAAGTGTCTTCTGGACACTTGCCATTTATTTCCGCTCTCTTCCATTCTTGATGCGCTCAAATCTTATTCACCCGGGGCTCTCCGCACTTGCACTGTGGTTAGCTTGGGTCTCACTGCAGAGAGTTAAACAGGGATTACAGCTACATGCTGAGAGACTAACCCTGCCTTCTAAAGACTTCCTTTGTGGATCCTTGCTGCTGCCTTCCCACCCTGTAGCACACTCAAGTGTGAGAATCCACCTCTGCCTCCCCAAATGAGGGGCACTGCAATTACTGGCTGTGCCTTTGAGCTCTTTTGTATTCCATTAATGCCGAAGAATGACGGCACTGCACCAGGATGATTTAGATCAGATTGCAAGGCAGAGCAGTTACACTTCACATTTCAAAAGAGACTCTTGTGCTGTTATGAAACAAGACACAATCTTGTGGTCGGAGAGGGGGATTATTGGCAGGTTCTCTCTTTCGCTATCTTTCGTCCAGCCCAGGGCCGCTGCCAAGCATCTGAATGTCAGCTTACTGCACACAAACATTCCCTCACAGCGCTGTGTTCATTGCCTCGGCGACCAAGCCATTTCAACAGCTGTGTTATTGCTGGAGCTCTGCCAAAGTCGTTTGGGCAGGGTATTCATTTCGCCCTGCTTGTGTCAATAAGCTTCATTGCATTTGAGAAGGGATTTTATTCTACCAGTTCTATTTGCAATTATCTTGCCTCTTATCAGTTAATTCAAACATCCACTGGAATCTTGCATTTCACAATCAATGGCATTGTCACTTTCTGAAACATGAAGCCTCTACATGGAGATTAAAGCTTTCATATTTTTCCTCTTTTTTGTTCTACTTAATGTTTTTAATTATAATACATATAATATATAATATTAATATATATGTGTGTGTGTTTCTGAAAGTCTTCTAAACTAGTCAGTCAGACTTCGGAGGACAGCGTGTGTTCATCTTCGCCCCTCCTGAGTCAGCGCAGGGGTGGTAGCGGTGAGCTGAGCCTAAAAAATAATTGGGCATTTCAAATTGGGGAGAAAATAATAAAAACTAAATTGGCAACGACTAATTATTAGAAAAAAAAAAAAAAAAAAAAAAAAGAAATGCTGGAAGCCGCAATTTACAGACGCAGTTGCTTCTATCACTGCTTGGGCTGAGCCAGCTCCTGCTGTCCACTTCAGAAAGACATCCACCCCACTGTGAATTATATATATGGTACACTGCAGGTTACTCATGCAACCAGAACACAGCGCTGGGGTACAAAGAGAACAGGAACGGCAAACAAACTGAAAACGATACGCTGGGCTCAAGGTGGAATAATCCAATTAACATGAATCTTTACACAGACACCTGCCTATACAAATGAAATCTGAGTAAGAACTGAAGAAAAACTACAGCAAACATCTGGAACCTTAATACAACTTACAGCCAATAACAACTAGGTAAAGGGCAAAATGAGATAAGGGAACACCTGTCCATTCAGAATCCCCAAAAATCAGTTTCCTTAGCGTCGCTTGATCTGGAAATGCAGATGAGCCAGTGACATTGGAAGGGTTAGGATTATAACCTCATCTCGCCGACAGGGGTAAGAATCTCCAGTGGCAGTGCCTCACAAAACAGTGCCTGTTGCACCAACCTGCAACCTTATACAAGATCACTTTCCTTTTATGAAGGTAGAATGTACCTTTTCAAACCATGAGCAACGAGTCAAGTTGTTTCTTGAAATCCGAACATCTCGTTGTTCAGGCTTTTAACAACTCTGCACCAAAGATGTGAAACAGAACTGTGCATCACACATGGATTCCACTAGTGAAATCGCACAATCCATTTAGAAATACTTACTAAATGATGCGTTTTATAGTTTGTTTAGAATTGCCCTCAAGTATGTATATCATTTAAACAAACTGATCCCTCCTCTACAGCTTTATGAACCAATAGCAAGCTTCAGTATAAGCAATTCCATTAGAAGCAGTCACTCCATGGTCTCCATTTCTATCACTTTCCCAGACAGCCTGGCTCTGCAGTGTCCCCTCATTAAAACACTGTGTTAGAGACTAATCCCTCCATTGAGAACAAATCCTGGCTAGTTTCCAAGTGCCAACCCTTGGTGCAACAATCCAGGAATCTCATTTGAACTTGAAGGGGGAGGCAAATTACACAAGTGTGCTACCAGCACTTCCTGTGAATCTCTATGGGAAAACTCCTGATTCCACAGTGAAGAATTGTATACAGCTCACATCAAATGCCAATTAGAGATGACAAATGCACTCAAGGCACAACACTTTCTAGGCTATTCTGGGCTTGGCTTCCGCTACATTGTTCATCTCAAGGGCAAATGGCTTGCAACATGTTTATTATTTGGACCTTCATACTCATTTTAGGGATATTCACATATATTTTGGATATTCCATCAATTAAAATGCAACACAAACCAGAACTGTAGGACAGTGTCTTTTATAAAACACACTACATTATGCAGTGTTTAGAAATACTACAGTAAAAAGTAAAAACTCAATAACAAGCATTTTGATGTCAAAGTTTTTTTAGCATTTCTAAATTGATTCCTATAGCTATGGATGAACACACAATATGAAGTGGCATATACCAAGGCATTAAAAAAAAAAAAAGAAAAAAAAAAAGAATCATTCAACTTGATTGTTTTTTGGAACGGCTGCGATGCCACCCCTCCCCCTCCCCCTCCCCCCAAATAATATGAAATCAATCCACTGAAAGAACAGGGAGCGCAGGGTTTCCCTAGCACTGCACTTACCTATCTGGTTGCCCATCTTGAAGGCAATGTCAAACTGCAGGATGAACAGCATGAACTGGAACCAGGGGCTCATCTCACTGTTGGGCAGAGGGATGTGGACCGCAAACACGATTTCATTGGCTTTAATCTGTTTGATCATGGCCTCGTCGAAATCGCGGATCTTTTCACACTGGTTGGGACCCCAGGGCATAAACCACTTTGAATTCTGGTGGTGTTTTCGGACATCAACGCACTTTGTTGCAAGGTAGTGAACTGCAGAGGTTGGACTTGGAGCTGAAGAAACCAGAAAAAAAAAAAGTCTGCCGTCAGTTTTCATAATTGTGGTGCTTACACTTCAGGGATGTAAAGAAGATTCCTATTGCATAGCAGTTTCACCCTTTCCAGGTTTTACCACAAGCTTGATTAGCCACAGCATATTGGAAGCAAGCTCAGGTATGTCTTATTAAACTAGTATAACTAGGGATGGATCAAACTGCTTTACAACAGGAATCTTGTATCCATCCCTGTACTTTGTAGATCAATGTTTAGGTGTGTTTACCACTGTCATTTAAAATAATTAAAATACAAACCATTCATAAATCCACTTATTTAAAAACAGGGGAGGTAATGACATAAGGAATATTTTAGATCAATTGAATATATCCCAAAATGTTTGTTTGATCGGGTGAAAGCATATCAGACTAAAACATTTTACAGGTCTGGTTTTGGCCTCCATCATTGAGCATGAATGATTCAAGAGGCACACATGTAAAAGGTCAGAGAACTTTCCAAACAAGGGCAGTGACAAATGTAGCAATGGCTGTGTGGTTCTTCCATAGACTCAAGACAGCAATAACTGTTTATTTCAAGTCTAAATATCAGGTAGGATGCCTTGCTTCGGAGTCATGCTAAAGAACTGCTGTCTGCTTTTCAACAAGGAGATTACGCTGCGGTTTTACAGAGTGCTTCTGATCTGTCCTGTAATTAACATTCCAAAAAACTTAATCCAAGCAGTTTGAGGGCAACTGACAATTGGAATGCAGTAACCTAGTCACCTGATCTCACGCAGTCTAAACATTCTCCGAACTTAAGGGGTGGATAGATACTAGAAGAAAACATTCAGAAAAATAAAACCATCTTGAATTGATTTACATTAGATTGCGCGTCTTTCTGAATATTTAGGCGCTGTTCACAAAACAAACTATTTTAATGTTTTTGTCAAAGTCTGTTCATGAAACTTTTAGGCAGTTGGCGTCTCAAACAGTTTCACAAATATACCTTTTTTTTTTTTTAAACATGGTTGTAAACCTTTTCATTCAGACTGCTTCTGTATACTACTGTAGTTCACTTTCTTCCCATCTCATCATATTAAATCACCTTATCAACTATAGTGAGAAGAATGCTTAAATATGGAGACAAACACCCCCACAGAAACACACCATAATACACCCAACAACTTCCTCCAAGACATTCCTTTAGCTGCACGACATCCCATACTCCTCTTGCGCAAAGCCACAAGAAGCAACACTACTACCTGGGGGTGGTGGGGCTGTCAGGCGATTAATTGAAGCCTTCCTTCTCACAGTGAATACCCGTTAGCTGCAATGTCAGTTAATGAAAAACACCCGGCAACTATGCCAAGGGGAAAGCCAACTCCCAGTGGAAACTAAAATAACTGTTGAATAGCTTCACAAAAAAAAAAAAAAAACCACACACACACACCCCTTCAATGCTACCAGAACTGACATTTTATTCTAAATATGTATGCATCAAAAAAAAAAAAAAACACACACATTCTTCAATTTAGCATTCAAGCCAGCAGTTGTACAGCTGTTAGAATCTAGCTTGCTAGACCAATGGAGCAATACATTATGGTAGAGCAATACATTATGGTAGAGCAATACGCTATGGTAGCACCTAGCTGGTAAACCTACACTGCCAAGCACCCCGTATGTCCTTCAACCTCCGCCACGTTGTGAGTGTGGCTGAAGAGATGTGCTGTAGTGGAAAGTACAAGTCTATCCATGCTGCCTAAAGTCGATGCTGGGCTATGCTTGGATTATCATTGCACAACTACTGCATTTCCATTTGTTTCTGTTCATAAATATATTAAAAGCAGTTTAACCGAGTTTACCGAGCAAATACAATGACATTCTGCTTCATTACGTCAACCATCAGGATGGAAAACAATCCAATTCATTAATGGGGTGCAATGCTTAGTTAAAAAGGTACTGTATACATTCCATAAATCTATCTTAACACATTCCATGTGAAGTTATTCCGATTCAAGACTTCAATGTTGACAAGTTAAAAAAGTTTTTTCTTAATCCTAAATGCCCCTATCTATCAGGATCATTAAACATGGTCTGTCCGCAACATTTAAAACATTTTAATTAAAGAGCGTGCTGGAGGCTTCTTGTGGAACTGGCCTTTACTGTACTCTATTTAGAATTGTACAGCTGAACACTGGCGCACAAAGATAGTATGGAATGATCTACAGACTGTTAGGTAATGAAAATATTTTGGTTTTGTACAAAGCAGGTCACGTTTTCACTTCATTAAGCAAATCGTTTTTTCTATACAAAATTTAAATAATCCTGATGTTTGGCTTAGATTAAATTGCGCTCAGAAACAAGATGCCTTTCTCTATACTGTCAAAGTGACAGCAACCTGCTTTTTCATCGAGACCTGCTTTGTTGTATGGACACCTGTAATGTGTTATTTGCATACTTGGCAGGGCTTGTGCCTGTTATTAACATGAACACACGTTTCACGTTCCTATTTAAGTGTGTGTATATATATTTTTTTGTTTGTTTGTTTTTTAAAAGCATACAATTGAAAAAAAAAACATAAAGCATAGATTACATACACTGCAATGATGCATTAGAAATATAAATAACTTCTGTGATATTTTAATAATCTAAACAGTGGTCGACCTTAATACCGCCACCCAATTTATAAATCACTATTTTTCACAAACCTCATTTCGCTGTATTTTTATTGTAAGGGTCAATTGATCACTTGCGGGAAGGTGATTAATACATAGTTAAAGAGGTGGTATTTAGTTCCACTGTTTAGATCATTAAAATAGATATTCTAATTAAACAGCTGAGAGAGATGGGCACTGATAATAAAATGGAAACACTTGGATTTTCTGGGGTCAGGAGAAACGTGTGATCTGGAGCAGGATTTAGAAGGAGGGAGTGGAACTGCAGAGGAGGGACTTCACAGACAAAAGAGAGAAAGAAAAGGGGAGGCCTGACAGGGATCAGATCACTGCTCTTAAATCTCACAGATCTGCAGGGAAACCCACCTTACTGAACAAAACCTTGAATTTATTCTACACTCGAAAGGGCCAAATGCACACATTAGAGTCGTACTTTGCCTTGAAGTTATTAAGTGCCCCATTACTTTTCCCATAAAAAAACCAACATCTGTCCATTTTTTATATTTTAATATAACATATCAGAACAAAGCTACGCCATTTAATGTCTAAGGGGTTATAAATAATAACTCATTAAAACATATTTTAAAATCATATTTTTTTTCAACCAAAATGGACACACATATACATACTCTCTCTCTCGTGCAAAAGTCTAACACATTAAGGAGTTACTATGTATATCGATGTTAGGAGCATCAACAATTTACTCAAATCCTTCACTAGTGTTTTCCACTAACAACGTTGACTTATTAAAACAGCTTATTTTGGGCGAGAATAAAATCAAGCTTGTCGTTTAGCAATATTTAATTCACATTGATCAGAATCTTCAAAAACTTGTGATGACAACAACTCAAAGTGGGAAGGGGGAAGGGGGAAGGGGGAAGGGGGGGTGCGAAGCAATCCAAGGGGACTGAGAAGCGTTCATTTTTTTAAATGTATACGTGACATGACGTTCTGTAGATGGCGCGGGCTCATTCTATGGTAATAATATACCACCCCCACCACACACACACACAAAAATGTGCAAAATGTCTGACAAATGTGTGTGTGCGATATATATATATATATATATATATATATATATATATATATATATTACTCAGTTTCACAGCTCGGGGTTTTGTTCAGACATGTCTGTCTATGTGGTATAAAGCACAGGTATCGAGCACGCAATCATGCCGTTTTTTTCTAAGATCTCGGCCAACACTTACACTACCATCATTGGTCGTCAAATCTGATTTTATTACGATTTTCCGTTCCAATTTAATTACGCCGTCACAGTTGCAGCGCTAAACCACAGTGTAGAACGGCGATGCACAGGAATTGCAGTGATTTACAAGTACACTATATATACTTTGTGATTTTCCCCCAGACTGAAATGAAAGCGCTACGCAACAAAAATGATTAACTTTTGCTACGCGAATAGTTAGAATATTATATTATATATATACACCCCTATTTGTCACTTCATTTTTCCATATGACCAAATAACGTTTCGAAAATAGAACTAGAAATCCACAAGTCGTTTAAAAACACTAATAAGACTACTACTACTACGACTACTAATAATAATAATAATAATAATAATAATAATAATAATAATCTGCACTCATGGGAAACATCCCAAACAACTTTTTTTCAAAGCTTACTTGTTTGCGGTTGCAACGTTGCACAAATCTGAACCGCGACAGACCGAGAGGTATGCATCTGTGCAAAACAAGTAAGAACACATAAACCCTGAAACAAAAAGGATGCAATAATAACCCGCAATTACTGTTCTTTATGCGATGTATTGTGTGTAAGACAAACTCTGAATCTAAATATATTCTTTACATATCAAAACTAACAAGATCACTACAAAACTACGTATGATTAAACACATTTTTTGTGTAGACTAACTAATAAATAAGGAGTACAATATAACCGATGTAATTCTATACTACTTTTTCGCACGATCAGTCGCCATGCTCAAGATGTTTCCCCTTTCTTAGATACTGAAACTAGGCCAAAACTTTCTCTCTTTACTTTGGAAACTAACCTCCAGAAAGAACCCCATGCGGCTCAGCTTTGTACAATAGCGACACTAATTAGATCATGGGAGCGAGTCACTGATACTGCAACAAATACAGTATCTAACCAGATCTGGATTGAGAAAACACAAGAGGAACGTTTAAGTTAATAAAACAAACTTACCAATCAAACCTCCAACAAGAAATGAGAACACTTGAAAGATGACTAAAATAACTCCAACAATGACTAACTTCTTCGTGCTCATGTTTTCAATAATTGCCCCAGCCATTTTTTGTATATTTGTTGTTGTTGGTGTTGCTCTATTAACACTATGTATCAATTAAATGAATGACTGCAGATAAATCGGATGGAAAACCCCAGAGGCAGCTATCCCTGCACCCACAGCCCGTGATAATGAATGGCTCGCTACTGCCTTCCAGCTTTTTAAAGGAGAACTAGGGAAAAGGAAACATCACATGACCCTCCCATTGGATCGTGCTTGCTGACGGCGTGTCGGCTTAACAAGCTCACAAACTGAGGTTCTTGTGTTCAAAAAATGGTGCTCACGCCTTCCTTTTTTAAAACCGTAAAATATCTCTGAAATTGGATGAAGAAATATATTTCCCCCGTGCGACAGTCACCGGGTTTAAATTAGATACTGTGATACTTTTAAAGACAGAGCTTTCAATACCAATGAAATGCCTTTTATTTTCCTTTATTATTATTTTACATTGTCCGGTATAGTGTGTTACATATTTCACATGTTTTTAAAAACACACATCCATTTACAGACCAAAGTTATCTAAGTATGTAGGATAACTGATTTATTGTCCACCACTCGACCACTTTTTCAAAGATTTCATTGCCACTCAGAAGTAGCTTCAAAATAATTGTTTCTGGCAAATCCATTCAGACAGTAATGAAGATGGATCACACTTACAGAGATGTATACTCAAGAATAGTGATACATAACCTAGAAATCAGAGCTGTGCCACAATCTCTTAAGGTCTCTTGGGATGTTGGATATATTTTTGTAAAAACACATTTCAAATCAAAACTTTGTTCACAGCACTCTGTTAGGGAATTTATTTATGTATTTGTTTTGTTTGCTCACAAATAATAGCATTAAAGGAAAGGTTACATAAAGGATATTGCCATTTTACAGCTTCTAACATCATTGTAAAACAGGTGTAACAATCTTTGCAAATGCCAAATGGCACAAAAAAAACAAAAAAACAACCATAATCTTCATTGTGAATAGTAATATATTTAGACAATGACATGAATAATAAAGACATCTTAAGCCAGGATTTGTTTTAAAATAATTATAATTCAGTAATAATTATTGTCTGTTTAATACAGAAATCTCTTTCATTTTGTTTTCGTATTGTGAAAAACAGACTTGCTTTACAGTTATTTCCAAAAACACATAAATACGTTGTTCTGGTCAACGCAATGATGAACAGCACATACTACACATTGCACAACACATACCATTTACCAGCTGACTTTTCCATGGGAAAGCTTTCACTGTGTGGGGAAGTGGCAGATGAAGAGGGTGTTGTCTGTGTCTGTGTCCTGTGTCTGATAGCATCATGAGATACCACAAAACATACAGGATACATAATGGTATATGTAAAGCAGAAGCACAGGCATAGTTAGATATACTAGGCCCCCACTCACTATATATACAGTACTGTGCAAAAGTTTTAGGCAGGTGTGAAAAAATGCTGTAAAGTAAGAATGCTTTCAAAAATAGACATGTTAATAGTTTATATTTATCAATTTAAAAAAATGCAAAGTGAGTGAACAGAAGAAAAATCTACATCAAATCAATATTTGGTGTGACCACCCTTTGCCTTCAAAACAGCATCAATTCTTCTTGGTACACTTGCACACAGTTTTTGAAGGAACTTGGCAGGTAGGTTGGCCCAAACATCTTGGAGAACTAACCACAGTTCTTCTGTGGATTTAGGCAGCCTCAGTTGCTTCTCTCTCTTCATGTAATCCCAGACAGTCTTGATGATGTTGAGATCAGGGCTCTGTGGGGGCCATATCATCACTTCCAGGACTCCTTGTTCTTCTTTACGCTGAAGATAGTTCTTAATGACTTTCGCTGTATGTTTGGGGTTGTTGTCATGCTGCAGAATAAATTTGGGGCCAATCAGATGCCTCCCTGATGGTATTGCATGATGGGTAAGTATCTGCCTGTACTTCTCAGCATTGAGGAGACCATTAATTCTGACCAAATCCCCAACTCCATTTGCAGAAATGCAGCCCCAAACTTGCAAGGAACCTCCACCATGCTTCACTGTTGCCTGCAGACACTCATTTGTGTACCGCTCTCCAGCCCTTCGGCGAACAAACTGCCTTCTGCTGCAGCCAAATATTTCAAATTTTAACTCATCAGTCCAGAGCACCTGCTGCCATTTTTCTGCACCCCAGTTCCTGTGTTTTCGTGCATAGTTGAGTCTCTTGGCCTTGTTTCCACGTCGGAGGTATGGCTTTTTGGCCGCAAGTCTTCCATGAAGGCCACTTCTGACTAGACTTCTCCGGACAGTAGATGGGTGTACCTGGGTCCCACTGTTTTCTGCCAGTTCTGAGCTGATGGCACTGCTGGACATCTTCCGATTGCGAAGGGAAGTAAGCATGATGTGTCTTTCATCTGCTGCAGTAAGTTTCCTTGGCCGACCACTGCGTCTACGGTCCTCAACGTTGCCCGTTTCTTTGTCCTTCTTCAAAAGAGCTTGGACAGCACATCTGGAAACCCCTGTCTGCCTTGAAATTTCTGCCTGGGAGAGACCTTGCTGATGCAGTATAACTACCTTGTGTCTTGTTGCTGTGCTCAGTCTTGCCATGGTGTATGACTTTTGACAGTAAACTGTCTTCAGCAACCTCACCTTGTTAGCTGAGTTTGGCTGTTCCTCACCCAGTTTTATTCCTCCTACACAGCTGTTTCTGTTTCAGTTAATGATTGTGTTTCAACCTACATATTGAATTGATGATCATTAGCCCCTGTTTGGTATAATTGTTTAATCATACACCTGACTATATGCCTAGAAAAAATCCCTGACTTTGTGCAAGTGTACCTAGAAGAATTCATGCTGTTTTGAAGGCAAAGGGTGGTCACACCAAATATGGATTGTTACTTTACAGCATTTTTTCACACCTGCCTAAAACTTTTGCACAGTACTATATATATATCATCAGCATCTCATCAGCAACTTCAGCCTTTTTCAATCCACTGCTGGATATATCTATATATATCTATATATCTATATATCTATATATATATATATATATATATATATATATATATATATATATATATATATATATATTCTACAAAGGAAAATGCCCATGAATTGTAATACTAATATATACAGATTTGAAAGGAGGTATAACCATAGTGTACAAAAGTGAAAGTTTTTTTTTTTTGGATGTCCTCAAAACTTTTAAATCTACTTCTACTGTGTACAATGAAAAGTAAACACAGTGCAGTAAATTTGTTCACATGGTCTGACTACAGAGAACAGAGGTGGAACGAAAACAAGAAGATCCTGCGGCTCTCTGGGACCAGGGCTGGCCACCACTGAGCTAGACCATTGAACTACACCTCAACGAGTGGTTGGGTACCAGGAAATGGCTGCAACATTTTAACAACAGGGTTGCATTTAAAGTATGTGTATCCCAAATGGTATTAAAAGCAGCAAGCAAAGACACAAAGACCTAAAAGAAAATGGAGGGCAGTGACCACAGCTGGCTTTCCTTAAGGGCTGCATGTAAACAATGCTGTTGTCTGTTCAGCTCCAGAGGATCCTGAGCTTTCACTCCATGCCAGGTCTTTCCATAGACCGAACCACTGCTTCTTTCTGATCATGCCATGTCTGAATAGAAACCCTTTTGATGTAGAGCCGCTGCCACCTCTGACAGGCCTGTGAAGTACTGTAGTTGCAGCTAAAATTAAACTGTGCTATCAATTTTTCAGATCGTGCTAGAGGCTAGTGGGCTGCACTTTGACTGAGTAGTTTATATGTTGGCACCTGCCCGTGTGCTGCTGCATCAAAGAGAGATCTTGTTTTAATCTGATTTCAGATATCTCACAGAACCGAGGCGAAATGAGCTGCACTGGGAAAACTGCCACATAAATATTTATCAGGAAGGTTTTTGGAACCCTTTCGACTCAGAAAAAGAAGCAGCAGTTGCACATTATTAGACATTTGTTGTTTTTTGTAATTAGTGTTTGAATGTAATTTTGGTTGTTCTTGGTTGAATTTGTATTATATTTTTGGTTGCTACTGGTTGCAAATAATACATACCAGAAAGCTAGAGTAACAAAATTATCTGTTGAACATCTGAGAAAAAATGTAAATATCTCACGCCAACAAATAGTCTCCTCAGTTTGGGGCCCTATCCCCATTGTACGGCTGTGCTACACATGGATTTGGTCTTCTTTGGGGCTTTGTGTGTGTGAGAGAGCGAATGAATCCAAGTCAACAATCTTCCTCCAGACCTGTGAGGGCGCTATATAACAGGATCAGTGTGCCCCGGACTGGACGGTTTGACGGTTCATTCCAGGGTCAGTCGGAAGCCAGCCATCCAGGAAGGGGGTGGGGGGGGGGCACGATACTAGAAGTCAGCACCTTACTGCAGTAGGCAATGTGTCAGTCATGGATTGGAGAAGACGTGATTGCACTTGCTACCGAAGGGGGCGTGACTGAAGGTATATCGGGGGTGTGGCCGAGTGATCTGTTCCTTTGTTATGGTTACGAAAGGACCTGTAAAGGAGTACAGAGAGAATAGCACCGGGAGTGTTTTGTGTTGTTTTGTATTGTCTAATAACTGTTACATTTGTCATTTGTAGACGGCTAACCAATCCGGAAGCTGTCGCTAAAAGCCAGCACCCACCCCAGACCACTCTACACCATTTTTGTCACCATTAAGTGTATTGAATCACCACTTACACTAGGAGCACTCACTATTGGACTTGCGAGCGTGTGTGTATAAAGTGTGTGTGAAAAGCATTATTATTTCGGGACTGTGCCCTGTGTTTTTACCTGCGCAATACACATTGTTGTGTAGAGCCAGGTACTATAATTTAAGGTTGCCAAACAAGCAACCCCACCGATTAAAGAGCTGTGTTTGACTGTGAACTGTATTAGTGTTTATCATTCCTGAGCACTGCATCACCACTTCACCTGCGCACTGCAAACCACATTGCCACAGTGTGTGTGTTATTTACAAGGGCTAGGTTCTGCAGCATACACACATCTAGCCTTAAAGTCAATGCATTTAAACAATCATAGTGAGCTGCCAGCAGCAAGATGAAAGGGGATACAGAGATAATGATGGGCTGCAGGCAACAGGTTAGGGCACCAGAGAGGGTTAATTCTCCCTGTTCAACCAACCATAACTGAAAATTTTAGAAAATGCTGTTTAGATACCTTTGTAATACCAGTAAATTACCCTGTGCAGAACCATTTGCTGGCCACAGCATTACAATGAATGGCAACACAATTGAAACATACTGTCATACAGCAATCGCATGCACACCGGTACAGCACTAGGTTCATACAATATATGAAAATATGAAAATGTCACCACTGTGGTACCATTCTACCAATGCAATTTTGTATCATTGTAGCGAGCCTTGTGCTAACATTGTCCCTAAGCGCAGAACTATTGCTCTGAGGTCATTTGGACATTTGGAAAAAGCTATTTAAAGAAGGGACTGCAACTACCAGGAATCGTCTGTTAGTCATATTGGCACTAGTGCCTCAAAAGCCACAGTATAATGCAAACCAGCATTAATTTATAAACTTCAGGTTTTGCAGATTGATGACATTTTTTTTGTTGTTGTTCGGCACAGACTTGCAGTTACTATAGTGCAATGTCAAAAAAAAAGGTTGGTGTTAACGGTGTAATTATGCCATGTAAATGTGAAAGTGAACAAACAATCATGCAAATCTATTAACAAAGATAAGTATCTGCTCCACTAATTGCTGATCAGTGAACAGTGAAGACGTTTCAATTCAGTCCCCGGTGTCAGCTATCAAAAGCTCAGCCGGCAGTGGGGAGCAGTTTTAGCCGCAGTGGATTCACGAAAATGAGGCCAGCACAACCTCTGGAATGTAGCAGCGCAAGTAACGATGATTGATACTGACAGGGCTGCTTTCATGTTGCAATATCCCTTGCCACCAGCTGCGAGACAGAAAGAAAGAACTCTCTGGAATTCACAACATTCCCCGATTAATCCCTCGCTTTCCCGCTGTGTGTGTGTGAATGAACCGGACTGGATATTCGTGGCTCGAACGTGGGAGATTGGCTGATTGCAGCGAGCCCCTGAGGGCAACTGAAATACAGAGCAAATAACCAGCCTGCAGGGCTGTTGTAGTGCCCTGAGCAGGGGCATGCAGAGATCTCAGCCTTTGTGCAACAATATTTATATTGGTCCTTCTTTCTCCACAGGCACCTGTAGAACCATGTTTACAACTACAGCAGCTAGGACCTCTGATCAAATCAAGTTCCTAAAGAAAACATTGTATGCTTCCAAATGTCTGATGCTGTGAGGTGAACACTTTAATTGGTCTGCGTGAAACAGAGGTAGACACACAGGCCATAGAAGAAAGAGAAAATGCAGCCCCTGCACCATCTTGCTGTTGTTTCTTACTTCTTAATTACTTCCCATACCTCAGAAATATATAAATATTGGGCCTTGTTCATAAAGCTGTTTTGTTTAATGCCTGTTTAGTTATTCACAAAAGACAGCAGGTGCTTTGAATAGATGTCATTTAATGCAGTACTCTGATAGTGCTGTATTTCAAGTTCCACTGCAAACCTGATAGGTTTACATATCAACAGTTCTGTGTTTTAATGCTTATTTTGCCAGGTTATCAGTGATAAAGTCATTTTATTTTCACCATATTGTCACTCTGTCCCACAGAAGTGATATAAGCAAGTGTATTTTCATACTGTATTTTCCTTTTGATAACAGTTCCATTAAACATGTTCAAATTCCAAAGGCATAAATGGTGATAGTCCATTGTTATAGTTACTGATAGTCCGTTGATGAAAGTTACTGATAGTCCATTGTTATTAAGTTACGGAGGCTGTGTGGTCCAGTGGTTAAAGAAAAGGGCTTGTAACTAGAATGTCCCCGGTTCAAATCCCACCTCAGCCACTGACTCATTGTGTGAAACCTGAGCAAGTCACTTAACCTCCTTGTGCTTTGTCTTTCGGGTGAGATGTAATTGTGAGTGACTGCAGCTGATGCATAGTTTACACACCCTAGTCTCTGTAAGTCACCTTGGATAAAGGCATCCGCTAAATAAATAATAATAAAACACATTAACTCACATAAAATGTGAAACATTCTATTACAATAATTACATTTTTATATATATTTTTTCCAGCTATTATTTTAAAAAAACTGTTAACTTCATTTTTAAAAGGTTTGTAATTTAGAACTTGCTTACATGTTTGGCTTCTTATACTTTTTTTTGCATTCCCTCCCACGTCTCTAACCAAAGCATGGAACAAATTCTAAAGCATCCTTTCATCTAAAAACTGGAAAGATTAGATTAGATTAGACTGAGTATGTACATTAGGTATAACAGAGCACATGTCTAAGCAGCCCTCTCGAGCTGGATCCCCAGTTAACACATGTCGCTGGATCCCCAGTTAACACATGTCGCTATGCTTTACTGAGACTGTGGGACAGGTTAGGGACACACAGTTAAATATTTCCATTGAGAGGGACACTGTCAGGCACAGAGGAATGCATGGAGAGGTGACACTGATATTAAATGCCTGGTCACAGAGGACTATTACATACAAAACCCATAACACTAGCCTGTAATAGATCAGTTCATCCACATAAACATAACTTTACTAATAATGTGCAGTGTTATGAGTTCATGTCAAGGTATATTACAGTTGTTTAGATAAGTTTTACTAAAGTTTCGTAAGCTATTGTTCAAGAAGCCTCGGCTGCAGAACAACGTGAAGAAGCACACATTGTCAAAACAAGCAAAAAATCGAACCAAAGAAAGAAAGTGAAGTATAGAGACAGATTCTCCCAAAAACTTAATGCCTTGTGCATTTCACTGTGCCCTAGATCACCTACTGTATATATTTCCAGAAGGATAAACCAAGCTGATACTTCAAAGTAGGCATCACTTCAGACAAGACTTTTACTAAATCACAGCAAACATGATTTGGGGGGGGGGGGGGGGGGGGGGCTGCTGGCTGCAAACTGCACATAAAATAAAATTGCTATTTTTTTTGTCCACGTTCTGTTGGTCACGAATGGACATGCGTGTAGAGCGTTTGTAAAGACGTGCTAGCAGGACGTGTAGACGTGCAGGTTAAATCACCAATCCATTGTAAAAATGCAACACATTTTAAACTAACCCACATTCTGAATAACAGCAAATTGTCGGTAAGTGCACTTCAAAGCCAATTACCTGCTGGCAAATGTAAGTTTCTTTGCTGGTATTCAAAAAGTTTTATGAATGGTTGTGAGTAGATTCCAGTAGAATGTTATTAGACGTCACAGAGCGCTTGCTTCTGTTTGTATATTGATGTAGTATTCTATTGCATCATTATCATCATATATTTTATTGCATCATTTATTTTAAATGTGCTTGTCACGTGGTTTTTACTTGTTATCCAACGACAGCAGATGAATAAATTAAAAACAAATGGGGTGGGACATTTGTAGACCACTTTTATTAAATACGGTGTATCTGTGGTTAGACAAATTATTATTCTCACAAGAGCAGTGGTACCCCAAAATGCTTTCCATTTTCTAGTGGGACATTTATTGCCTGTTTTACCCCACTAAGACTACTTGCTTATTAAATATCTTAGTATCCCTGAATTCCTTGAATGCAAAAGTAATACAAAATGTATATAGGGGTCTACCCAAGAGACTGTGGCCGATTAGCTGGTCTGTGTTGAGTTCAGTTAAAATACAACATTGAGTTAAATACAACATTGTAACTAGTCACTTAAGAGGTTGCCAGTAAGCCCTTATTTGCAGCAGCTATGCCTCCAGCTAAGCCTGTGTTAGGTTAGGTAACAGATAGCAAATGTGCAACAGATTAAAAAGCAATAGATCCCACATGTACTAAAAGTATTTTTCTAAAACAATCTATGAGATTTTATGGTGTTGACATGGTATTACTTGTATGAAGTAAAGCAGTTGCATATCTCAATCAATATCAGTTTTTGTTCTGGTGTGTGAGGTGCACATTATGTATAAAAGCCTCCCTTCACTGTGCTCTGTTTTGTAACACGAGAGAGGGAGAAAGGGGTGCTATGAAGAGCTTTCTCTGCTGGTGCATGGAATTCAAGTGTTGATTATACCAGCATCGCTGCTGTGGGGCTGTCAGAAGTATCGCTTAGCTTATGGGTGGGCAATTCCACTAAATTACTTAATTGGACCAATTATTACCAATTATTGGTCTAATTAAGTAATTTAGAACACAGTTGGAACAAAAGCCAGGAGGGACACCGGCCCACCAGGAGCGGAATTGCCCAACCCTGGTTTAGCTGATCTGAGTAGACGTCCCTACTCAGAATTGGAGGGTACCTTCTTCAAATTTGGCCATCACAAATGATTACATTAATACTGTGTTTGACACTAAAGGCTTTATTAAACTATCTTACTTAATCTTCAAGTTATTTACCAAAAAATGTTTGGAAGGTTAGGTGTTAAGCATGGCAAAGTCACCGTCGGACAAAACCGTTAATTAAATAAATAAATAAATCTAATGTTTCTGTATGGTTGGTTGACATGCCTTTCTCAAGTTAGAGAGTGTGTGAATTGACAGGATAATGGCATGTTAACTGTTTTTGTTAATCTCTGTTCATGAGCTCATTATATCCTGCTTTATGTATATTTCGAATTACTCGGGCATCACGGAGTCAAGCCACACTATATCATGATTTATTTTTATCTTTTTTTATATTACACATGCACAGTTTGTTGTTGTTGTTTTGTAAAGAGGCTTGGCTTTTAATTGATCCCAGTTGGGTGAGATGATTCTATCAGGGCTTTTGTGAAGTCTACAGAGCAGAAATAACAGACAGAATTCCACTGCACTGACAGGAATGCTATTAACATGGGATAAAATGTTCCCTTATTCAAGCATCTGTTTGAGAAACTGATCAGTCTGCTGCCGACAAGCACTTATGGGTCCCCAATCAAAATCCTCTGTATGTGTGCAATAGTCTTTTCAGAATTGTTAGCTCTGACACAAACATATTTATTGTACAACAGCAACACCACCTTGTGGTTAAAACTATAACTACAGTAAACCCACTTTTTTTTCACATGCCATTTGTTTTAGCTAATTTCTCACTGCCCAAGCCTGTGGATTTAAAGGGGAAGACAGGCTGAAATGTACAGAAACATAACATTGTATTCTCAATAGTAGAATTCCCCAAGATGTGCAATAATAATAAACGAAATCGATAAGCTGACACCCTATGATACAAGACTAAAGACTGTATAATATATGTAAAGGGACAATATGCGAAAACTTGGTAAACTAGTACTCCCCGGCCTTTTTAGTGACTCAGAAATATGCACAGCTCTGTATATGCATGCATGCATGTCACCTCTGAGTTAGCAAGAGTGTGAAGATGGATTTGTCAGTTAGACACACTACACAGATTTTCTGGTTGCTTAGATATGGATTTTAATTGCTTGACTAATTTGCAGTTATCATATACTGTAGCTGATGCCAACCACGTAGAACTAGTGCCCTGTGGGTACTGTGTACAACCCAGCAGGGTGAGGATTAAGGCAGCATTCATTAACAAACAATAAAGCTAGAGGAAAAACATATTTCACAGGTATTCAGTAAATGCTCAAGTACTACTGTGCTTGCATAAGAATGCATAAATTACAATTTGAGATAAGAATGTAAACGTTACCTGAAAGAATGAGAACAAGCAACTCGCTCCTTGTATAAAACATGTCAGAATTTTATTGCTCAGAGAATACAGCTTGTGAAAAAGCATGAGCACAGGTACTGCCATGAGAAGTCACAACAAAATCACTTTAATATTTCACCGTACATTCACAATGCAGCGTTACATGTTTCTCCTGAAAATAATTGTCATCCTTGGGTACCAAGAACAACTGAATGAGGTGAAAGTTACTAAATCTTTTTTTACAATACAAAACACCTTATTTATTTATTTTATACATGTTTACCAATCACAAACCAGAATAGCTTACACTTACATTTACCTTTGCAGACACATTTCCATTGCTAGGGTAATTCTTCCTTTGGTACTACAAGGCTGGGTTGAAAGTAATTCCTATTGCTCTTAGGCTTTACTTTGCATTAGCAGTCATTTATGAACTGCAATACTGTACTGTGAAAAAAGCACTGGGTTTAACCTCCTCCTCCTTCTCCTAAATTTGACTTAATATCGAGAGGAAACTCAATTTAATTTGAGAGCTTTACAAAACAGACAGCAAAGTCGCCTTCAGTGTCTTTGTAAACCTCCTTGGGTAACCTTTTCACCTGTAACTAAGAGGCAAAGAGTAAACCCTGTGCGATATGATTCTGCATTTAAACGCATGTAAATGGGTCGTAACAGGAAAGAAAACCCAACAAACCACAAATAAACGCTGTCTGGCTTAATATCTAATAGTGACAGTGAATGTTTAAAAAAAAATAAAAATAAAATAAAAAAAGGAAAGAAATGCAGATAAAATTAACCAAAACCAACAAGTTAGCATACAGACACACACATACGCTTCCTATGATTTATGTTTTGCAACTTTATAATTAGAAGTGAAGCCAGACTTGCTTAAGTCAAATTAAAAGTATCCCTTGTTCATTCCTTAAAGAATATTCACATTCTGGTTAGTCTAAAGACAAACTACGAATCAGCCTTTATATTATGACTTCCGATGACCTGCAAATGCAGCTTTTGACAGTTCAATGCTGTAATGCAACAGGAGACAGCTAATTCAATGGGCAGTCTGTTCTTATTGGGGTTTAAAAAGGGATTGGTCCTCATGAAGAAGACATTGAAAATAAGTAACTTTTTCTTAGCATTCATCCCTCCTAGGAGTGTTAACACTTTCCTAGCAAATAAAAATGTAAATTGGGGACAATACTGTATTCATACGTGGGCACTTAGCGTGTGAAATATGTGAATGCATGTCACCATAGCGGTCAGAAAAGAACACAGTCTGAGCTGGGATTTTGTTATTTTAAATAAAATGCTGCAGGGGCCTTCTTTATCTTTCATCTGTGACACAGACATCTTCACCGGGGTTTTACCTACATTAAATCCCCCCCCCAGAAAAAACTTAAGTTGAATGGTACAGCTGGAAACAGCAACACAACGGTTTGGTCTTCACTGACAGACAGAGGTGTCCCTGCATTCTTAACGCCCCAGTCCACCAAGATGCATACGAAATGAAAGTAAGCATTCATCTGACTACGTGTTTTTCTGATTGTGTGCAGAGAGAAGCTGCTGCAGAGGCTGGCAACGCTGGTGGCCGGGTGAGGTTTACATGTCATCCTCCTCATCTTCATCCTGAGAGGAACCCGCCTGGTGTGCTGCACTGGCCGAGGCCGCTGCCAGCTGTGCCTGCTGGGCCGCCTGCTGCATCTGTAACCATTCCTGTTGTGCCAACTCTGCCTGCTGCTGCCGCGCCTGTGAGGATGAGACATGGATCTTAACTGAGGAGTATGAAAAAGGGTAATATGACAGCGGTTCCACACTGTTCTACATACGGCATTAGCATTCAGGTTTATTAGGTGTACTGAATTAGTGTGTACTTTAGGACTTGGGCTGAGTTAATTAAGGACATGGACTGGTAAAGACAAAGTTGCCTACCCTTGAGTTAGTCTGTTTTTTTTTTTAAATAAATTTAGTCGTTGCCAATTATTTTTATTATTTTCTCCCACTTTGGAATGGCCAATTATTTTTTTATTATGCTCAGCTCACCGCTACCACCCGTGTGCTGACTCGGGAGGGCGAAGACGAACACACACTGTCCTCCGAAGCGTGTGCCGTCAGCCGACCGCCTTTTTCCACACTGCGGACTCACCATGCAGCCACCCAAGAGCTACAGCGTCGGAAGACAACGCAGCTCTCGGGCATCTTACAGGAAAGCCCGCAGGCGCCCGGCCAGACTACAGGGGTCGCTGATGCGCGGTGAGCCGAGGACCCCCTGGCCAACCTAACCCTCCCTCCCCCCGGGCGACGCTCGGCCAATTGAGCGCCAGCCCCTGGGAGCTCCCGTCCTCGGTCGGCAAAGGAATAGCCTGGACTCGAAATCGCGACGTCCAGACTATAGGGCGCATCCGGCACTCTACGCAAGTGCTTTTACTGGATGCGCCACTCGGGAACCCTGTTTTTTTTTTTTGTTTGTTTGTTTTTTTAATCTGTTACAGATCTCATTAGGGATTTGAATGGTTTTGTAGTTAACATGTGTGACTTCGTTCCTAACAGTTCTTACTTCAACTTCAAGATTTTGAATAGATGTCATATTGACACTTAAATGAATGTGCATGACTTACTTTTGCAAACAGCTCCTGTTGCTGTCTGAGTAGCTCTTCTTCAGGAATGCCAAGGTTTTCCAGTCGGGAACTTGCTTTTCTTCTTTTAAGTGCTACTGTTTTACACTCTTGCAAAACGTCTTTTACTTCCGTAATGTAAGATGCAAACCCCAGGCTCTCAAGTGCTGGGGGGAAAAAATCAAGACTGTGTAAGAGATACTGCAGAAAGAGATTTTGATAAGGCTTTAAATAGATATTGTCAGGACAGGAATGAAGTACAGGAATACAATCAGGGTTACATGGTATTTCCTGTCAACCTTTATTTGAGCTGTAAAAATGAGCTAGACTTAAGAATTATTAATAAATACATTTGAATTATGGCACTGCAATCATTATAGCAGCTTTTAAACAATAACAATACAAACAACAACAACTGTGATAAGGGTAACACATAGTTTTGTCTATTTTGCCAAGCATTTTAGCATTAAATAACAGCATACAGTTTGCATAGTTTATGTTATATGGTACTTAAAGGTTAGTGGCGCCATAAATCAAATTCGATCCTAGCTTATGTAATTCATAACTCCTTAGTGCTGAAGCCTGTATTTTTTGTCCTCAGAATGACAAAGAGGTTCAGAGGTGGAGGAAGATTGTGTAGTTGAGAAAAGTACAACGTGCTAAGTGAACAACGTTATTGATAAAAGTAGAGTGTACAGAAGGCTAAACTTTAAAAGGACACAAATGAGCTAGTCTAATGTGAGACAACGCATCTTTAAAATTAACTTGAGGTTCCATTAAAAAAAACTTTTTAATAAATATAATTTCACATTCTTTGGGTAGTTAAATATATCAAGTACTAGGAAAACACAAAAGACATTGTAAAGGTGTTTGCTAACTAGGTCTGATCCGTGAATCAGAGTCACAGTACAGCTGGCCAAGCGTAAAAACAAATCCGCGTGAGTAAACTTTGCAGCTCGGACAAATGGCGAGTCCAGCACAAAGTGATCACACACACACAACAGGACCGCATCTTCTTTTCCCTGGGTGTGTTGTAAATGCTTGAACCACACAACTCACACAGCCCAGAAATACAGAACAAAATGTGCACAACAAAAAAAATGTCTTACCGTGGATGACGTGCTCTGGAGAAATGGTTTTCTTTTCTGACTTGTTACAGATTTCATTCGCTTCTGATGAGATGAGGTGAATGAATTCAGTGCAGCAGTTCACCACCAGTTCTCTGGCATCGTTTGCCACTCGGACATTGGGCAGGGTTTCCTTAATCATTTTATTGATAGCTGCCCTAGGTATGGTAAGGTCGTCATCGGTCCCAGACGAAGAAGCCATTGCTTAGTAAGGTTTTATAATAATACTACTTAATTCACTGCAACAGGATATCAGCGCGGCCTAAAACGGGTAATAGCTAAACTCTCCTCACCCTGTGTTATATATTTTTTTGTTTTGTTTTTATTTATTTATTTATTTATTTATTTGCAATTAAACAGTAATCACCAGAACGGCTGCAATGACTCAATTACATAAAACTGTATTCCAAACAAGATTGTTGGTCGCCAAAAAGATGTAACAGTGTAATAAGAAAGGGGTGTGTGAACCCAATATAGCAATAATAATATAGCTAGTTGATCAATTTTCCAGCTGCTTACTTGTTCAGTCGCCTCTTTTTTATTTTTACATATACCCTATAACAAGATACCAAGGTGTATCCTGTTCAATGACCTATTACTTTTAAATCAGACCACTAATTGAGAGGAAATTTAATTTTTAATTCATTTCAGTTTTTGATCCACACGGTCGGCAGCTCTCTCGTCTTCTCCGGAAACTATCCCACATTGCAATGCTCGGTATTAAATTCCGTTTCCGGTAGAACAGTGCTGCCACATAGCGCCAGGCTGAGAAACAATACGCGAGACAACAAAAGTTTAATGTGCTGTTTTGAATAATGTGGCATACGCTGTAAAGCAAGCAGTCAGTATAACATTGGCCCCTTTTCACTGTGCTGTAATGTAACTGGCATGCCTTGTATATTTAGCATGGGGAGAAAAAATGATGCAATAATCACACTCGTTTCATATTTTCCATTAATTGTAACATTGCTTTTTTTTTCACATCGCATGTCTTATAAACCGGGATTTTTAACTTAAATGAAGGGATTGTGTGTAATTAACAGAATACTGCAGCTGCAGAAGGTAAAAATAGCTCCTAGATTTGCATTTGCTGCTATTTAAAGATTACTGAAATCCCTTAACAACAGGATAAATTAGGAGCAGAGCGGTGATGGTCTGCTGAATTAGCAAAATGGAATCTGGTTACATAACAGAATTATTGCTGCTGTGCAGTATGTGTCTGTGATAAGCCAGATTGCCATCTTGTTGTAAATTTACATAGCCCTTTCTCTGTAGAGATTACCCAACATTTTCTAAAGTGCAAAAGCAAAAGACTAATACAAAGTCAACAATTTAAAGCTAGCAAAATGTTGGGCATGACCTACTTCCTTTAAATGAGTTTCACTGATGATGAATAGGAACCAAGTTTGTACTTATTTGTGTTTTTGTAAGTGTACCTTTATTGGATACACATAAATATCGCACCTTGTTGTTATGAATGTGTTTTATTGTTATTTGTATTTCACTGCTTCATTCACACTGACATTCAATCAAATAATGGCTGAGACAAGGTATACTACATATACAATATTAAAATTGTATTTAGACCCTGGATATCTAAGTGTAGTCATACACCGTTTCAGCTGTGTTAAATCAGATAATTATATCAATGCACTTTAAGTGATAATACATCCTATTATGTGTTTAGTTGTCTGGTCTGTGGATTATACTAATCACCAAAGGGTGGGTGAAACTGATTATGTTGAACTAAATATATTAAGGTAGCTTTCAAATGTCTTGTTCTGGTAACAAAACTAGCAGTTTTCCAATTAATATGAATGACTATCTGGAACCAGCCTAAATTAATTACTACCTTAACATTCTGATTTAATTTGATAAAATGAGAATTTGCTTTTAGGTTCCCAAAATACCATACAGTATAGATTTTATACTACAGTATAGACAATATCAATTTTGAATGGAATTTGTTATAAATGTATTAAAGAATAGGTCAGAATAATTATCTTCCAGATAAAGATAATAACATGATTAAAGAATGCAAACACTATATTGTGTCCTTTTGTAAAAATAACATGCATTTGTTATTTTAGTAACAATATATTTGTAAATGCCAGAAAGACAAGTGTTAATCGGTACCATAAAGTCAACGTAAGACATAAACACACTGCCCATATTTGCAATAAATATACCAGAAAATAATGTTTACATTTGTAGTTCTTTAAAAAAAAATGCAACACAGCAAAGAATCCTTCATAAAACGACTTTCACAGTGAGCCATTGCAAAGTGGTTTACAGTTAAGTATAAGAAAAAAAAGCATGGAATACAAAAATAAATTACCAAGCATTCTTTTATTTATTTATTTTTCACAGCACACGCACAAGATAATCACCACCATAGATAAATGAATTGCTGAGATTATAATGGACACCCGAAAAATCAACACACTCGTTATGTAAAACTCAAAGAAAATACTGTCAGCTGAAGTTTCAGGCAGTTACTTCTTGAAGAACAAGAAGGTTCTTACATGAGATTACAACAGTGGTATCTAAATATTGTATAAGACAATTATTTGAATGTTTTTGTTACACATCTCTCTGGTCATCAAGGATCTATATTGTTTTTACAGGAAGTCTTCTTTTGAACAAGTTAATACAGAGAAGATGGGTGTACAGGGCGGCCACAAGGCAACAACAGAAACGTCAGGAGCCGTTGGAGGGGAGGGCCTGGTGTTCTTTGGTGCAGTCCGCGTGTTTTCATGGCTGAGGCTTCCCCAGGTTGAAGCTCTTGCGGCTCCCCCAGCGCAGCATTTTGATGAAGTTGAGGCTGGCGTTGAAGATTTTGTCGTGCTCGAACACCATTTTGTAGAAGGTGTCGATGGGCAGGTCTCCGTTGGGATCTGCGTACTTGAGGGTGGTCATGGGGGTGTACAGCTTGTTGGTCTGGTGACGGAATGGCGGGTTTTCTGTGGTGATTATCTTGTGCGTGTGCTGTGAAAAATTCATTCATTAATAAAGGTATTAGTGCAAGTACAGTACTGAAAACTACCTACCACTTCCTTACAAGATACGTAGTGACATTAATTACACTTTAATTGCATATGCCTAGAAACTGCATTGTAAGTATACTGCCACAGGTACAAAAACTACTTTTACTATAGTAAGTAGTCATTTCAATTGGTGGTGTTCCTAGTGTCCAGTATGTTGTGTATGCAATTTCATAATGTTGTATGTACATACTATGGCACCTTAATTATAATTAAAGTGGCATTAAAGCCAATAGTGTCAATGAAATAAATATTTGCTATCCATGTGTTAAGGAAATGGAAAGCCACGATGAAACAATGGTTTTGATCTCTCTGGAGATTCTAAAGGATGTCCTTTATTCTTACCAGAAATCTTATTTTAGTAACTTAATCACCATTTTTATGCTTTACAGTAGACCGCTTCTCAGCTACTTGGACAAATGAATGCATGATTTTGTGATCATAAAGATGGATTATTACGAACCACGCTTGAGTTTTTTTTAAACACAGAGCTTTCGAACTCTCATTTCTTAGTTAGCAGGCAATGCTTAAACGGTTACTCTCTAGTAATTTAAAAGTTATTTTGTATATAAGCATCTTCCATTCAGTTGTTGCAGGCTGACAGTTTGGTTTCAATCTGTTCTGAAAGTGTTTTTCTGACTCAGATAACTATCACTTGTCTTTCGAGAATGCAGGTGCAGTGAACTACAACACTGCTAGTATATTAGCTTACAACTGTAGTAATTCATGTTCCTCTCTGTATCACATATCAGAAGAAGGCTCTTACTTCGCTAATAAAAAACACAGTGAAGCTTTTATAAGTACTATCCTTCAGCAAGTACATTGACAAAGTTTTGTGAAAGGAATAAGACAATGTTCTTACTAATATTACTTCTTTAAGCCACGTTATTCCTTCTGGAAAAATTGCCCTTGCTGAGGTCAAATGACCACAACATTTGGGGATGTTCTCTCCAGTTGTGTTGTAGTTATTGCTACAGTGTAGATGTACCTCTGCTATGTCCTCTGGGCTTTGTCCAAGGCTCTGGAAGATCTGGTTGTAATTTTTCAGGTAAATGTTGGTGAACATGTTGGCAGTCTCTTTATCTGCTGCAGAAAGGTCCATCTTGAGGCCTTCTTCATAAACCTTCCGTTCGAATTCAGTGATCACAGGGCCAGGCTCGATCAGGGTAAGGCTGGGTGGGAGGTAAAATAAAAATGAACTGTATTACATTTAGTAAAAAAAAAAAAAAAAAGTCTTGGTCATAATCTCATTCGGTGTATCTTTCGAATATTGTTTATTACTGGAGCACACCAGTTCTCTTGCACAATTCTGTAGACAAATTCATGCATGACTGCAGTGTTATAATATTAAGTGATAACATTAGTTACGCACTTGAGATTAAACCTTAGTGCCTGAACAGCCAGACTCTCACAGAACCCCTCCACGGCAAATTTAGATGCAGCGTAGATATCATTGAACAAGATCCCTGTGAAAATCAATAAAAAGAACATATTTCTGCACCATTTGTATTGTGTGAATGAATCACCAGAGCAGCATCTAGACAGACACACAATGCCAGCATTATAAAGCATAAACTTCACAGAAAAGTGCAAGCACTGGTAATCTGACACTTCATAGCATTTTGTACAGCAGCATTAGTGCACAGATATTCAGTGGGCTGCTTACCTTGAATACCCATTACACTGCTGATCACAACGATGTGGCCCCTCTTACGCCTCTTCATGTCGGGCAGGATTTCTTTGAGGAGTCTGACCAGTCCGAAGAAGTTTGTGTCCATCACTGCCTTCATCTCCTCCAGTGACTGACACTCAATCGGTCCAATAAGCCCCATTCCTGCATTGCTGACTGGGGTAAAACAAACACAAGAGATAACATTCTCTTCATCACCACTCCAGGAAGATGTGCCACAGCACTGGAAGTTATGCACGCTGAAGTGTGCCCATGTAACATGGAAAAACTTCACTTGGGTAGATGTATAAAAAGCTGGCATTAACTATGTTTTCATTAAAGTGACATATTCACAAGCCTTTTTTTCTATTTTGATGGATTACATAGCGTTTCTAGACTGTATAAAGTCGAAACAGTTTCTTATCTATTTTATTTTGACACACTTTTAAAAGGGTAATCAGAATTCCCAATGCCTCCAAATCCCCTACATGCCCCTAGAAGCGATGCATACTCAGAACGTCGATCCTCCTGCTAGGAATGCTGTCCACGCACGCCTTGATGGACTGCTCATCGCACACATCCAGCTGCTTGATCTCGAGCGTTCTGCCCAGGGTTCTTCCGGCTGCTTCTGCCAGCTTTTCGCTTTTACTTGGGTTTCTCATGGTGGCGTAAACTGAAAGAAAGGAAAATCGGATAGCTTTATAAAAGAAGATGAAAAAGTCACATTAAGACGTTTATTCCATTCACTTACTATGTCACTTGCAATATGATTAAACACCTACAGCAGAGGGGTGTGCTTTCCTTTTAAGAGATGTTTTTCCCTTTAAAAGAAACAATAGCCCACATGCACCATCTGGCTACTCGTCATTGAAATCCAATAAAAATAAATGCTAATAACGACACATTTTTACAAATCCCTGGTTGCAAAGATAACTTTAGGAAACTGTTTCATGCCATATTAGCTTGTATAGCCTCCTGTGGCTACTGGTGCCTGGAATACTTTTTGTATTGCACAGTATACTGTATGGAGGAACATTTTCTTTTTCACACTTGTTTTCTACCGTATATGCCAACCGTCCCCCCTCTCCCAGGAGATGCACCCACCTTTAAACCTCTTTTTCTCATCCTTGGCGATCCTGACTGCCAGTGCCAGACCTATCCCCGAGGAGCAGCCTGTGATGAGCACTGTTTTCTGGTCCATGGTTCCTGAGTGGAGCAGCTCGACAAGAGGGGTGGATGTGAAACAGCAAAGTGGCTCCAGCTCCACTCTGCCACCATTTATCTGCAGAGCTGCTGAATCAGGTGCTTAAGAAAGTGCACACCTGGACCCTCTGTGGATTAGTATAGATTGGGTTTAGGCTAATCTATAAGCAGGATAGTTAGCAGAGGTGCTAACAAGTGGCAGTGTAGCGTGACTGTTTTCATTATGCAAAATGTTTACTGTGTAAGTATTTGCAGAGGTGCTAAAAATATATTGTCTAAATGTAGGACCAGGTTTCTGTTCAGTTCTGTTCACTAGACTGGAGCAGTGGCTGTAGAAGGGCACTAACAGATGTAGTGGAGGGGATGATGAAGGTAGCAACAAAGACAGGCAAAAGACGAATGGCCTGTCTGGATGTAACAGCTCCCAATGATTTAGGAAGAGGTAACCTTCACTCTACCGTCTAAACCAGGGGTTCCCAGCCCTGGTCCTGGGGGACCCCTGTGTTTGCTGGTTTTCATTCCAACTGAGCTTTCAATTACTTAATCAACCCCTTAATTGAACAAATAATGTGCTTAATTAGACCTTTTTAATTGTTCTCAGCTCTTAAAAAGTTGCAGATTTCAAGTTACTTTTAAAATTGTATAGTTAACTTGAAATCTCCAACTGTTTAAAAGCTGAGAACAATCAAAAAGGTCTAATTAAGCTATAAATAGTTCAATTAAGCATTCAATTAAGTAACTGAGAACTCAGTTGGCATGAAAACCAGCAGATACAGGGGGTCCCCAGGACCAGGATTGGGAACCCCTGTTCTAGGCCATTGCTGTACAGTTGCAGAGCAGTTTAGATTACTAAAATAGAAACTGGATTTTGCATAATGTTTGAACTTTGCCCCCACATATGATGTGAAAGAAAACAAAAAAATAAACATGTATGTCATGTTACTGTATTTAGAATACTTTTTCAAACTGAGCTTCAGGATATACTTTTTAAAGAGGTTGGAAAAATCCTCCCTGGAGTAACTGTGAGTTTCCACAAGAGGTCAGTGTAGATCTGCCATAATCTTTTACTATTACCATGATGTAGATACGCCACTTCAGAAAACAGCAACAAATGTCAAACAGCCATACTGTTTTTTCCATGGTGCTGTTGGGTGGATTGAGGTAGTACTGGCAGATAACAATCTCTTGAAATATCAACTTGCAGTAGCACAGAAACAAATGTGACACCACCGTTTACAAGCAGTTATTGATGGGGCACTGCATCTTCATGATACTAAGTTGTTAAAAACATTAACATTGTCATCCTTGAGTGTATATGCTTCAAAATAATATACTGTATGTATGTATGCATGCATGCAAGTTAAAATAGAGACAGCTGCCATTTGAAAATGGCATTGATCGTCTAGGAAGGTGCTTTAAGCTACAGTAAAATACTATTCTCTTTTGCATGTTCTTCCCTATCTCTGCTCTGCTTTGTCCTACATTCCTGTTTTCAATGGAAAGCCTAATAATTAATAAAGTAAAATAAATGTGACATTACATATTATGAAATGAACAGACAAGAAACCAGTGGAAAAAGACTCTTTGCGTCTTTATTAAAACCAGCTACAATCTTTACATTTATCAAAACTCCTTAGAAATAAAAAGGTAGCTTTTTTAAAGCATAGTTATTTTTTTTTTAAAGTTGTAGCATTCTTATGATCGCTGATATCACTGGAATAATTAAGGCAAGTAGGTGCATTTTTTAAGTTGTAACGCGTCATTTGGCAATGTTCTTTGGCTGGAATACATGAGTTCCAAAATTGGACATATGTTTCCTGATCCTACAAACACACAATAACTCTGACCTTTAGATCCAGGTTTCCTGTTTAAAAGTACTGACAAAAAATGATTAAAATACTGGTTAAGCAGCAGCTGCACTTGCTCTTTGCAATCCCCATAAGAAAGGGCTATTATTATATTTAGATAGTGGCATTCATATTATTTAAACTTTACTTTAGTGCTGATTATAGGCTGCAAGACGCCTGCTCTGAAGCTGTAGACTGCCTCACATTACACTGGCTGCACTGTAGAAACAAGGGAAGTCTAAAAGCCAGCCTTCATTTTCTGCAGCTGGTCGACGCTCCACATGTTGGGGTCCCATGCCATGAACCAGCCTGTGAAGGTGGGGGGTTCATTCCCCTGCTTGATGGTTGCAATAGAAATTCCTTTTCGTCCAGAGGGGTCAGAATCCATGTATTCTTTAGCTATAGAGGGTATCAAAAAAATACATTTTAAAACACTTTCAAATCTTAGAGGAAGTTTATAGATGTTTTTAAAAAGTTTCATCATAATTGTATATGTGTATATATATATATATATATATATATATATATATATACATACAGTACTGTGCAAAAGTTTTAGGCAGGTGTGAAAAAATGCTGTAACACCAAATATGGACTTGATATTTTTTTCTTCTGTTCACTCACTTTGCATTTAGTTAATTGATAAATATAATCTATTAACATGTCTATTTTTGAAAGCATTCTTACTTTACAGCATTTTTTCACACCTGCCTAAAACTTTTGCACAGTACTGTATATATATATATATATATATATATATATATATATATATATATATGTATGTGTGTGTGTAAATTACATGAACTAATTATTAAAATGTAAATGTGAAATACCGTCTATAAGCATCAGAGTATTGTTTGGTGATAAAGGTTGATAATACAGGAGCATCTCCTTGCTCTAATGCAAATTTCATATTTCCACTTCAGGCATACAAACCAAAGTTACGTATCATTCACCTATTTTAGGAGCTCCCTGCTTTTCGGAGTCGTTAGCATCATTGCCGATCCACAAGAAGATCTAAATAAAATAAAACACACACAGTAAGGTTATATGATGTTAAAAACAGCCTCAGAATAGAAGCTGGGTGTTACAAAGAGGTGGGCACTCACCTGGTCCCAGGTATCAAGCAGCATTACATCATCAGTGGCCAGATCGGACTGGGTGAAATCACCAGGAACCTCTTCAGCCTGGAAATAAAGTGCAGAGTTCAACCCCAAAACACTGACAACAGCGGGAAACACGGCATCAGATGATTCAAAAGCAATCCCTGCAATATTGTACTGATTTAACTTACAACCAGGCGTCCAGTTTTGTTTGAGCAGCCGAAAAGACGGGGTAGCTTGACAGTTTTCTGGAGACTCTTGGAGGTCTGGTATTCTTTTTTACCACCAAGAGCAGTCCAGAATGCAGCTGTGTGGATAACCAACAAAAATATAACTTATCAAAAACACTTTTATACAGAGGGGCTGTCGAAGGGTCATTAAGGAAAGGTTATAAAAACAGTGTTAATAAAATTCAGCACATCTATTTTGTCATTTTCAAAAGGTTTCAAAAAACAGAAATGATGTCTATAGGCATTGCAGGGAATTTGTTAGGTTAACCCAGGAATTTAACGTCACTTATCAGGAGCTGATTTGGGTTTTGAATTGTGAGAACTAAATAAACCTATTTCAAGTAGCCATCTGGGTCAATTGGGTTTCAACGGTATGCTAAAAAAAATACTTTTAGGAGCTGCAGAGGCTGCAGCAAGCATGGGAATGTATAATTAGCATAATTAGCCATGCCCATGTCACAAAATAAACCCACCCACAAATCCATCTAGTCTACTCCCTACAAGAAAAAATAATGTGCTCCAAAACATTTAACAATAACTGGATCAAGCAGATCGTATTAATGAGGCTGCTATTGTTATACAGAGAGCTTGCTACAATAACGCTCATTTTTGAAATTTTGCATACGTTATAATATAACCATCCACCTGTCATATACAGTATTGTAAACCTGTATACTCTGTTTTATTCCTGGCTGTATAACAGACTCATCTTAGATACAGTCAAAAGATTTTGTGAGCACATCTTGATTGGCCAGGAGGATTTATTTAAATATTTAGTGACATACATCTTCATTGGAGTCTTTAACCTACCGGGTTCTTTTCCTTCTGCAATTTCTACAGATTTTCCTCCCAATAAGCTGAGCACATGTTTGGCCGCCACCATTTCTTCATCCGTGGCTCCAACTCCCTTCCATACATACACAGCATCTGGAGCTTTCAGTACAAACACATCATTGGTGTTCAGAGAGGATGCACAAGCAGCCACCTACAAAACAAACAGACGGGTGCTTAGAATACAAGGCATTCAATATAGCCAGATTAAGGGTAGCCAGATTTCATATTGCTACGTATGTGCAAGAAAATCCATACTGTAGATCATATCCATTCACCTTTCATTCTAATTGGATTTCTACTGCTACTGGTGGCTGGATACTGCATGAACTGACACAGATTTTTCCATTCTTATTTAGGACAAATAATTGCTGTGTAATAACGAGTATGTATATATTGAACTGCTTTTTTTTTAAGATTGCAATAATCATTCTGCTGAAAGCTTTTGTTTCACGAAAAATGAATCCTTCCGAAGACCCAAGTCTGCACAGCTAAGATGGTTTCTGGAAATATTCATTATACTTCATTTCCCAAAGATAATCGTTGGAAGTGCAGTAGAAATGTTTCTTATTGACTTACTTCCACGGCTCTGGTTGCCTTGGTTGAGCTCTGTCTGATATGGAAGAGGCGGACGGGCGCGGTGGAGGACTGTCCCCCTTTCCTGGAGGTCCCCCCACTGTGAATAACCATCGGCTTCCCCTTGAACAGACTCATGAGGTGAGGGGGTTCCTGGCCCTGAGTCACACGCACCTGTAGGGAAAAGGAGAGTGGGATTTATACTGGTGGGGTAGACAGGCAATCAGGAGGCCAGACTGGAAGAAAGAAATAAGGGATTGAGCAACTGGTCATGCAGCCTACTGAACATTTATTTGGTAGTCCATCCAGGTAGGTGATTTTAATCACCGTATTTAATGAGAGAGATGCTGTCTTTTAAATCATCAACCTCTGCAGCGTATATTCTGTACAAATATCTTTAAAAGTTTGTGAAAGGTGTGAGTTGGGTGCATCATAAACAATATTAGTACATTCCTTTCTTTTTTTATTTGTAGTAAGTTTAACGGGTGAACAGGTTTTTAAATAAAAAATATAACGAAACAAGAAATAGCTGCTCACCTGAACTGGAGAACCTCCCATGGAATCATCCAGTTTAACTGTGAGGAAGGCAGACGCTGTCAGCTCATCTTTGGTGCACTTCAACCCCTGCCTGAAAAAAAAAAAGATCCATAAAGTGGGATTACCAAGAGGAAATGGCAGTACTGTGTGTTCTGTATGTTTCTCAAAGTCAGTCACAGTAAACTTTGACACTGTACAGTATAAAATCCCAAGTCTTACTCCTGTATGCTTATAGCTAATTATGACTTAATGTACAGCATATGAAGAAGAAGAGAAACTCACCAGGTGTAAATGAGGTGCTGTTCCCTTCCTCCAGTCTTGTAGCTGTACAGGATGAGGTAACAGTCTCCCCCAAAGAACTGGCCATATGTTGAAGGCTCAACGTGAACCATGTCACCTCCTTCAACGCGCCATATCTGAAAACAGACGTCTTACCTTCATTAACCTCATTAACAGTGCAAAAGCCTCTGACAGCAGTCACTAAACAGCCTTAACAAGGTGTGCATTTAAAATGAGGATTTTGAAAACATACCACAGGTGTCAGCAGTAAAAGGCATAGAAACAAACCACAGCCTTTTCAAGACAGAGCCTTCTTTAGGCCAACTAATCAGAACTCAAGCAGAAGTAAGACTGATCATAACCTAGATTCAACTACCCTCTTGGATGAGAGGTTCTGAAAATACATACATTACTGTTAAGGATACAAAAGGAATCCAGTTGTGTCTTAGACTGTGAAATTGCTTGTTGTCTTACCTCCACCTTCCCAGCACCATCATCTACCATGCCATGCTGGGCTGCCATTGCTTTGTCAGAGTGCAGAGTTGAGGCGTCAAATGGGATTTGTTTAATTTTGGCAATCTTGCCGACAACATAGGCCTCGCTGGGGCCTTCGGTCTGGTCCTTGTCCTTCCAGTTTAAAAAGAACTGTTTGAAGAGTGTAGTTTCCCCACCTTGTGGGAGGATCTGGATCTGAACAGAACACATGGGCATGGAGTGTTACTGTATTGTAAGGCTGGAGCATACATTGAAGTAAGTATTGTTGGGTGGGGAATGGTTGTATGAGCTGTTACCTGAGTTGTCTTTGGGTAATTCTTTTCTCTTACGAATGCTTCAGCAGTCTTCATAGCTGACTTGCGTTCATCTGGGTTTGCGTCTTTTCCTGAAGAAAAGCAGCCAAAAAATGTCCCAATATGCTAAAACCAAGTTGTTCTTTAATGTTTGATGATATATTTACAACTATGTGGAAATCTGCCCTCCCCTATAATGAAAGCTATCATAACATTTGTAAACATACATTACAATATGTCTTGTTTATTGCAGTAATTTGCACCTAATGTTTTAGTATTTGTTCAGAAACTGTTTGCAGGCAACCCATTTCCTTTTTGTAAGAAACAGAACCTCCCACAGGAAGTCACTGTCACTATATGTGTGTTTATGCACTTTGTTTTGATGGTCCTATTTGGAAGCTACTTGTAAGTAACAGTGCATTCAATCTGGGTTTGCACGGCACTGGGTATAGGCATGTTTTGGGCAGGGAGATTTGTTTTTAAATACACTATTAGTGTAAGATATAACACTTTTACTTCAACGCTGCCATCTGCAACTACCCAAAACCATTAAATAAAGAAGGACTTGGATAATGATCAAACAAAAAGAGCCCCACCTTTCCACAGAAATATCTTGGAGTCTACGCCGTTGTCCAGAATGTAGCACTCGCTGGTCGAGAGCATTTCCTGTTTGAAGGGGCTTGAAGCTGCTACCTGAGATGTCTTCATGGATCCGGTAGCATCAGAGATCTAGAGCAGGAAGCCAAGTAGAACTGAGTCTGTCTGTAAAGCACCCAAACACTCAACTTCCAAGCCAAATCATATCCACCACTGCCTCCTTGGATAAAAATAACTCGGATAATATTTATTCATGTTACTAAAAAACAAACAATAGGATGCCAGATTCCAATGAAGATGCCAACACGTACAGTATGGAGACATTGGCTTTTGAGGCTGTTTGCAAACACAATTTACTACAGAAGGTCACAAAGCTCTTGTCAAGTTTTTATTATTCTTATTGTTAGCGTAAACTGTATATGACTTCTGGTAGGAACTAGAATTTGTATTGTCCTAAAAATAATTTACCAAAAATAATGATGCTATATAGTATTCATTACACTAACTGGTGACATGAAAACTGTCTCTGTCTATCAAGAGATGTGTTTAATTTAATTACCATCCAAAGGCTGGCTTTGTTTCTGTTGGCAGTCTCAACCACTTTAGAATCGGGAGTTGCTGGTGCAATTTCAGGTTTTGGACCCAGCACCTAAAAAACAAAAAGATGATATTTAGAACAAAGCGTTTCTCCTTTAGCAAACAGCAACGATTACAGTATCGGTGGGTAACAGTTGAACAATTTATCTTATAAGAAATGCAAAAGATAATAAAACCTATAATATCACTGTTTAATTTCTACTTCAACATTTTGTATAGAAAGCCTAACAGCTCCATCCTAAAAGGTTAACAGATTGAAGGGCACACGGGAATTCATCTCTAGTGGTCTAATTGAACAAGCATTCATATCACAAATAAACACCATCACAAAGTGCCATGTTGCAAGTTTCAGGTAAGCCGATCCTCCTGTTACAGGAAGGGGCGATTGTGTAGATGTTGACAGATGCTGATTTACACTTACACTAATGACTTCTTGTGGTTCACCACCTTCCTCCAACATTGAAATCTTGCCACGCCCATTCCGTTCGTTGTCACGGATACCTATGGCAACTTCAGAAGCCTTCAGACGTTCATACCTGTTGCACTCACTTCCACACCACTGGTAGATGTTCTGAGAAAGAATATGCAATACATCACTGCTAATGGCATCCATAGAAACTGAGTACGCCCACGTGTGATTATCCCATCAACAGTATGATTTTATACACCATCTAAATACATTGATCGCACACTTCTCTTGCTGAGAGCATCTCATATCTTTGTTAATTTATTCACATGTTTGAAATATTGGACTTACTTTCCCAAGATCAATAATGAAGCAGTCTCCTTTGTTGAAGCTCTTCCAGCTCATCTCAACCTCAGTGGCTCTGATGGTTATTCTCCCTTTAACATGCAGCAGACGCTTCGCATTCATCTCATTGGTGACAACATGCTGGAATCCTGAGGCAACGCCACCTTTCTGCAATAGAACGGTAAGAGGATCAACAGACATTCAAAGAGTAGCAGATGGATAAAGATAGAGAACAATGGAGTTAGGACATTATAAAACTACTTGGTAGTGATAAGTTATTTGTCATCGAAAATAATTCTAAACTAAAACTGAAACCCCAGTCTGGAGTCTCTGTGTAAACAGTTCAGATGATTCACATGGCAAAGCCACACAAAAACGTTGGAACGCTGATTTAGATTTAATATGATCAGTTTATTTTTGTAAAAGGGAAAGCAGAATTCTGAAAATGAAATTGGTAAAAATCTAAAAAGTTAAGCTGTCCTAGTTTAACTCCAGACACTTGGGACTGCCCCCAGTTCCAGTCCGAGTTACTTTAAAGAATTCCAATGTTTTCTCTTTTCTGAAGCAGCTTAGTGAAACTCATTTTTTGCCATTTTAATGCAACACAGATGGGTAGCTGGAACAGCCTGTACTTCAGCAGTGGCCTGCTAGCATGTCATTTTTTACTGAAATCTGCATAGTTTTTCTAAACACAGCTTCACTATTCAGAATTCTACATTCTGCTTTCACTGACCTCCTATGTTAGAATTCAAATTTTAGAGTAATAACATTAAACTAATGGGTATTTTTTAAGTTGTTTCTAGGCTTATAGGTGAAGAATAAAGTTTGATCCATATAGTTCTTGAGCATCCAAATGATTAATGGCACTGACCAAATCCATCTAATGCTATTGCCTGTTCTGAATTACCTGATACTTGATGCCAGATTTGAAATAACCAACAAAGCTGAGAGATTCATAGTTCTGAACCTCACGACACTGCACTGGCTTCCCTCCCAGGTAATCAT
Organism: Acipenser ruthenus; assembly: GCF_902713425.1. NCBI lineage: Eukaryota > Metazoa > Chordata > Actinopteri > Acipenseriformes > Acipenseridae > Acipenser > Acipenser ruthenus. Next base: position 5,288,991 of record NC_081198.1, on the reverse strand, counting down.
CCAGCTGAGTAGCAAAAATGGCAGCAGCACCACTTTCATCCTGAGAGCATTCCTCTCCTGCAAACAGATGTTTCATGTGGTCAAGCAGCCTTACATCTATATACAATACTCAGAACAATACAGTACCAAGATACAGATTTGGGAATTAGTGTGCTCTGTATTTATTAGTTTTCTCTTTTGTTTTACCCAGGTCTCTCCTGATAGGCTAAAAGGGAATACGTCTCATAATACAGTACTTGCTCGGCTCCACCATGCACATGTTAAGCAAAGTTATTTTTCCTGGTTGCCAAATGAAATAATATACCTTTTTCCTTTTGGTTGTCTTTATTGATATATCATAGCAGTACTCGGCAGATCATCATCTTTTTTTAGGCAAGTGTTCCTTCCAAATATCTGGCCCAGAAATCTAGGAGTTTTGTGGTTGTTTTTCAAGCTCTCATTTATTCTTAGAAAAAAAGTTCTAATTATCTTTTTAAAAGAACATCTTTCCTACAAGCCTCCTATACATTTACTCTCAATTCAGATTAACTGGGGGGGGGGGGTACATTTGTTCTTTATTTCACTGGGTTTAAACTCTTGGACTCCACAGGTTAAACACATTCTAGCCACCCAGACTTCACTGCATCTTTACAGAAAACAAAAAGCTGTGCACTAACCCACACACTTCAATTTTGTTTAAACAGGAATGCCTTGCTTACCAAGCCACATGTGGAGTTTATAAGAAGGAGCTTGGGTAGTATGCAGCAATATATAAGCATCTCCGGTAAAGAAGTTTCCATAGAGATTCTTGGGAACAGGCTTCAAGTCCATGTTCTCGATTCTCCAGATCTGCAGTCCAGGTTGCTTCCCGGCATTTTGGAATTCTTTGTGGGCCACCATTGTCTGTGAAAGAATGTATTTATTGAAGAGGGTGCACATTTATTGAGGTATAGTGCTTGTTACAATATGAAAGGCCTCACTTTTTCCACAAGTATTGCATGCTGGCAGACTACAGTTTTGTTTCCGTTAGCAAAAAGTAAAACAAGTTATGTATACATATCATGTCATGTTTTTATTTTGGCTCAGACACACACAGACACTAAAGACATTTGACTTGCCTATAATTAAACTCAAGGGCTTCCTGAGGCCTAGCTCAGCCTGATTGTGCACTGCCAGGCATTTCTTTCATGCATAACTTCTTATTTTTGAGCTGCTAGCTATGCAAAGTTAAATGTTTGCTGCTGGTCTGTGGTTGCATCATGTGACCTGCCCCTAGGTACCTTTTCGAGTTAGCATTCTGGCATTTTCCAAGCTGTATGCTCATCCATCGCATGCAATCTGGCTGGTGGTTGCAGACCACAGGGAATACTTCTATAATGCTCCTAGGCTCTTGAAAAACGTAGTGTTGAAATGTAACCACAATTTCAGCCCACAGTATTTATACATCTGTTTGTGAAGCGTTTTGAAAGGCTGGTTGTTTTTATTTTACAGAGCTTAGGAATGGTTTAACGGAAAGAGTCATTTAAACATGGCATTGTTATTGTTTAAATGTTATTCTCATGAGTCATTCACTATCACATGAGTGGCAACAATGAAATATAAAACACATTGAACGTTTTAGGTGTGGTTGTACAGTAAGGGAGGTACTGTTGAAGTGTTAAATCATTTTTCCTTATTGACAATTGTCTTTGCCAATATCATGTTTTGTGTTTCTCCATGCAATGACTCACATTGTAGGCTGTCCCTTGTAAAAGTTTTCTACGGTAATTTTGCAGTTTTCCCTATGCATTTATCATAGTTATGTATGTTTTTTTTTTACTATGCTTTATCATACCACTCTGGGATTTCCAATGCGTGTCTATGCTTTACTATGCATTCACTGTGCTTTACTATACTTTGCTATGCTTTTACTATGGAAAACTTTTATAAGGGGTAAAACAGCAAATAAGCAGATTAATTCATGACATACAGAGAAACCAAAAACATGGAGAAACCAGAAAGGAAATTTGGCTAGCCAGTCCATGGAACAGATTCCTCCTCCATGACCTGTCCCAGGACCCCCTGCTCGGCATCCCCAATGTGCAGGCCCCCCACAGTCGCTCACCATCTCTGCAAGCGAGAAGGGTGAAGCGTTCCAAGAAGGCAAGGGACATTATGGACCTCAAGGCCCAGATGGCCCAGGTCCTAAAGCTCTTGGCTAAACAGGCGCCGGCGGTCCAGGCCCTTGTCTAGGCCCCAATGCAGCCCCAATTGCCATACCCCCCCTCCCCCAGGGGAGTTCAGGGTGGATGGGAAGAGGCGTCTCAGCTGACGCAAGAGGACGGTCTGGGAAGGCAGAGGAGTACGCAGATCCTGGCCGGACCGCTGGACATCCCTGCACATAAATATGCTGGAGTTGCAAGCGGTATCCTGTGCTCTCCACCACATTCTCCCAGTGCTGAGCGGTAAGCATGTTGATCCGGATGGACAACACGACAGTGCTTGTGTATGTCAACCACCAGGGTGGCCTACGGTCCCCGGGGTTGCATCGCATGGCCTTCGGGCTATTGACATGGGCTCAGAGGAACTTGCTGTCCCTACGGGCGACGCACATTCCTGGAGCAGTGAACTGGGCAGTGGAGCTCCTCTCCAGGAGCTGTCCGCATACATCACAACATTTATTTTGTCTCGTATTTTAATACATATATGTTTTTTGCAACCTTTCTAAATATCAAGAAACTAGTGGATGTAAGCATATGCTTATAAATATTTATTTTGAGAAAAAAGGGAAGTGTCCATTGTTGCTTATAAAGACCCTGAGAAGTAATGCAATCACTCAAGATAAACAACGTCTTAATTGGCCCAAACATCAAGATTTTTCAAAAAAATGTTCTGGAAGTATCAAGGTCCCTTGGGTCATAGAATAACACGTTTTTTATACACATATCTCCAAGCAGAATACATAATACAAAAATATTTAACGTTTAAGAAAAAAGAAATATCATATTGAAAAAAAATGCGAAAAGTTTGTATGTTGTGTGTACTTTAGAATGTTCCCCAGTGTTCTGAAAAAAAACCAATACCAAGATGCTACTGAAAAAATAGATTGTTAGTGATTTTTATAGGAATAGAGTCAACAACAGCCAAAAAAAAAACAACCTTGTCCTCGGGGAGCATCCTACTGAAAAATGCTTGGTCCTAAAGGGTAAATTTAATGAAACTGTCTGCCAACAGTCGGTTCAGGATAGGACTTGTATAACGCTGAAGATATTTAAACTTTTTTTTTTTTTACTAGGACAGTTTCATTTAGGAGTCTACAGATTTATAAAACTTGTGTTTTGTTTGAGTATGTTATCCTGTATTTGGAGCATGGGTGTTAAAGATATAGCCCAATCCTTTGCAATTGGAAGCCAGATAAAATATTATTCACTAATTTTCTTCAGGATTAAATATTTTAATAATTAACAGGCCTTTAGAGAAAGTAATACTTGTAGAATGTCATAAATTTCTTAATTAAAAATAAAACCATGTATCGTGATATGTATAGTATCCTGATACCTATCATATCGTGAACTCAGTGTATCTTCTCACCCATAATATATTTACCATATTTTACCATATTTCATACCTGGTAATAGGTCTAAAGACAAACATAATATATATATATATATATATATATATATATTTTTTTTTTTTTTTTTATTGAGCAATGCAGAGTTTCAATCAAAAACATTTATTTTACAAAGCAAAGCTTGACTAAAACACAAAGCACAGAGCCTTGTTCCTGGTTAATATAGGTAACAACTAATTAATGGAACCATAAAACTCATACAGGAAGTGTTACTAAAGCACAGTGCATACCTCTTGCAACAAAAGAAAAGGGGTATTTCTTTAACAATAAAATAAGTCAACAAATACTTTAACAATAACACAGCATTATAATAAAAGAAGATGTAAAACTTTAATCACAGGTGTTGGGGAAATTGCAGCTTCCTGAAAACGCTCCGATAAATACAGGTGGCCTAAAGTTTGCTTCTCAAATGAAAAACCACAGTTATGTAGTAAGAGCAAAGACCCAAGAGGCCAGGAGCGTAAAATAGATCTAATGAAGCCCAGGCTTCTGAGTGTGTCTTTCATCTGTTTGTAGCAGATAAACATCTCTTCAGAGACATACTTTGGTTACAATATTTTTACTAAATCTTGTAGCACTGTCATTAAGCTAGCTGTAGAAGCTACTTTATAGTTTCTTATTATCAGCAGTGTGGAGTAGTGGTTAGGGCTCTGGACTCTTGACCGGAGGGTCGTGGGTTCAAATCCCGGTGGGGATACTGCTGCTGTACCCTTGAGCAAGGTACTTTACCTAGATTGCTCCAGTAAAAACCCAACTGTATAAATGGGTAATTGTATGTAAAAATAATGTGATATCTTGTAACAACTGTAAGTCGCCCTGGATAAGGGTGTCAGCTAAGAAATAAATAATAATAATAATAATTTCTGATTGTGGTTATTTACAGTTCTCCTTGCATGACTGAATACTGTAATTATTTTGCAAAGAATAGCAGCAATTTCATGCTTTATATTACTTCTGTGTGCTTTACTGTGCATACAATGAGCTATAGTGTATGCACTCTACTATGACTTCATAGTTGTTAATAAAGGCAAGCACACAAAAGTGTGAATTTCTTTTGGACAGCTTCACTCTGCTGCGGATGTGTGACAAACACCTGTGGTGGCAGGCAAATTGTATTAACAGATGGACTGGAACAACACACTGCGCTTATAACTACATGTTACAGATGTTATTGTCCTGATGTACTACTATGATGTTCTGTATGATGTTCAGTAATCTGATTTTTTTTTTTTCATTATTGAAGTTGACATTTTTTGTGTGTACATATTATACTCATGAAAGGTGATGAACAATGTAACTGGCTAGAGTGAGGCACAGCTGATGTAGAGCAGGCGATTTGGTTCTGCATTAACAGAAGTGACCAGGATGTAAGCTACAAACTATGAATGGGTTCACTAGTCTAAAGCAGTGCTTAATGACAATGGAATCACTGAATCAATGTATTGTTGTTTTTCCATCCACTGCTTCAAAGCTAGACAAGAATGTCCTTTTAGGTTGTGGTGGAGCACTTCAAAACTGCTTTATTGATGGAAGTTATCTTCCATTAGAGGCCATGGCCTGAGAAACCTCTCTCCTCTACTCCTACATAATTCATCTAGTTGTTTGTATCCATCTTATTTGAAGACCAATGGCCCGCTTTCCTATCTCCTAATATGATCACACCCTAATCCTAGGGAACAAAGACAAAGCAAAGAGGAAGCAGAATATCTACCAGACATGAATCCCAGGGCGGGGCTTCTGTTTTACTGAATTTAAACATATTTAGACTAACTAAAGTAATGCTTCAAACCCCACCACCCACGCAAAATTAGTAGAATGAGTTCAATAAACCAAAATGCATAAGTCAGTTCTACATGCTGTGGTAAAAGTACACAGTCATTCATAACACTATTCTTATTTAAACATACCGTTGTTAATAAAGAAAATAAAAATAGCTCATAAAAAGCGACTGGCGGAGACGATGCATACAGGCTGCTTTCCACTGATTTTCTATTTACAAAAATGGTAGCAGACAATTATTAGTAATAAGCAAAGCAATACAGACCAACTTCACAACTTTAATAACTAATAACCCTGTGACTCAGTATTCTATTTTTCAAAGTCATTTATAAAGGCGCACGCAAGTACAAAACCTGCCGTCTTTTATTTGACTATTATATTATACTCGCTGGGTGCGTGACAAAAATACATTTGCATTCTAATTCAGATGAAAGTTATTTGTTGATCTGCATTGGTAAAAAAAAAAAAAAAGTGCAATTTGTACTGCTTAACAGTCTGTTTCCTTCATAAAGTGTGCTCACTCCCAAGGGAGAGCTTTGTAAACAACAAGGGAAACACAGTCCCTTTAAATGCAACACAAAACAGCAGAAATTTGAGAAGTTTAAACACCGTATGTAACCAGAGACAGTGATCGCTGCGTTTCTTGCCTGGCAGCAAGTTTTCTGCTGCGGAGGAAGCAATCGCCCCCACAGCTGGATTAATGTAAAAAACGTAATTGGAAACTTTTTGAAAGAAAAAAAAATAATTTTACTTATATGTGAAGCTGCTGCAATTATATATATATATACACACACACAATTTTGGCAGTTTATACATCTTGTTATTTTACCCATGTTATGTTTAAATTTTGGAAGATTTCAAATGTCATTTTAAGACGAACAAATACAATTTTTTTTTTAGCAAATACTGCAATAAAAGAAATCTTTGCAACCGAATGCACCATTGTGCATCTGCCTTGGCTGAGTAACTGTACTTACTTACTGGTATGTTAGTTGGTGTTGGATGAGCGCTAGAAAGATCAGTGAAGAAGCAGATATGGATGCTGCGCGTAAATCCAGGTTCTGCAATGAAAGTCCACACCCCACACTACGAGACCAGCAGGCGTGTTCACGAGACTTTGATTGGCCTGCAAACCAGGAAATGAACGTGTTTCTTGTATTTTTAAAAGCAGCAACGTTTTATAATACTAATTCCACGAGGAACTGTTACATGATAAAGTATTAGTAACTACTGCTATTGTATTGGAACCGTACAGTAGAGACTAGACTACAGTATGGCTTTTTTTTCTGCAAAAAATCATTAAAAACTTGGTTTCTCAAAAATGCCTACCCCCAGAATCTTACAAAAAGTCTAAATGAATCAACGTTTGGAATACATAATTTGGATTTGAACATCCACCGGCTACAAGTATAATAATCCACACTAAATTACAGAGGGGTGCATTTTAGCATCTGTTTGCCAACCCATTGCATGATATTTCACAGGATGCGTTTAGAGTCTAGACCTCTTTTTATAATAGTTTATTTACAATTATGGAATCTGCACTGTTTTATTTCCAAATAGCATGTACACCGACCAGGCAAAGGCCAATATACTGGTTACAACAGGCAGCCCCACCTACGTTTGGGACATATAACAATAGGTTACCGATGTAACGCAGGTTCCCTGAAAGAGAAGATGACCTTTTGGGCTATGGCTGCTTGTCAGGTATTCGCTGAGCATTTTATATCAAAGCTGCCTATAGGCCCCTCCGCGGAGTGACGTCCTCGGTCCGCCTCACGAGGTCTCTTGCATTGAACCCGTGAATGCGAGTGATGCGACCTCACAAGGTCGGTTAGGAACATCCCTAACCGATTGTTCCTTCAATTCAAAGATACCGCCAATGATACTTTTGGGACAGCATCTGAGGGACATCTCGCTAACGGTGTCTGTCGCACTTAGGGTGTAGCGGAAAGACATTGAGCCACGCTTGAAGCGGTTGCATGTGAAGCAACCCCAGTTGGATTGCTGAGGATGCTGCGGCCATCAGACCCAGTAGTTTCTGGCACAACACTAAGTGCACTGTGGACCCTGGTTGAAACAGGGCCAGGCAGTTGCGAATAGCAGCTACCCTGTCGTCTGACAGGTAGGCTCACATTGTAAGGGAATCCAGCCGGAGACCCAAATAGACCATACTCTGCATGGGTGTTAATTGACTTTTTGCATCGTTGAGGATGAGACCCAGCCTCGACAGATGGTCCGTCACAATCGCTGTGTGGGCCACTGCTCCTTCCTGGGACTGGGAACAAATCAGCCAGTCGTCCAGGTAATTCATCACCCTGATCCTTGGCTAGGATGGCATCCACGCACTTTGAAAATGTGCGGGGGGCTAAGGAGAGGCTGAATGGCAGCACGGAGAACTCGAAGACGCTCCCCTGAAAGGCGAAGCGGATGGATAGGAACGTGAAAATACGCATCCTTCAGGTCCACTGTTGTAAACCAGTCACCCGGCCGGACAGACTGGAGGATGTGGCGATGTGTGACCATCTGGAATCTCCTCTTCCTCAAGAACCCGTTGAGGTGTCTCAGATCTAGGATGGAGCGAAGGCTGCCATCCTTTTTTGGCACCAAGTAAAACCTTGAGTAGAACCCCTTTCTTTGACCAGTCCCTAAAATATCCTTAAATTGTAGCTGCGGTCACATGTGTTTGCCATTTACATATGGTTATTTAAGGTGAGTTGACCCTAGCGTAGAACGTAAAGAACAATCCTGCATTATCTAAACACAGTTCTTCTTCTTATGATTCACATGACTGGTTCCATCCATAGAACCCTCCACCTCTTCTCAAACAATACAACAGAAGATCTTCCCAGCAAAACAAACTCGTCACAACAGTGATAACAGTGCCTTCTTCACTCACACTACACTAATTTAGCCTTTGCTCCAACAGTTAAAAGTGAACTGTTATTCTAGTTGCTGTGCAGCAATATATAGAGCTTGTTTAATAGAGTAGGCAAGGGGGTATGGAAGGGGTTAATTCATTTTTAGCAGCTGGCATACAACTGCAAAATACTTCTTGATTTTTTTGTGCAATTGACAAGCCAGACCGCAGATGATGAAACCTGTTTGTTTTTTTTTAAACAGAGGGATAGGCTTACCCAGTATTTGAAGTACTACAGTTACAAGGGCACAGTACCTTAGTGGAGTTTACAAAGCCTTAACATGTTAGCAGATACACACACCTTGGTTTTATGCACATGTGAAGCCAGCCCCAGCTTGTTTCTTTTCTTTCTTTATTGAGTCAGACGCTTGGGGCCTAGGTGGCACAGCAGGATAATTCCCTACTCCCTCATTGCCTTTTTAGTCTCGAGGAGTTTTGCAGACTTATGAAGACCCAGAACTGGACAGCAGGGCAGGATTGAGGGATCCTGCCAAGACTGTATTTGACTGTATCCAATGTGATTGTCCCTCATCTTTCATAAGCAATGAATTCACACAAAATGACTTCTGTTCAGACAGTGTTAAGGAGAAGTGCAATGTGGTTTATAGGTCATAAGTATTTCAGTTAGTATATACTGTACCTCAAGCCATTTGTGCCTACACTAGAATATCTGTTTTTAGTGAACCACATCTAAAACAGCTTCTTCTCTGCACGCAACATGCATACATATCATGAGAACAGCCATGCAGCACTAGAGGAAAGCACTGTGTGTGGGAAAAAAGAGAACACAACTCAAACTTTTATGTTCCCTTTTGAGGGAGAATGTGCTTCAGTCCAGCACAGTAGACAGAAATGTGTGTTCAGCTTTTGCAAATGTTTGTAAACCATAAACTGGCACCCTTAACAAAGCTGTCCTTTGCCCATATTTATGCCACAGGAAGCATATCAATTGTTTCTATAATCACACTTTCACCTCCCGGGGATTATAAATTTGACAAACAGAGGCTACTCGTGAACTCCTGACCTACAGATCCAGCAGGCAAGCATGTATCAGTGGGTTAAAACTCTGGCTCACAACAATGCAGTTTCCCTCTAGTCAGGACTACATGGATTAAAGAGCTAAACACATCACAAAACAAAGTGGACTTAATAGTTACGTTGTGTGTTAGTGTTAGAAACACATTCATTCATGTGGGCATTTCGCTTGCTTTTCTTCCTTTTCAGTCAGTAAATCTGTATAACATTAGTTTTCATGGAGGAGAGGTCAAACTCTTAACAGATTGAATTTTAATAAACGTGTCTTGTAATAACACAGTATAGTGCTGCAGTTATTCATATTGAAGCCACACCCTAGTTTGCTTGCTGTTTGTATTGCAGGTTGATCCCCAATTTGAAAAGGAACTGATTTTATCGAGCATTTGGAAATGCAGCATTGCAAGTGCAGAAGCAAAATGCCATTAGCATGGTTAACTATTTTGTTTATATTTCAGAATGCTAACAGATGTGTCTTCACATCCTGTGTTATTGCGTTGCCCAGGAAGAATGACACATCTTTTCATGAGTCAGAAAAAGCCACAAAGACCTTTTAGGTTCTCAATGTTGTTCGCAATGCCTGTTTGAAATAATACAATAATACAAAAATATTTGTTTGTGTATAACTCAATACTGCAGTATTAGTGGAGTACAACCGGAATCTTAATTTGTGGAGTACAGACGGAGGCTGTGTGGTCCAGTGGTTAAAGAAATAGCCTTGTAACCAGGAGGTCCCCAAATCCTACCTCAGCCCCTGACTCATTGTGTGACCCTGAGTAAGTCACTTAACCTCCTTGTGCTCTGTCTTTCGGGTGAGACGTAATTGTAAGTGACTCTGCAGCTGATGCATAGTTCACACACCCTAGTCTCTGTAAGTCGCCTTGGATAAAGGCGTCTGCTAAATAAACAAATAATAATAATAATAATTTAATTTATACTTAATTTCTAACAATGAGGCTCATTTCATTTCATACTCTGATACACATTGCAAACTATTGCAAAACAAAAAAAGTAATACTTGAAATAACTACAATGTGTTTCACACTGTTTCAAGAGATAAGTCATTACAAGACAGATGTCCTGGGGAATAAGTAGACCGGGGAAAAAGTGGATCGCTATCTAGAATTTAAAGGGGGAGGTTCCATTGTTTCCAAGGATTACGCCTACTAGTACTATGTCTGGGGAATTTGTAAATCGATCTCAGGGAATAAGTTGATTGGATATATTAACTAAAAATAAATCATTTAAAATTAACTTTGTAAGTGTAATTTATATGTCTGTTTGTTTAACAAACGTTATAGCAACTCTAGATGTTTTTGTTACATATTTAACATGTAAGCAGTACTGTAAGGCTAGGTATGCACGCGATTATCAAAAAGTTAAAGCATGATTTTCAGTCGTGGACAAAATTGAGCTCCATGCTGTGGTTACTATTATGCCGCGATGCACAGCAATCACTGATGCACTTGTATTCTTATTATTTATTATGCGCTTTGCTCTTTCATTTATTTTTACAGACAGTACTCATTTTTATTTTCCAACCTAGGTACATAGGCTACAGTATAACTGAACACTTTCCATCGCACATATATTTTACACCAAAAATAAATAAATAAAAAAGAAAGTGGTGTGTGAATCCATTACCATACGATCTGGCAAATAAAATGACCAGATAGAAAATGCTGATTCCTGTAGTTAACTTCCCCTTTAATCAAACTGCTGCTGCGCCTTCCTTTTGCCTTACTGCCCTTGTGTGATCCACTTTTCCCCCGGTCTACTAATTCTGTAAGACATACTGGCAATTTGAAATACTGTAAGTTGCCCACCTGATGTGTGTGTGTGTTTTTTTAAAGGAAAACAAAGAATGCCTGAAAACACTAAGAATTCTTATCATTTCATTTTTCAACATCTTTTAGTCAATAACAACCAAACCAAGTCTCCATGAAATGAGCTTGTGAACAATAGTTGTAGATAATGGTGACGCTGCTAAGGACATAGCAGAAAGGCGAGGAAAGGCATGTTGGGCACTTCCCCATTCAGATAGTTTGGTTGGATAGGATGGCCTCCACTTGGTGACCAAACAAGGTCTGTGTGCTATCAGTCCTAATGCATGGCATGGAATCCATCTCGCATAACAGGACACACAATTCTGAAGTGCTCTCCCCACAGTGGATGAAGAGAGCCTGCTGGCAGCAATGCAATAGGAACGACAGTACGAGAGATCAGGCGACTGGGACGCCTCCCCTCTTGATAAGATAGTGACAGTGGCAACGGTCTCTCCATGTGTTGAGGATGAACAGGGCAGGCTGGTAAAGAAGGCTGGGCAGGCTGCTGCTGTGGAAGGAAAGGGCTTGGGGAAATGAATGACAAGTCAATCTATCAGTGACTCACAGCTAGAAAAATACAAATACATTTATAATATAGTACTGGTATGTTTATTGTTGGTGTTAAGTTGAAGAGTTAGGGTTCTTTCAATTTGCACAGGAGCAAAAATGTATTAAGTCTGCCCCTTTGTGTACCTAGATTAAGAAAACTAACAGGACACAACACTTTAAACTGACATAACAGGACACATGTTTGCTATAACATGTGTTTCTTTCAGAATTGCACATTTGAGACCTATATAATGGATGGATGTGCACGGCAGAGAACATGTGTGGAACTATTGTGTGAGCTACAATTACTTTAAAAGCAATGTGTACTCTGATCCCTTATGTTATCTTGACAGAAATGGATTGCTAATTGAGACGCACAGAGCCTAAGGTAAAAAACCACTTCTGTACCTACACAACATATGCCTTTCAAACCCACTTCCTCCTGATGGCACGGCATCCTTTTACTTCTAAAGACAGCACATATTACAAGAAAACCCACACGTAAACCACTATTTTTTCTTTGCTACCCCAGTCAGTTTACATTTGGTTGGTTCTTTATTTTATCAATATTAACTATTGTCTACTAGAACAGGCAGATGACTTTAAGCAGACACATTCCAAATGTATAACCCTAGCGAAGACACAGATCGCATACAACTCTAAAAACAGTGCAGTTCACACTAGCTGCTGTAAATAACCATGTCATAAATGCACCAGAAAACATAAAAGGGGAATCAACAAGCTGTTGTGAAGGAGCTGCTTAAGAAACCCCTCCACCTGAATGTCAGACAAGGACTGAGAAATATTTAACTCCTAGAAGCATGCATGATGGCTCACTGAACTGCAGCTCCATTGTGCAATGAATCAGTTATGGAACCACAATGTGATCCTACACCCATTACCATCTGACACTGCTAAATGAGGAACAAGTATGAAGTTGCTCTGGCCACGCCTCTGCCAGCAGAGATGTACAGTGCTGCAAGGAGATGGAAATACAGAGATCAAAATTACTTTAAAAGGTAAACCACAGGTGGTTACACAGTAAAGTCATGTAGGCATTTCACAAGGCTGGAGAGCATCTTCAAGTCGGGTTTGGAGTTGAAACTTGATTTGTTCATTTACATATACAATGCCTCATGCTTTTTGAAATAGAATAACGTTATAGAATATTGTTTACCACAGCGGCAAAATCTTGCAGGCCTGTAATGCATGTGCAGAACTTAAAACTGTGCTAAAATGAAATGTGAATAGTGCATGATATATAGTGCTTAAATCACTGTTGTCTGTTGATTTCAATAACACTCACACCACCAGCCATAACCCACAGTAACTGCTGAATTATTCAACATGCCTGGCTGTTACCAGACTTTTCAGCAGGCAGGAAGGCTAATTGTAATCGTGTTTAATTTGCAGCCAAACCCAGCAGCAGCTCACAATCACATTCTCATTATTCTTGCACTAATCACTCTTACTGTTTTAAAAAGGACAAACATTTTCTTATAATAGGAAAAAATGTAACCCAACCCATCAGTTACCGACACACTAAATCCAATGCATGTGAACAGCAGATAACTAAATGTGAATGCTTACCTCAATAGTTGCATAAATGCAGTGGTAGGGCAATTATTTTTTACTTTTCATGAAATTGTAATTTTATGCACTCAACTAAGAATAAAACATGCACATGTGTATACTTGGTATAAGCACAGGAAATATGGAGGGATAATTTCAACAATATGTTGTCTTAAAGCTGATGTACTAAGAGTAATTAACACATTGTATTACACACAACAGAATAAGCTGCCTTTCAGCTAGTAAAGGTAATGAACTACCGAGCAGTTACAGAATGATGACATGCAGCCACTGTTAAACACTCTGGGCCATACTGATAATCAAAAGAAGAAGTGCAAAAGAAGAAGTTAACTAATTGTATTGTTTTGAATGGTTTAATACCCGTTTTATTTTGTTAAATGATTGCTCTTTATTGAAATGTATTTTAATTTAAAAATGATTATTATTTTTTGACGGCTAATAAATAAATCAATCAGAAATACAGAATCAATTCAAATGTATTCAGTTATGAAAGCAGCAGCGTCACTGTGCCTCTGGTTGACTTTTTGTTGTACACAGCGCTTCTTCTCGTTCTGTAAGCCTCCTTGAAGGTGATGCAAGACGGCTCCTGGATTTTGTTAGCATTATCGTCTCAGTGGCTTTCACACCACTGCCCTTGTCACTGGTGCTGTAGCAACAAAGACAAAGGATTGATCAAACACCAAATATGTGCAGAATACAGTGCAGCACAATACTCCCATTGTTACAGGCAACATATTTGTGTAGTGCTGCCTTTACAAAAAACAAAAAGCAAATACTGCCCACTCACATACACATCAAAACAATTGCTGCCAAAGACCAAGTATTATGAACCAAATAGATGAAGTATGCATCTCAACTGAACAACATACTGTACCCAAATATTGATTTAGTTTTTAATTATGATAATCTCATGAATTTTTTTTTTTTTCATATTCGTTATCATCAGAATCATGTTTTATTAGTTTACAAATTGGAATAAAATATTTCTTCATAGCTAACCTTTATGAAAATTCCTATGAAAAAGAATTTCTCTTAGGATTTCCCTGTGGATGCTCTTTTTTTCTTCTTCTGAAAACAAATATAAATATTTAGATGTACAAACAGACTCCATATGGTCACTTTTACCACCTTTATGAGAAGTAACATTTTCAGATTTCACTTCTATTTACTTGCGTACTATAAAAATGTTTTTATCACTGCACCGCCACATTCTTTACAAAGAGTAATTGAGATTTAAAGTGGGGAAAAGATGATGCATGTTGATAATGTTTCATATTGAAAATCTTTCGCTGGCAACGGCAGGTTTTAACCTATTCTCTAACACACTTACAGTAGCTGGAGGTCTACTTATAGTCATCAGCATTTAAGTATTCAATATGGACACATTATAACTTCTCATACTGACGAGCAAACAACCTCAATTGAAAGCGCTGCTGGAGTCAAGCTTTATTGCAATTTGTTTAAGGTATAAAATATTTAAATGAGCAATACAAAATTGTGCATCTGTCAGACAATGCTTGGTTTTGCGGTATTATTTAATACAACTGGAAACACTACATTTACCTACAGTACCTGGTGATCAGTGATCTGCTTCAGCCCAGGCAAAACTGCTGATCTGTGAAACGAGGCTGGCTCAGTCATCTCATTGTTGATAAACCTTAACATGCCACTTAAAGTGTCCAGGTCAGGCTTACCACTATCAGACACATCAGAGTCTATCAGAGTCTCATCAGCCACTGTGTAAGTCAGAGGATTAAAAGAGGATTCATCCTGAATGCAAGTGCCATCATTTTCAATGCTGCCCTGCAATCCTTTGTTAGATTTCATGAGCGGCATAATTGAGTTTTCAAGGCTGTCTGCTATACTCCTTGGAAGGTCCAGGGAATCAGTGTCTGAACAATGAGGATTGGTATCGGAAGCACTTCTGGATTGACGAAGGTCCCTGAAGCTTGACTGGGTTTGCATTACCGATTCATTGACATGTGCATTAGACTGCCCCACAAAAGACAGCATTGAAAGACTGGAAGTGTTCTGCAGTCCCACTGTTCTTTCATAACTGGAGATTTTGGCTTGTAATCTTGCTACTTCTGATTCCTGGAATATAAAGCAATAAAAAATAATTAAATAACATTCATGCAGTTGAGTGTAAACTAGAAAAGGAATATTTCACTAAAGAAATGTATTTCCGAAAGTAGTTTGCAAACAGTTTTGAGACTGTCCTGTGATGTTGCTGGTCTGATTATTTTTTGTTTGAAATTTTTTGGACCGATTTCAGAAAAAGCAATTGTATGTTACAGTAAATGAATGACTGTATAGTCCTAGTTTATCATCTTGAATTCTAATGGGGTATATGAAAGTAAAACAGTCATAAGTGACATGTGCTTGTTACTAATCCCAATAAAAAAGTAAAAACAGTTTATTTTAAAAAGTGTGAGCGTTTAAAAAGTAATGAGAAATGTATATATCTATCTAGTAGTAGCAAGCTACTTATTGCACTATAATGTAAATGTTTACATCGCTGCAAACCCACTTTAATAACCAGAGCTTCATTCGCAGCCTGGATCACCCCGTCTCGGATGTGCAGTTCTGCCTGTAGATTAAGAATGTTTCTCTCAGCCTCTTCCAGCTCCCTCTTAATCTCATGCAGCCGCTCATTCAGGTTATCCTGAGTGCTTTTGAGACTGCTGGAGAGTGTGCCAGTGGACATCAGCAACTTGGCTTGGCTTTCCTGCAGTCCTAAGAGCTGAAAGAACAGAATTCACCCTGTAGTTTGTCTATCTGAACTCACCTAACTCCAAGCATTAATTACATTGTTTGTAATATAGCAAATGAACAACAAAAACACAGTTCAAAACACTCTTTGTCTGCTGTACTTTCAGACCGTGCTGTTAAAAGATGATGCATACTTTCCTGGGCAAATACTTTTTAAATGAGTAAGTTTGTTGCATGCTAATTGCACTCCCTTCTCCAAAACTTTTAAAATGGAAAACCATAATCCAACTACTGCAGCAGCACTGGAAGAAAGGAACAAACTGCAGCTTTCTTTCTCTTCTTGATTTCATTCAGATGCACTATTTGTTTGCACTGCTCATGGAATGAGTGCTCCAGGGGCTCAGAATGCTGTCTGCAGTGGTCAGTTTCAGTGTTGCCTGTTGGGTTCTCCAGAGAAATCAGGATTCATGAGTAAATATAACCAGAGTCATTCCAGAAACCGAGTTTGTAATTTAAAATATAAATAAATAAAATAAAAACACAATATTTGGTAAATTGTAGCTTCTCATGTTCTGAAGTGATGGTTGAAGGCAACACAGTTTGTAAAAGGGATATTTTTTCTTGCAGCGAGAGGTAATAAGGGTAAACATACATCTCTTTAGGTCACACTAGTTGACAATAATTTGTCAGCTAAGAGGGTTTTTAAGAGGACTTTTGTTTTTTTCCCTAACAAGGTATAGTTACAGAGTGGGATGAGTGACAGCTGCTCAGGAAGGTCAAGTGATTTGCCTGAGGTCCAAACTGGGCTGAACCAAGATTTGAATACAGGATCTCCTGGCTCCAAGCCGCTTAATCACAATTTAACCAAACTACCTCAGTTCCCATGGCAAGGGGAATTAACATACAGTTTACCTCCTGCCTGTGGGCCTCTTGTAATTGCTCCATCTCTTCCTGCAGTGCCTTCAGCTTCGCCTGCATTTGTACTTCTACCTGCCTGGACCGGGCCTGTGTGGCTCCCAGCTCTTCTGCTAATCGTATTGTATTGACCTCCTACAGCAAAGAAATAAAAAAATAAAATAAAAAAAAACTCAAGGGAAATGCCCAATTGCAGCTGCACAGGTCTCGGAAGACAAATGTGAAGGGCTGCTTTGTAGAGCTATTTAAAACACATGTATAAAATACTGAAAGGTGTTACTATAGGCTGGTGATTAATTTAAATATATTTATTAGAAAATATATATTGTTGAGTATTTTACTCCCTTTAAAGCTACCTTCAAAAACTGCATCAATGTTTTCAATCTAGTTTCTCAGTTTATCTACCTACCTAAACACCGTGAACAACTATAAAAACTATTTTTTAAAAGGGGCACTAGTTTTAACTTGCTACTCACACTACCTGAAATAGATTGAAAGTGATGATACAAATAAACAGGTAGATACATGTATGATGGCATTTTCTTAGTCGGATCCAGACATCAAAGTATCGGTTACCTTCTCCTGGGAGAGCTGGATGGTCTCGTCGAGCTCTTGGGCAAGCCGTTCTCCTTGCCTGCCAGCCTCCTGCAGCTCCAGGTGGGTGTGCTGCAGCTGCTCCCGGGCCAGCCTGACCTGCTTCTCCAGCTCCAGAGCTTCCTACAAGGCAGAGCAGCAAACACAGCGTGCACCAGGTGTTCATTCCCTGCTGTGGAACCCTGCCGCAAGACACCTGCATTCACCTTTTAGCTGGTTTCGGCTACTCTGCTGACCACATTTAATTAACTGGGAGAAAATATTTAGGTAAACTGGAATTCCAGGCAATAAACAGAGTAAAGCATATTTCATGCTGTTGTTATTATGGGTAGTAAGTGGTGATGTCTGAACTATAGCAATGACGCTTTCATAAATGTATGGGTGTGCTGCATAAACATAACAGAGAAAAGAAAAACACGTACCATTTCAAATTTGTTTTTCTCTCGGAGGTGGGTCTTGATAAGTTCTTGTATCTCATCGAGCAGACCAACCTATACACACAGTTAGCAGCAGAAGGTTAGGCAGCACAATCACACAGAGTGCAACACAAGCAAGAATACTCTAGTTCATTGGTAACTCATTCAAAATGATGAGATCAAAACAGATTTTCCACCAAACCTCATCAGAAACAACTCAAATCAAAATAAAGCAATTCAAAAATCGACCAGCATTTCTGAAATTGGGGTAATGTGGTTGGTTACCATGCTCAAACAAGTGGTTTTCAGGCTATGAAGAGGTGCTAAAAATGTGGATTTTTCATGTATGACGAGGAAAATTCAACAAATGGTCATATACCATAGTCTTCATTAGCCCAACTGATCAGAGGACAGAACGGGATTGACTATAAATGTAAGGGTAAGAAAGCATGGCGAGGAGGGAGTGAAGGAATTGCATGGGAGTAGTTCTCACTGCACATTTACCTCCAGCTTATGGGCCTGGTCTATCTGCTCCATCTCCTCCAACATTCCGTTTAGCTTCGCCTGCATTCTGGCTTCTATCTGAGTGGCCCGGGCTTGTGCTGCTCCCAGCTCTTCTGCTAATTGTTTTTCACAAGTACCCAGCAGACAATACAAGTGAAGGGGAACGCCCAATGACACAGTGTTTTACAACACCCCTTAGGTGCGTCCTTAAATATTGTCAGAACAGGTGTATTGCTAACAACTGCTAATTGAGCAACACAGTACAAAGAGAGAACCTTCTTGGCTTGCAATTTGAAAATTAGACTTCTGGGAGGCCAATATATGGCAAAAACGGTTTATTAGAATTACTT
This sequence comes from Acipenser ruthenus, assembly GCF_902713425.1. Classification (NCBI taxonomy): domain Eukaryota; kingdom Metazoa; phylum Chordata; class Actinopteri; order Acipenseriformes; family Acipenseridae; genus Acipenser; species Acipenser ruthenus. Next base: position 5,270,212 of record NC_081198.1, on the reverse strand, counting down.
AACTTTATTATTTTTCATCACTGAATGTATATATTTTTGGAGGTTAACAATATGTAACTTGTTGAAATCAGCATCTACTTCTGTTGTAGCAGAGTGTCAGCTACCTTTTCCTGGTTGGTCTTGTCCAGCTCCTGGACGAGCTGGCCCCCCTGCCTGCGAGCCTCCTGCAGCTCCAGCTGGGTGCGCTGAAGCTGATCGCGGGTCAGCTCCAGAGAGTCCTGCAAGGGAAACCAGCCAACACACAGTGAGCCTGGAGAAAACACACACACCTCCTCCAACACACAGTGAGCCTGGAGAAACCACACACACCTCCAACACACAGTGTGTCTGGAGAAACCACACACACCTCCAACACACAGTGAGCCTGGAGAAAACACACACACACCTGGGGCAAGTTCAGCTCTCTTCAGCACCTCTCTACTACACATAACAACAAAACAAAAAAAGTCATAACCTCCGCTATTCCCTGTCCTGCTATTTCCTACCTTTTCAAACATGTGTTTCTCCTGGAGTTGCTTCTTTGCGAACTGTAGCTTCTCCTCTAAGCTCTCAATCTGTAAAGAGAGGACGGTAGCAGGTCAGGAAAGAGGGTCTGTCGAGGATTTCATTTGAGACCAAGCAGACCGATTTACACAACGTTAGTTAACTGTCAGTGTACCATTGCAGACTTTTGTCTCCAAGGGATATATTTTCATGGTATATTTTCATGGTGCACTTCTCACAACTGTCTGCGTTTAAACAGCTGAACAACGACGAAACTGATTTTAGTACCGATGTATGAGCAATTTAAGTGGACAAAATGTTATGTATCCAAACTTTACACATGGTACCGTGACATCTTTACCTTTTCACTTATTTTTCCCACTGTAAATAAATTCATGTATTTAATCTGTGACAGAACGGGGCCTGCGAGTTTTATGTAAGTTGGTGTTAACCAGAAAAAAAATCTACTTTTTTAAAACTGGTACTGGCTACTGGTGGAGCCTGTCAGATCTCTTCTAGATAAGGCAAAATAAAGAAACTTTCTTATAGGTCACATAGGACATTAAGTTTCCTGTAATGGGTCTCCCGAATGGCAAATCTGGTAAAGGTGCTCCGCGTGGAGTGCAAAATGCACCCTATAGCCTGGACGTCGCCGGTTCGAGACTGGGGGACGAGGGCTTAGGTCAGCCAGGGTGTCCTCGGCTCACCGCGCACCAGCGACCCTTGTAGTCTAGCCGGGCGCCTGCGGGCTTGCTTGTAAGCTGCCCAGAGCTGCGTTGTCCTCCGACACTAGCTCTGAGGTGGCTGCATGGTGAGTCTGCAGTGTGAAAAGAAGCGGTCGGCCGACGGCACATGCTTCGGAGGACAGCGTGTGTTCGTCTTCGCCGCTCCCAAGTCACCACGGGGGTGGTAGCGGTGAGCTGAGTCTAAGAAAATTGGATATTCTAAATTGAGAGAGAATACAAAAAATAATTATTTATTTGGCAACACTGGCTTATTAAGTTACAAAGCAAAGCAAGCAAGCAAAAAAAAAAAAAAAAAAGCACTAGTTTCCATTGGCAGGTTTCAAATGGAACATGAAATGAAATCTAACGTAAGAGGGGGTGTGGAGGCAGATACAGGCTAGAGATTCAAACATGGAATCCAAAGGGATGACATCTGCGATGTAAAAAGCTGGACGTGTCGCTACACAATAACTGGAGATTCTGTCAACTGAATGTGAAATGTGAAAGATACTCTTACCAGTTTCTGGCCCTCTTTAACCTCGGCTTCTAATCCAATGATTTTCTGCTCCATTTCATTTTTGTGGTCACGGACTGTCACGTCCAGCTTTGTAATCTGAAATGTGAACATGTGTATAAATGACAGGATTGAAGTATGGTTGGTATAGAAGCATTGGCTTCCTGTTCTCAAACCTGTACAACAGTCTATTCAAATAATGTACAAAGCATCAGATGTACATGTGAAGTAGGTGCTCCAGACAACAGTGAACAGGTTGAGAAGCTGCTTTACCTGGCCAGCTCTCTGTTTGAGTTCCCACTGCCTCTCCTTCAGCGCCTGATCCATGTCTAGAAGCTCGTTGTTTCTGTCTTCCAACTCACCCTTACACTCCCTGCAGGAATTAAGAATGACAATCAACAGCTTGCTTCCACTTTGACCCCTTTCATATACACCTTCACAAACAGGTTGACCCTGAACTCAATGGAAAGGCCCTCGCAAAACATGTGTCAAAGCACACAGACAGACCGACTTCTTTCAGACATCCCTGAGTTCTAAATAAGTTTACAGATAAAAACAAGACAGAGGTGTCACTCTTAACTGTTGCAAAAGTAAAAATATATCAATTCGAATGCTAATTCTAATCACAAGTCACACAGAAAAGTCTGATTAGAAAGTGCAAAAAACTGCACCTATTATGGGCCAAAGGAACAAAAATGAGATCACAAAAGTCTACCGGAGGCCATAGTATATTTCAAAATGTATTGCAAGTATATGGAAAACTTCAAAGCAGTATGTTAACGTAACATTATTCAGCAGGTTATGAAGCAAAATGTGTTAATTCTACAGGGTGATGCAAAACTTTTGGCCACAGCTGTAGACTAAATGTTATTGTTTTAATAAAATCCACTGTGCATGTTCTGTATTACTGTGCAACTTTGATCGAATGGTTTAAAAATGAAGTAAAATGTATATATGAAAAATATATCCATTATCCAAATGGCCACAATTTAAAACTATGTGGTGAAGTGCTAATTTGTATTGGACAACATTAGTAATGGAACATGACTGAGAGGATCATTGTATAAATGTGTGCCAGATGCAGAGACAATCACTCAAAAGTGTACTGTGTATATATCAAATGAACTCAATGACTGTCATATTATGGCAGCGATCAAGGCCACCAAAACATTTAGCATGTAGTGTTTTTATAACTGCAAATATGAAGTCACTACCTCTATTGGTCTCTGAGATATACAGCTTTGATAGTGTGGTGGCACAGCTTTGTCAAATTACAAAAGGGTTAATTTATTTTCTATACTACCCAGGATCAAACTGGAGGATCGTGGAGAATGAAGCCACTATCTAAAAGCTAAGTTTGTGTCATCAGGAAAACAATATTGCAGCCATTCTAGGTCAAAGGTGAATAGTACAGTTAGATTTTCTGCAACACTGAAAATATGAAAATGGTATCTGGTATCTAACGGTTTAATAGAAATGAGCCGTTTAAGAAGTGGAGGGACTGCTAATTGCAGAACGTCAGGTCACTTTTGAAAAATGATGTGTTTGTGTGTATGGCCTGGACGATGGAGACTTATTCCTCCAGTATTTGGCCAACTACTCCTACTTTCAGAGTCCTTGTTAGAATAAATAAATATGCCAGAGCTCAGTCCAACAATCTCCCTTTCTTACAATCCAAAGAAGCGTGGCGTGGAAGGAACGTTCCTTCAGGATGAAACTAAAAACATTTAGTTTCAATAAAAAATTGGGATCTAAAAATAGTACTGAAGAGACATGTTTTTCAAAATGCTCAAATTCTTCCGCAAAGCATGATTTGATAAAAGTTAAGGCAGTTGCACTTGTAAACAAGTCTTAAAACAAGAAGTACACAGTATTGGGTTATTTGTGCAACGGCTTTTACAGGCCAGGTGAAATGGCCATTTCACGGATACTGGTTATATCTGGGTAGTTAAACTTCCAATTATTTCAATATTGGAGCTGGTTGTTTTTATATACTAAAAGAAATGTGCTTGTCCTTATTCTATCATTTTACATGTTCTTAAATCTTTGCAGCAATAGTACTCTGCAAAATCTAGGGCACAACCTTGTTTATTTATTTATTTTATTTTTTTAAAGGACGTGCCTTGAAGCTGTGCTAAAAATCACACTCCGCCCACCCCACACTCACATGCTTTCTGAAGAAAGCTGACTTCCATTATATATTGTGCTATCTAGGTTCTGCATTTAAAATATGGCTGTACTGTACATTCCAAGGTATATTTATGCTATGTATCAACTGAACAATTCATAAATACTTATTTGATTTGAATTGGAATATGGAAATGTTTTATATTTTATAATGCATATGAAATATTTAACCCACAACCAGTAGTTGATTCAGTGGCCTGCCCAGAACCAGGCAACAATAAAAGGCTACCAATCAGCTAACGGTTCTGCATCTTGCTCACACAGCTTAAACACGACACACTACGACAAACAGACAATTCCAGTTTAATGGGAGAAAATCCATTTTTGGCTGGAGTTGTCTCAGAGATCCAATGGGCCCTATATTCCAAGTGCTTAATACAACATTACTTGTTTAATGATGCAAAATCACATTTTCTTTACTTAAACCCTTCCACATTTTCCTTGAACACTTAAATTGCGTTCACTTTCACAATGCATGTCCCTTTAACTTAAAATGAAAGGGTATCTTCAACACCACAAGGGAAGGTAAAAAATCCAGCCCAATATGTTTGCTTGTGAAATGTACAATCTACAATCTCTTTTTGGTACAGCAATACCCAGAGTGGTTTATTACTAGGCCTAGCTGTTCAAGGATTATTTTTGTTTGTTTCTTATGTTTGTTTGTTCTTGTTTTTTTTACTTTGGAGCTGTGTGTCTTTTTAGTGGGTATGTGGGTAAATTTTAATATCAGTTTAACTGTACTGTAGTACTACCGCCAGGTAAAATACTGTTTAAAATTGATAGTGTGAATTCATTATACTTAACTGTATGTTTCCTTTTCATGAACCAAAAGAAAAACAACACACATAACACCATACACAGTCCCAAAACAAAATAAAATAAACTCTTGCCCGACACACACAACACACAGTACACATCATTTGAGATAAAATGTTATTAAGAGGTTTTTCAAAACACAAAACATTCAACTGTACTGGGAACAGAAAAAAGATAAACTAATTAAAACCTTAAAAAAAAAAAATTATATATATATATATATATATATATATATATATATATATATATATATATATATATATATAGATATATCTATATATATATATATATATATATATATATATATATATGTGTGTTTTCTTCTGTATGCAGTTTACTTAGAAGTACAAGACACAAAAGCAGGTTACAGAACCAGTGCTCATAAAATACAAGTCTGAATCAGTTCCCAGTGAGGGCAGTGTGATTTACAGGTGAAGCAGCTGGAGACAGGGTCAGGTCCACAGTGGTGAGGTGCAGAGGAGAGCAGGAGATGCAATGAAGAAGACAGTCAGGTCACAAGTCCTGATGTTGTGTGTGCAGTTGTTCAGTGCTGGGGGTCCTGAACGGGGCTCAGACTCACCTCAGCTCTGTGGCGAGCTTCTCAATGGCTGCTTCCTTCTCCCCGACGGAGAGCTGCGTCTTCTGCAGCATGTCGCTCAGCTCCTGGAGCTGCCCCATGGTGTCCACCAGCTCCCCTCGCACCTTCATCAGCTGGGCCTCCAGCAGCTGGGTCCTCTGCAGGGAGTTGCGCCGGTCAGCCTCACTGCGATGAAGCTTCTCCTCCAGGTCTACCACTGCGCGGTGAACAAAGGTTCTTCAATATACAGTATCTGCATCAATGTGTGACATTACAACATGCAAGCCATAGGACCCCGAGGTCTGAAGAGGGTTTCAGGTTTCTACTAAAACAGAAAGGTTGCTTGAGTGCAGTATCTGTGCCTGTGTGTTTCTGTTAGTTTTGTACCTCGGATTCAAAAAGGACACGCAAAAAAGGTGCCAGTTTTTTAAGTGCGAGCAGATGTTTAACAGTTGAAGCTGCTTTCTTTTGCTACATTCCCAAGGCTAGCACAGCCTGGAAAAACACAGTGTACTGGAACTCACGCCAACCCCAGAACTGACTTCCCTTTTCTTCCTCATAAATTATAAAACCACTAAACTAACCAATGCAAACCTACTTGCTATTCTTCAAGCCATTTTCCTTTTTACTACCGATATGTATTTTTACTTATTATTCTAGGGGAAAAAAAAAACAAACAGGTTCTCAACCACAATGATAATGGATAAAAAAAAAAAAAAATCTAATTAAAACCAATTTCAAATGATGCTTCTGCAAATCCTTCAATCCCAATACAAAGCCTAATAAACAGTATCAATTCCACACACCACTGATGGCTAAAATCAAATGTTCCTGTAGCAAGATTGCTAACAGGCAACATTACAGTACCGAGGCTGGTAATAGGTAACGTTATTGTACCGAGATCAGACTTCTTGTCCAGCTGTCCCTGTGTTTCATGCAGGGTACACTCAAGCAGGTCGAGCTGGCTGGCCTTGGTGTTGCTGTCTCTTCTCAGCTTCAGGAGCTCCTTCTCCACCTCCGTCAGCTTGTTCCTGCAGTCATCCATCTCCATCTTCATCTGTCTGAACAGCAAAACAGGGACACACAAGCAGGTTAGACACCACCATGGCACGGACACTGCCAGGGATGAAGGGGAGCAGCTCTTTATATAGACAGCATGAAACACCCTCCACAAAACCAGACTTTATGAAGCGTAGGAGTCAGGAGACTGCAGATAGCCTAAAGCAACGTGACATTCCTAATTCAGGCCTCAGAAAATACTGGGAAATGTACACAGAAGTCTTATTCATGACAGTATAGCTGTCCAGTCTCTACAGTCATTTTGTTTTGCTTGATAAATAATGCATGCTGTTTGTCTTGATGGTTACATCATGCCAAGAAAGTTCAATGCACAACAGTTTTATATTAATAAAAAATAAAACAGTTAGTTCAACAGATATATATGTATATATATAATAAGGATATTTTTATTACAGTGGCAAGGTCACTGCACTGTCCACTCTGCAGTGTCTCTAGCTGTGAAAATAAGTATTGGAAAATGATGCATTCCTCTGGAAATAAGAGCTACCAAATGCCCAAAAGCCTAGACAAATATTATCTGCATTTTCCATTTCACTGTATGCCTCCATTCTATTTATATTCCTGCATTTTCCCCAGCTAATTAGTTTCCATAAAAGAAAATGTGTGTCATATTTGTTTGCGTGTATCATTTGTTTTCAATCAGAATATCATTTTACCCCTGTGGTAGTTTTGAGACTATGCTAGATTGTTCTGCATTATAATAAAAATGCCAAACAATTGAAGGAGCCAATTGTTTGTACAAGGGCTTGATCTATGTTATCAGACCATTTGTATTTTAAAGAAATGCTTACTGTTTGATAGGATTTTCTTTTACTTGTTATGGTGTGTTCAAAAACAAATTGTGTAAAGCAGGTGAGATAGATCCAAACAAATCTCAAGAACAGGTAGTAAAGAATGACCATAGATAACTTTAATTAGAATAAGATGAACGGCCCTCAACAAATATAACGTGTGTAGATTTCCATTACCTAGAGTTTGATTTTGTCACAAATCTCTGCCACTGAATGTCCATAACCAGTTAATTACAATTGGATTACTGGTTTTCTCCGAATGTGTACAAACAAGCTCCTCCAAAATAGCCTAGTTGTGGGGAATATGAATAACCCACAGGGGATAATGACTGTGGAAAATGTAATTCTATCAAAGCAATGAACTCTATTTATAAAACAGGGTGTTTACACGTGCTTTGTTATTTATTTACTGCTGTATTCAGTAGTCATGTTCAGAAAAAAAGGATGCCTGAACATATTTATAAAGCACAGTGCAGTACTGCATTCGTCAAGCTTCAATCACATTTAGCTTGCCGTGGTTGTGTAACTCAGCATATACCTTAACACTGCAGTGCTGGCATCTTTGTAAAAAATACTGCCACAGTAGGGTTGTTTTTTCTTGCAAAAAAACAAAACACAAAAAAAACATCCTAACGCACGTAATCTTTTACATATAGAAGCCGAAAGGTCACGTGCTCATAATATAGCATCCATATTAAGGTCACAGGTCTACGCGATAAGCACAACATTTTGATACGAAAAGCTTAAATTCCTTGTAACAGCACATCAAAAATAAATGGTTCTCACATGTAGAAACCTCATATGAAAATTAATCTTTATGGTTCCATTTTATAATTAGATTAAAAGTAGATTCTCTTTTTTTTTCCTTTAGCATTTTGCAGTCACAAGCTTTTTAACACCAAACACTAAAAGCTTATTTTAACGCTCAGCCAGCCATGACTGAGGGCTCATGGGCTTACTGGAATCTCTTGCTGTAATGGCGTTTAGCACCCTAATATAATCCAGTATAAAAAAACAAAAACACTAACAATTCTCAAGAGAGAACATTACTGGTCAGTTAATTGTCAGTAATGCCCACTGCATTTCCCCCGCTGTGCCCACAGGCTGATTTTTCATAGCAGAAGAAAGTCAGACCACCTGCCTTTCTTTATCTTCAGATTCCTGACAGACTTTCCGAAGCTTCTCTTCTGTGTTCCCCAGCTCTTCCTTCGCGGCCTGCTTCTGCTTCTGAAGTTCCTGCTCTAATTTGGAGACCTGTCATAAAATAAAAATCAGAATACGAGCATTGTAAAATAGCATGGGAGCGATGTAAGACTAGTACCTTCTCTTGTATTACAACCCCCCTGTTATATTGGGATTGGGCCAGCTTGATGCAGAGGAAAATGAAATGTCAAGCCAAAGCAGAAAACAACTGCTAGAGCCCCTTTTATATCAAGCATTTCCCACACATGGTGATCTGCGCAATAACGAGGGCTCTAATTTTGTATTTACAGCTAAGGCTGGTATGCAAGTTAAGCACATTTCCCTTTACTTGCCAAATCTCTGCCTAAATGGATACAAAAAGACAAAAAAATAATAATAACTTGCAGCGGTTTTATCCTGAAGAATGTCTTGCATCCTTTTTTATTTATTTATTTATTTTTTTAAACTAAATTCCAAAGAAGGATTGTGACTTTAGAGGAATTTAGGACAGACTAAAGTGCTGTCAGAGCACAATATCCTCAAAAAAATGGGACTTTTTAACGAAGTCACCCAACGAAGTCACCTGGATAATCTGGAGCAGCTCCAGATTATCCAGGAGCAAGATTACCACGTGCACATCTGGCAGGAACTACTTTTTTCCTGATTGTATCTCAAACAAGGTATGTAATTCAAGGAGTTATTGGTAATATCATCTGAATATACCTTATCTCTATAAGCAGAGTATACACTTAACAGCCAGCAAACGTGTAACTTGAATTTATGTCTAAGTTTGCCACACTAAACAGAGTACTGTACAAAGGCTTGTTTTATATTATTATTATTATTTATTTCTTAGCAGATGCCCTTATCCAGGGCGACTTACAATTGTTACAAGATATCACATTATTTTTACATACAATTACCCATTTATACAGTTGGGTTTTTACTGGAGCAATCTAGGTATAGTACCTTGCTCAAGGGTACAGCAGCAGTGTCCCCCACCTGGGACTGAACCCACAACCCTACGGTCAAGAATCCAGAGCCCCGACCACTACTCCACACTGCTACCATCTAGTTATAGGCATGCCATTATAGGCATGCCATGTGTTTCATGACATTTTCCTGCAGACATGGAAAACCATTCCACTCCAATTAGAGATTGCCCACACCCCTGGCAGGTTTTTACCAGAGGGTTCACAAGATAGCTCATAGCTGAAACATTTCATCCAATTCAACTGGAAACTCTGAAAGCACAGTAAACCGATCCACAGCAGTCGACTCCACCCAATTCAGGTTTTTAACTGAAAGCTGGTCCATTCCAAACGATTTTTTTAAAATTTCTTTAAACCGATTTCAACTAGATGGGATTGTTCTTATGAAGTCTACATAACTCAAAAGTTGGAGATGTAGCCATTCTTGTGAAAGTAAATTCAAATTGTTGTTATAAAATTAGCAGCTAGAATTGTGTCCAATATTTTCCACTAAGCAAATTGCAGGCAAAAGTAAATCTTTGGAATGGACAATGTGCCAGTGTGGGAAATCAACCCCTTTGAGGCATTATTCTAACCTTACTAGATGTGTAACAAGTTTTATCACCAAAAATGGTGCACTTCAATATTAATACCTTGATACACTTTGTCTAAAGTGTTTCCCTGCACCCTGATTGAACAGATCATGTTTTTGTAGTCACTCTAGTATGACATTTAGCCCCAAGCAATCTGGCCAGCTGGTCTAAGCAGCTCCACACGGCTCACTTGTTGACTCCTGTGGGTACCTGTCTCTCGAGCTCCGCCTGGCTGTCCTCCAGCTCGCCGATCCGGCCGCTCCCCTGCTGTAACATCTGCTGCTGCTGCTGGAGGGTCTGCTGTAGGAGCATGTTCTGTTCGCTGGTCTCCTGCAGGGTCAGCATGCTGCACTTCATCTCTTTCTGCAGGAGATGGACCTGAAGAACACGCACGTACTCAAACAGCAAGCAAGCATTCCATGGGCCACTGGCTGGCACTTTGAACAGCAAACTGATTCAAATGCATACTTCTGCTGCTCCGATATCACATCTGAATGATCTTCTCTCAATCCTTTCAGCTGAATTCAGTACACTCACATGCCTACAGAAAAAAGTTAGGGGTCCACAACAGCAGTGATTGCAACAGAAAGCTGGTTAGAGACAACCATTGAAAGTATTTTTATTATAATATTTTTTTAATTAAAATTAATGAAACCTGCAAAATTTTCGTAGGTAGCATTTTTTTTTTCTTTTTGCATACATTTGTGCTTGAGTGTTCATGTCTGTTTTGGGGGTTGTTCGTTCAAAGTTCATGATGGTTTCACACAGACTAGTGATTAACAGCTATTTATGTTTTTTTAGTTCTAGGCTTGTGTCACACAAGTTGGTTAACAGAAGTCTTTCACTAAACGCAGTCTTGCAAGTGCTAAACCCTGCATCTAGTACAGAATGTGTTACCGAGACGCTGGTTCACCTCTTCAGACTTCTTCTGTAGCTGCATCTCAAAATGCTCCTTGTGGTCTTCCACTTCCCGCAGGTAGAACTTTAATTCATCTTTGCAAGTTGACAGTGCTGCCTCAAGGTACCTAATCTATAAAGATTCAGAAAGATAAAACACCATGGTCAGTTTTTAAAAGAAAAGAAGCTTGATTCTTGTATGTGCAACACATTTCTCTTCTAATGTACTGTACTGGCATGTCTAAAACAGTGTTAACAATGTGTAGTCCTTTAGGTGTACTTTTGAAATGAAACACACCTTCTCTGCTGCTTGTTCAGCTTGGTCCTGGAAATCCCGGAATGCTTCATCATTCCTTTTAGTTTTTATTTCCAGCTCCTGTGAACACACAGCAAATTCTTACCAATACATAAATCAAAACAGCCATGGTCTGAAAACTGTCACGGTACCATCCACTGCACCCAGCATTTTCCAACACACTGTTTCAAAGTTATTAAACACGAGAGTTGGGTAAGCTTTGGCAGATTACAAGATTTTTCCTTTTGGTAACCATGGCTGCAGCCCAAAATCAGAAAAACACCTGTTAAATTATCTGGTATGTTATGACATGTTTTCCTGACACAATCTGGCCAGCTGAAACAATACACATTATTGGGAGAGATTTATTTATAGATAATGCGAAAAAAAAGAATTAAGATAATTGTACTCATTTAAAAAAAAAAAAAACTATTTAGAAATATTAAAAGAAACTTAATAAATTCAATGATAATCAAGAGACTTATAGTTTCTGTATCTGATATGTATCACATTTGTCCACTGCTGCCATCTAGCTTAAGACCATGGTATGACAAACAGAGGCAACTTTTATCTGAACTCCAACTAAACACATTTCTGTATTACTTGAAGATGGAAAGGCCCTACACGAAGATGCACTTTAGCTATTAAAATGTGCTTCTCTAGAAGAAATGTGAAATGTCAGTATGACAATGTGTTACCCCTATGAGTCAGAAAGGGGGCAAATGTATTTGGTGCAACAAAATGCTTGTACTGCAAGGGGTACATTTTGATTCCTTTATCATGTGTGCATGACACAATGCAGTAGAGGGATATTTTATTCATCCCTATAATCCCTGCAAGCACAATTCCAGGAAAGATGATTCTGCTTTTGACAGCAGGTTATGGAATATTGGGAAATTAGATATGCATAAATCCAGTCAATTCAAATGAAAAATAACCAAATCTCTCTTCCACTTGCAATTTTGCAGATTACAGAATGTATTGACTCCTGGGCTCTACTTTAAAGTAAAAAAAGTAGTGAGAAGCAACTAAAAATTTGTAACTGCTCCTATTTTAATGTGTGCATTTATAGTCCATTGGCTGTCAAATTGTTCACTAAATATTTTGCAATTGCTGAAATGATAAAATGTTCGATCCTGAAATACTTACAAAAGATTTTTGGAGAAAGTGCAGCGCTGCACTAAATGTTATTAATTTACTACCAAATGCAAAGCAACTGTGTGCGACACACTCCACCCCCGAAAAAGAGGACCAGTTCAATAGTGACAGGTCCTAGCAGCCAGACCCTTGCCAGCCAGCCCAGCCCAGCCCAGCCCAGCCCACCTGTCGGGTCTGTGCCAGCGCTGATTGCAGGGACTCTACTCTTCGGTGCTTGGCCTCGCTGTCCTGCTGCAGAATGGACAGCATTCTGGCCTGCTCTTTCAGTTTCAGCTGCTTCTGCTCAACATCACTCTGGAGCTAGTGAGAACACCCCATGCAAACAAATGATACACTTAGTGATACACTTTGGAGAACAAAAACCAAGCAGAAGCGCAAACGTATTATATTTATTTATATTTACAGGATCACAAGCAGCACTACTAAGGTATTCATGAGAGGGTAAGGAGGAGGATTTTAAAAGCATATAAACCATTTACATGCCAATCCTGTGAATCAGTATTTTGAATATAATAATAATAATTATTGATGTGTATTATTATTAGTGTTACTGATTAAAAAAAAAAAAAATAAAGCTTACCATTTCAATCTTGCCCTCCAGTTCTTTACATTGTTCAATGTGAAGTGTTTGGGCATTTTCACCTGCCAACAGAGCATCCTTCTGTTCCTTTTTTAAAATCCTTTTCAAGCTTTGAATTTGGTTGTTGTTTTCCTATGAAAATAGAAAATAAATAAAAGAGAATTTGTTTGTGATGCATTATATAGTCCAAATAATGGCCACAATTAGGTACACAAATGTTAAATCAAATCTTATGGCTGTTTTTCACAGTGGCAACATATAGACAAAGTTTGCAACTGCAGTTTGGTTAAGATTTTTACTTGGCAAACAGTGGCACCAGGTGGCTAAATGATGAAAATATTTAAAAATGCAAAAACTAACTACAAGGCCAAATTTCATCCTTCAATCTGAAATTCAAGATTTAAACTATTTAACTTCTTTTTTTTTTTTTTTATTTGTGCAACTGAGTTTTGTAACATATTAAGAATGATTAAAGCAGGGGCTCCTGAGTGGCACATCCAGTAAAGGCCCTCCGCGCGGAGTGCAGGATGTGCCCTATAGCCTGGAGATCGCAGGTTCGAATCCAGGCTTTGTCACAGCCGACCGTGACCGGGAGTTCCTAGGGGGCGGCGCACAATTGGCTGAGCGCTGCCCGGGTAGGGAGGGCTTAGGTCGGCAGGGGAATCCACGGCTCACCGCGCATTAGCAACCCCTGTGGCCGATAGGGCGCCTGTGGTTCTGCAATGGAGCCGCCAGATCTGTGTTGTCCTCCGGCACTATAGGTCTGGTGGCATTGTTGTGGATCTGCAGTGCGAAAAATGACGGCTTGGCAGGAGCACGTTTTGGAGGAGTCGGCAGGGGGGTTGCGAGCGGTGAGCCGAGGATACAGATAATAACTGGGCATGCTAAATTGGGGAGAAAAACCGGGGTAAAAAATTGGCGACAACTAAATTTAAAAAAAAAGAAAAAAGAATGATTAAAGCAGATCATGAATTAAACAGAGTGAAATTTGTTAAAATCAAGACACATTAAAGCAATCGATTTATAACTGAAGAAGATTAGACTTCTCTTTCTCTTTTCTTTAAAACAAATCTAGCTTATTTCTAACTGATGGCTAACAGACATTGAATTTTAAACCATGTTGCCAAGTTACCATCAGCTCCAGCTCCAGATCAGAAGTTCTCGATACTGCAGTGGAGTATGCACTGGACTTCTCTGCTAGTTGCTTTTCCACTGCTAAAAGCTGAGAATTTCTCTTCTTCATCTGCATTTTACAAAAGTGTTAGTAACATAAATACACCATCACAGCAGTAAATACAAATTTAGAGCTATAGGATCAAGGTCATAAGAAGTAGGTCATCGTGACCATGTGATGCATGTGCATGTCCTTTCACATCTTCAGCAAAAAAATAAATAAATAAACTTCGTCTATACTACTGAAATATACAAAGGGATATGTGAATTCTACAGGAAGAGCATTGATACTGTAGAACAACACACTGGCAGAAAACTACAATCTAGTATCCAAAGGGCCTTAGAGCTTTTCTTGCTACAGTTTGTCTAGCTAAGCACATGTATACCAGAGGTTAGGAGTTAAAGCTACACTAAGTTGGGCCAAACTGCTAAAACAGAAACGCACATAATATAAAAAGCACAGCAAGCTCTCGTCACGCTACACTGACCTCTCGCTCCAGTTTGTTTGCCTCGGCTGCCTTGTCCAGCAGCTCGTTCTGAATCTCCTGAAACTGACTGGTTCGCTGATCCATACGGGTCTGCAGGGAGCAGATCTCAGCTTCTGCCTCCACCAGCTGGGACTGCAGCTTCCTGATCTGACTCTCCTGTCTCCTCTTCTCCTCCTCAAGACCAAGGATCAGGGGCTGCAGCTGCTGGTACTTTTTCTCTGCTTAAACATAAGAAGCTGTAATAGGTTTTGTGTGTTGGTACAGCTGAAGGTTGAATAGTCATTGATGCATGACTTGATATGGTTATATACTTGCAGCAAAATGTAGATGGATTTTGGCATCATTTATAATTCAGGATGCTGGTCGGACATCGACTGTGTTGCTTTTACTTCGCAGTGTTATATCTCTGTTTGCTTATTCTATGTAGGTGATATTTTGCACATTTGTATATTGTTATTTTTCTTTGTGACTGGTACTATATATACTGCTCTAATTTGAAAGTGCAAATGGGCTATAAGACTTTGTCACGAAACCAAAAGTGTTCGCGTTCCACACTAATTTCCCATAGGAAATTAGTTCAACAGGCATTTATGACACTGCCAACCTAAAGAAGAGCAAATTTAGCTGCATTTAGAGGATTGTTTTGTAAAAGACACACAGACAGCATAACACAGACAGACAGGCAGACATAGAGACACACACACGCCATGCCTTCTGAAATGAGCGATACACTCACCTGGCTTCATACTCGACAGCTCTGTCTGAGTGCTGCTTGTGCTTCCCTGGCTCATCTGAGAGAGGTGCTGAGCTGCCTTTGCCTGAAGCTTCTGAATCTCTGCTTCCTTCTCAGACAGCTGCAGCCTGGTTAGAAAAAAAGAACAGCTCATATCACAAAGCAGGAGTTATGACAGTCTTTTTTTTATCGATTCTAGATTATTACTATTAACCGATGATGTGGGTAAAAAAATCTATTTGAAACACTGAATAAAATGCCCAAACCAGTTATCTTTAACAGAGTTGTTTGTTTTGTTGTTTGATACTTTTTAAAAGCCTCTAAGGAGAGGATAGTGCCATAATGATAATTAAATCCTGGAACATATTTAATTTCAGCAAAATATCCTGTATAAATATCTTTCAATGTCACAGTACAATACAGTTCACATAATCTGTTACTATACCTGAGGTCCTGAACCAGTGCTTTTGTTTGTTCACTGCTGTTGCCCAGACTTGAAGACAGTGAATGGTTTGAACTGCTGGATTTTGTATTTATTGTTCCAACTTCCACCTTTAAAAACAAAAAAACATTGTAAAACTATCACATTCAAACATTATAAAACACTTCAAACATATGAAATCGAAATACACTAAAGGTTTTTCAAATCAACATTTTAAAATGAGCCTGGTTGGAACACGTCTATATCTGCTAAAGGCCAATCTCTTATTGCACAGTAAACTGGTGTCATCTACATTGAGGGCAGCAGCAAAGCAATCATAAGGAAAGACTGTATGACACAGTATTCTACCAGATTTATAAGTCATATCTTTAAAAAAAAAAAATAATAATAATAATACAGATTAAAATATATTTGTCACATAATAATTATACAAAAGTACTGAATACTGTATGTAATGACTAAGACTTCACTTAATTGCATGGCTGCAGAACGCAAACGATCTGCAGCTTTTGTTTTAAATCGGCAGCTACCTCTCTGTTATTTAACTGTGACAAGATGGACTCCAGGCTGGCCAGTTCAGACTGTGTCTCTTCAATTTCTCTCTGGCACTCAACCAGTCTCTCACTCTGCTGGGTCGTGAGAGTTCTCAGTTCCTGGTTTTCCCTCTTCAAGGAGCCCTTTTCTTCTAGAATCTTATCTTTAGCTGTCAATTCTGATTCTAGTATAGAAATCTTCTGGTTGGATTCAGTCAGGGCAGATAACAGCTCCGTCTTTTCAGCCTCCATATTACTCAACGTTACTTGATCTTTGCTGCAGCCTTCTTTTAGTTTCCTGTGGTAGAATAGTAAAAAAAACAAAAAAAAAACATTATGGAAGTCCTGCATTTTGTTACAATGTTTACAATGCCACATGACAAATGTTTTGTATAGACAGTTCTGTGTGTTTCGCTGTGCTCAGTTTATTTGTAAAACGAACATGGGACTATAAACAGTAAATATAAAAGGACTTGTATATTAAAATGCTAAAATACCTAATGTGGCGTCTCATTCCCTCCATTTCCTGCTCAAGTGCAAAGCATTTCTTCTGAAGCTCTTCTCGTTCACTTTCACACTGCACCAGATTGCTCTTTAGTCTTCCTTCATTTTCACAGAGCTTAAAAAGAATAAATCTAAATTACTGGGTGCTGTAGTCACAGCGTATGTCATTTCCACTCCCAGGCAGAGCAGTGTTAGTAAACTACAAATAGAAGGGAAAATAAAACAACCATTGTATTCAAATCTTTCTAGTTTGGAGGCATTCATTAAAACCAGGTTAACTAGAAAGACTTTATATTTAAAATCAAGCTGTGCACCACGGCCTGCTTGCTCTTACCTTCTTCAGTTTTTCTGAAAAGATGTCTTTGTTTTGTTGAAAAGCTACAGTCAGTTTTTCTGCGTTAATCAGGGCTTCATTCCTTTGTTGTTCAGCTCTGAGAAATAAATAAATACATCTGTCTATAGGAGATTGGTGACTTCCTCTAAATATTCTGAATCGCAGGCCACTCATTAATTCAATCATTTAAGAACAACCAATGAATTGAGTGGAGTATATTTGGTTATAGAACATGAAAATTAAACAGTTATAAATGGCAACTACACCAATTTCATAACTGGCAAATAATAATGCCTGTATTGAGCTACGGTTTCCAGAATCAAAACTCAAACAAGTCTTTGTTTACCCTAACTCTATAAATGGTAGCTGGACAGATGATGCAAAAAATAAAATCTAATAAAACTAAAAAACATACCTTTTCCCCAGTCTAGACTGCTCAGAGAATTCAGTTTTCACTCTCCTCAGTTCCTCCTTCATCTTCTCCATTGCTCTCTCCATGGTCTTCACAGTCTGATGACTCTCTTCCAGCTTCTCTTCTGCATCTCTGGAAAGGAAACAGAAGAAGAAGAAAAAAAAAAAAAAGTTTTTACAACCATAAAATTCTCAATGGATCTATATGACATGGGCAACTGTATGGCAAGCTTCCCCAAACAGAACCACCTTCATGCCCACCCCACTTTTACATACTGCCAGGCCACTGATAGAAAGATGAGTAGTCATGCATTCCCTAATCCCCCATAATGACAAAGAACAGTTACTACACTGAACGTTTTAATAAATGTGCAGCAGGGGATGCTTGCCTTAGTGCATTCTCTTGAGCTTCAACTTCAGCCTCTAGGCCAATGATCTGATCTTCCAGCTCTGGCACACTAACAACTTTAGATGTAAGGGTTGATTCCAGGAGCCGAATCTGTAAAATGTAAATGAAAAGGTCAATTTAACTGTTGCCTTTGCTACGCTCCCACCACCCATGGACACGACGCTTAGGTACAGTACTTATTAGTGTTACAAACAAATGTTTCATAGATCATTGTGGAGCATATTGGAATATTTTCAAAGATTTTT
Source organism: Acipenser ruthenus (assembly GCF_902713425.1). Taxonomy (NCBI): domain Eukaryota; kingdom Metazoa; phylum Chordata; class Actinopteri; order Acipenseriformes; family Acipenseridae; genus Acipenser; species Acipenser ruthenus. Next base: position 5,252,091 of record NC_081198.1, on the reverse strand, counting down.
AATAACTGTGTTTTAAGCCAACTGAAGAAAGGTTCAGGATATGAGCTACAACAAGCTTTCCCTAACTGCAGGGAAAGTGAAAAGCTATGACTTGAAAGTTTAACACCCAAAATAGAAAATTGGCTTCAAATATAAAAATGACTGTTCCTTGCCTATAGATACACACCTTTGATTTAGAATCTGTCAGTTCAAACTGTACAGACTCCAGGTCAGTAAGTAGCTGATGATTCTCTGAGATCAGAGAGTTATTCTCTTCCTGGATTACACTAAGCGTCTTCCGCAGTTTCTTATTTTCCAGCTCTATCATCCTGGAGGATGAGGAGAGACCTGAAAAGGACTAAAATCAAAGTAGCGTGAGACGATCTCGAAGGACCTGCCTAGCTACTGCTGCATGCCATGTAAGCATGTCTTTTGTGATTCATTTAAGGTCTGTGAAAGGGGCAGGAATGGGCATCCTCATTTAATCACTGGAGAAGGCACATGGGCTGGTTCCGTGTACAACAGTAGTATTTATTTGCTTAAAAAGTTATCCAATCACATATACATCTAAGTCTAAGATTTACCATTCATCAAGATTATCAATTGTAAACTATTTACCAAGGTCATGCAATTGTGGCAATGCACCTGGCCATTGGCTCTTACTCTGGAACTGGTGTTGGCTCCAGCACTGTTCGAAGGCCTCTTGTGTTCAGCCATTCTGCGGCTCCTTGTGATGTGTTGGCTGCTTGATAAAGGTTCTGCTTCATCAGGCCAGTCCAGGTCTTCCAGCGTTAATCCAACAGGAAAACTACATTGGGAACTGTAGTCTGAGTGCTCGCTTGAGTTGTCCCTGATTTTATAAAATTAATGAAAGTTTAATGTGGGAAGCAAGATTTTTTTCTTCTTGTTATTGAATCATTCTTGACACTACATACTGTCTGTTGCATATTCGGGACTAATTATTTTACAAGCTCTCAAAGAGATTTTAAGGCTTGTTTATTCTCTGTACTGAGAAAGTAGAAACATTCCCTACCAAAATAATATCTAAAATGTGTTATTTTTTTATTGGTGATAAATAGTATATCATAACTTTGAAATGCCTACAAAAATAAAAAATACAACGACATAGAACGTACTTAAGTTCTTCTCCTAAGTTCTGCAAGCTCTTTTCTGTGCTCTTCAATCGTTTCCTTATAGCCAACACATTTGCTGTCAGGTCTTCTTCCCTGTTGTGGAACATTTATAACGCACTCTGCCAAGCAGTCATGCCCTGTATTTTATGAAAAAAAAAAAAATACAATTATGTAATTAAAAAGTTCCAGAAAAATAAAACATCACGCAAAATAGTGGGGGTTGCTATAAACCAGGGAGTGAAATCAGATTATGTATTTAAATGTACAGTTCTGTCGTAGATCAACACCTGTGTTCGACAGAACAGACGCGTTTTCTGTTTCGTCGTATTATTAACACTGCCATGCCACACAACGAAAGCAAGTTGCAAAAAAAAAAAAAGCACTACTGTGTCTTCTTTTCGTTTATATATTATTGACATATTTGATTTTTCTAGAGCAAAAAGATACATAATCTCTAGTGGACACTCTGTAGGATTATGATTGTTATTATTATTCGGCGAGTTAAAATTACCAGTCTCGGTTTAAGTAATGTTAAACTAGTAAGGCAGTATAACGTCTTTCACTCTGACATTACAGTATAGAGAGGTTTTTTTTTGCCGAGGTAATCGAGATTTGAACATCTGATACTGGTCATTAGATTAACTACGATAAAAATCACTAGCGTTCTCTTCTTCAGGTTCAAATCAAGTGGACATTTAAAGAAACGTGGGTTTTTGGTTACTTTTGTTTTGTGCATGCAAGAATTGTCTAAAACTGCAATGATAAAATACTGAATCACCTACCTTAACAATTGTAATATACCTGAACAAGACTGACTGGCCACAAGACCACATTTTAATAAGACACCGTCAATGTCTAATATTGTTATGCGGAAGATCTGGCGTGGCAGACCCCAAAACATTCAAAATTAAAAGTCATCACATCGGATGTTACATGTAGCCACGCGCGTATACCAGTATAGAAATATATTAAATTCAGTACAACTTTAACGATTACTTGTTTTTCAAATTATAAACAGCGGTTCCGAAATACCATTTTAACCCGTAAATTACAGTTAATTTACAAATCTCTTCCTCTTGCCGGTTGAGTTGATTGAACAGAACGTTGGCGAGCGCCGCGTTTTATGATTGGATAAAAGGGAACGGTCGACAACATCTGTAGTTAAGCGGATTGGTTTGTGTATACACCGGAACTAGGACAACCGCGAATGAAGGCGCGTCCTGATACCATAGATACCAGACATAAGGTTAGAGTACAGCAAAAGAAAACAATTACACACTTGGGGTCATTTGCAGCATTGATATAAGGTTTAACAGAATACCGTTGTTTGCAACTCCTTGCTCGGTGTGCTTGTGGTATGTAACGATATCGTACACAGACATACAAATTAGTTTTAAAAGGTCGGCATTCATCGTGCAAAATATAATGACCGTGGGTTACGAATTACCATGGTGTCATGCATAGAGACAATGCACTGGAAAGCTCCGTTTGCCGGGAAAGTTTTTTTAAATTGAACTGTCATAAGGTATATCTACAGAAGTTAACATTATTCTTGTTTTCATTTGTATCAAACCCTACTTGCCTTCCATTTAATTCATTAACTTCGTTACCACTCTCTATGTAGCGGACATGGACTTAATCTACAGTAATACTAGGGTGTTGTGGGGGTCCAAATATTGTTAACAGTGTTTGTTATTCTTATGCAAAAAAAATATATATTTTGCTGATTTTCCATTAGTATAAATTTCCCTAAAATGTGTCTCTCTTTACATTACAGATATTGGATTATAATAGAAGGTAATGAAGTAAATAGACATTACATTAAACACAGCAGTGCAAAGAAAGAGTCTTGTTCATTTTTAGAGGTTTTATTCTTTGGCCATAGAAGCCTGTTCAAAGCCAGCAGAAAACAAAAAAAAGTTAAAAGTCCAACACTGGCAAAACAACAACAAAAAAAAGCTTCATTACATGTATATAAAAAAATTAAAAAAATAAAAATCCTTGATATTGTGGATTTAAAAAAACAAAGACAGAGGTATCAATGTCAAGGTAAAAGACTGTAGCCTCAAATGTACTCTTCAAAAACCCTGTGCATTTGATACAACACATTGCATTTAAAAGGCTACTGAAAATTACATGAGAACATTAAACAATATATACAGGGCATGAGATTGGCAAAGTTTCCGCAAGCATCCTATTGTTCAAAAAGGAAGTTCCAAACCAGCACTGTGTGCTGCTTTGCTGTCGACACCTTTTGTCCACTATTCATCAAAATGCAGTCCATGTCATTTCCAAACAGGTTTAAAAAATATGTACAGTAAACACTGCTGATGACATCCTGAGAGGTAAATACAAACTGTGTATGTACTAGTTTAAGACTGATTCTAAATGCACATTTGCAAACAATAGCACCAGAAATTAGAGCCAGAGTCAAAACTAAATATTGCAAACTCCTCCTGAAGTAGAGTTATGGCAAAACTGTTTAACTTGAATTAATCTCTATTCTTATGTTCTTCAACATTTTCAGTTGCATAGGAAACAGATTACTAAAACACAAACCAGCAAGAATCTGTTAAGACATTAACAGCTAGTCACATAAGATTTACATTTAAGAGGTTTACATATGTATAGCTATATCACACTCTTCACATTGAACTTCCACCCACTTCTGTGAAGGACAATAGCAATAACATGTTACTTTGCCTGTGTAACTTCTGTTTGATATTTGTTTACTAATTAAAAATGCATTACAATTTAACAAAATCAATTAATCAAACTGTTCACAAAAAGGATGACAAAAATGTCTGAAAAAAAAATAATGTTGCAGTTTAAAATATTCCTGTTAACCCAGATCCCCAATAATTTATTAATGTAACAGACACACCCTTCACATTTCAGAAGAATCAAGACATACATTTCATTTAAAATGCATGAAATGCAGTAAAATATTTTGTAGGATATGACAGTGATCTTGTGCTACCAAAACACTGTCTATTTGATCCTCTAACATCTGCCAAATTATAATTTTACCCAAATCACAACACCAATTTTTTTATTTATTATTTTTAATTACCTTCATTCATTTTAAATCAACTTTATAAGAAAGGGCAAATCTATGTGGATTTGTATGTGAAACGTTCACACTAATATTTTTGGATCCTCCTTTTATATTCATCAACAGCTAAAGCAATACTGCTCATTTAATAAAAAAAAAATCAGATTGTACAAAGGAAAACCTAGCGCCACTTCACAGGATACTGAAATTCAGTAGAGCTAATTATACCTCCACTCGTACATCACTTTCTGGTCTGAATATGTTTGACTGGCAGATGGGATCCTTTATAAAAATAAAGAAAAACCCAGTCACATTATTCATTTCTTCTCAGCCACATAACATGCCCCTACAGAATGAATATATGCAGTGAACATAATGCAACTCCAAGCTCACGATGCAGTAACTCCCTCCCATTCCACAAGATACTGCACTTTCCCGTCGAGAGTTACACGACGAGCTAACACGCGGTATTTTTCCCCACAAGCCATTCTTCCAGCAGCACCAAAATAATTAGTGATGGAATTCTTCAGGTGATTTAGCTGCACCTCCTGATCTAAATTGCTAACAAGGTCGGTGTCTAATCCTGAGAACCGACAGTCGTCCTTGGGTTCCTCTTCTCCGTCGATCTCAGGGTTTGAGGTCTGGAGTGTCCTTCGAGGTCGTCGTCCTCGCCTCCTCCCTCTTCTCAGAGGGGGGCGAGCGATGGGCCACAGTCTGCCTGCACGGGTTCTTCTGCTGGAGCTACAATAGCTAAAACAAAAATACAGCCGATTAGCATACTGCCTTGAAGCAAAGAAAGGAAATATATTCTAAAATTATATATATATCTATCTGTATCTATCTATATCTATATATTTTTAAAGCTAAACTGCAGGATACAAATAATAGTAACACCACCCAAATCAGGAATTGACAGGGGCTGGTTTGGATTATACTGCATTTGTAATTATGGTATTACCATAAAGTTACTTAATAATTTAGTGATTTACCTCGACCGTCTTGAAATGCTTGTTGAGGTAGTTTCAGTGGTGCTTGCAGCACCAGTCGATTCCACATCCGAGGTACTCGAGGACTGTGCAGATTTATCACTCCTGCCAATTATGAATACATAACATGTGACAATGTTAGCAAATAAGTTACATCATATTATTATTATTAATAAATAATAATAATAATAATAATAATAATAATAATATTATTAATAATAATACCTTTTTGAAGAAAGCAGATCCAAGGTATTGTTTTCAAAGACCGGTGGTTCGTCCAGCTCCTAGCATTAAAAAACACAAGAACTATTAGATTTAATTCTTATGAGTATGAGATCTCATTGACAAGTTTAAAATTATGTTCTATATGCGTAACAAACAAGCCCCATTTACAGTGTTTTTATACTAACCTGGGTTGAGAGCTCTGAGGACCGTCTCAGTTTTGCAAGTGTTTCGAGTGAATGACCTACATACTTTCTTTTTCTTCCTATTCCATTTGTGACTTCACTGGTAAACAAATTGTAAATAAAAAAGAAATATTTATTAAGGTTGTATTTAAAGTATATATTAAAACATTTATTTACCAATGTTCTAATTATGTCCAAAGCTTATTACACACACAAAAAATAAAAGTTTGTCACTATACCCAAGATTACTGCATGTTGAAAAAGGTTTTAGCAACTTGGTTGAGTGAGTCTGAAGATCTAGTTTTATATGTAAAAATTCCACTATACTTCGACAGGGTTAAAAAAAAAAGAAATTATACAAATAAATAAAACTTGACTTTACTGAAGTAATTTCTTAATCTTGATGGGTGGCAGACATGTATTTACATGTATGTATTTACAGCATTAGAACATTTGTTTTACCTGCTGTCTGGTAGAGGCTTTGTAGACTTTCTGCCCTTGATTTTGATTTCATGGGAAGCTCTCTCTGGCTCTTGTGTCGTTTTCGAGTCTGTATTCTGAGGAGCAGGTGGAAAACGAATTCTCAGCCCAAACAAATGTTTCTTTTTCTTTATTTCTTTCCCAGACATAAACCTTAAAAGGATCAAAAGGAACATGTTAATACTGTACAAATACAGACCATAACTTTTTAAATTAAAAAAACTAACAGCTTTCTAATCATTTTAGAGCAATCTAGAAGTACAAAATGTAATTGTCGACACTTACATGGTTTTGTTTTTATTTAGTGCTTCTAGAATATTATCGTATCTGTCACATTTTGGAGTGTCTCCAAGCTGGAGATAAAAACAAAATTATAAATCAGCTTTACAGTATTCATAGTAGACAGAACTCCAGAAAATAACTATCAAATAGAAACAAGATTTAAGATCATTAATCTGAACACATTAAGGGTACTTTACAGGGATTTCTCAAAGATCATATGCATTTATATACCAGGAGAACTTGTGTATGAACCCCCAATTCAGATTTAGAACTACAGTAATGTGCAGTAACTGACTAAGCTTATTATGAACCCTTTTATTCCCTGCGTATCACATATGGTATAATATTTTGCAATCACTGTAGCATATTGTGTTTACAATACAACTAATATTTTCATATAAGTTATACATTGCCAGATAGATCTTTAATTGTGTTTGGTGCAATGAACAGGATTGAGTTACTTAAATATAGAAGCTTTTCTTCATACTAAAATACTGCATGTTTTAGAAACTTACATCAGAAAGTTGTAGTCTGTCCCAGTTGTCATTAATGTATGCCATCAGCTCCAGCTCTGAGTCGAAGTATTTTTTCTTATGAATAACACTTAGGTTGTAAAGGCTCAGGTGTGCTATATCTACCCTGTAAAATATCAGACAATAATTAATACTCATATAAAGAGTTAGGTTGTTTATTGAAATTTGAAAATCTTATATTAAAAGCACAACAAATACATTACTTACCATCGTAAGGGTAGACGTTTGAGGTACTCTGGTCCAGAATTGCAAACAGAACAAATAAATACATAGAACCTAAAAAGTAAAAGACACAGACAAGAATGTTTAAAAAAATGCAACTAATTATTTTATATAATTTTTATCAAAAATAATTTGTATAAAAGGTGGACCATCTTACCTGTCTCCATAAAGCATTGGCTTTTGGAAACACTGTATGCAGGCTTCATGAAACCACTGTCTACATTTACTGCACTGCAGCATCTTCAGGTACCAGCTGTGAAAGAGCATCAACAATCCTCAGCCAGCCATGTATTTACATGTTGTAATATTATAAAACCTTATAAAATGATACTCACTCTCCAGGCCCCCCACAATAGCAATAACATTGCTGGATATTAGTTTTATGGCCCTCATCCCACACCAGGTCCTCCAATGTGTATGGCAATGCCTGCTTCATGACTTGCAGAGCTTTGGCATTCGGTCCTTTCTTAAGAGCGCCACCTCTCTACAATTCAAGTAAAAAAAAAACAAAAAAACAGGTTTTTAAAAATGCATTGTGCTCAAGGTTTCTGAAAATATCTAATTAAAATATCTACTGAAAACAGTTCTAGAAGATAGTTTTTGAATTTCCTCAAATAACTGCATTTTACCTTGGTTGTCGTTGCAAAAACACACTGGCGACAAAGCCACTTCTCATCCGATCCAATCACACTGGAATCAATATTTGGTGCATGGCATGTCTGGTGATACCCTGCAGTACAACGAATGTGTTTTAAAAGAGGGAAACAAAACTGAACCAGGTAACTACAGACCAATAAGCCTGACTTCTATTATATGTAAACTTATGGAAACTATAATAAGATCCAAAATGGAAAATTACCTATATGGTAACAGTATCCTGGGAGACAGTCAGCATGGTTTTAGGAAAGGGAGATCGTGTCTAACTAACCTGCTTGATTTTTTTGAGGCTGCAACATTGACAATGGATAATTGCAAAGCACATGACATGGGTTATTTAGATTTCCAGAAAGCTTTTGACAAAGTCCTGCATAAAAGATTAATTCACAAACTGAACGCAGATGGATTAGGGAGTAGTTTACATGTAGAAAACGGAAAGTACTGCTTAGAGGAGGAACCTCAAAATGGAGCGAGGTAACCAGTGGTGTACCACAGGGATCAGTATTAGGTCTTCTGCTATTCCTACATTAATGACATAGATTCTGGTATAGTAAGCAAACTTGTTAAATTTGCATACGACTCAAAAAATAGGACGAGTGGCAAACACTGTTGCAGCAGCAAAGGTCATTCAAAATGATCTAGACAACATTCAGGACTCGGCAGACACATGGCAAATGAAATGTAATAGAGAAAAGTAAGGTACTGAACACAAAAAATTAAATGCAAGGTACTGAACACTGAAAATTAAAAATGCAAACCAATGACAGTCCTGTCAGAACACTATGCTAATGAGACAAGACTTAAATGACCATCACATGTTTACAGCTAAGCACAGGAATGTGCTACATTTACCACAGACAAAACCAATTAACAATGAGTTACCTTGCCCACACTTATCACAGATAACAATCTCATTTGGTGCTTCCGAGTTTTCCTCCTGGCATATTGTGCAGACCATCTCCCCACCACCACTGGCTCCTGAAATGGTAAAAAGACATTTTACTAAAACTGTTTAAATTAAGAGAACAAAAGAAGAAAACTCTGCAATAATGTACAAACATCAACACTAACCCTCAAGTCTGTCAACTTCTCAAAAACAAATTCAACATAACTAGCATGAGGTGGATTGGAAAAGACAGAACAAAAGGAGTAAGAAAATAAAACCCAGGCAGTAAAAAATTAAATTAAATTTAAAAAAAACTCTAAGCAGCAAAATAAAGGATAAAAACTGATGTTATAGTTGATAGGTCTTCCTTAGGAAATGTCTGTGAAGAGAGCAGAGAAGTATAAAGCAATGCTTTATTCAAGTGTCCCCAGTGTTTATAGGAAAAAGGTCTTTAGTAAACTAAACCATAACAATTTACAGCAACATTGGACCACTTACTGATGTTGATTTTCTTCCTTTAAGAAAAAAGAATTGAAAACAAAGAAATTCATTTTTTAGATTCATATTTTGCATGCAAAATATAGGTCCATCCTACAAGATATAGCCATATCAATGTTGATATCAAACCTAGAGATAGCTAATGTTCTCATTTTTTCACAAATGTATGAACCCCACAAAACAAGACAAGCAGTACAGCTAGTATGTTTAAATGCAAGAATTACACCCACTGCAATCCAACAGTCACTTACCAGTTTGTATGTCCTTCCAGAGAACCCAGGATTTCGAACTGTCTTCAAAGACAACAAAGCAGCTGTGTTTATGTTTGTTTATCTGGAAAACCAATCAAATTGGAATGTGGTTTGTGAGAGAAGAAAAAAAAAAACTTCATTAAATGATATCCTTGCATTATATTGTAAGGGCATCACGAATCACATTCTGCGACAAATGTGGCATATTCAACATATATTATAATGTTGATCAAATGTTCTTCCACACTGAACAAAATAAAATATTAGTTGTCCAAATTACCTTTGCGATAGTCCCAAGATAAAACAAGCCATCTGACCATCGGGCTAGGACATCCTGGCCTTCTTCAAATTTCCTGGCAAGCTTTTTTGTTTTCTGTCCATCCTTGAATGGCAGTTTAGCCAAGGACACAGGTGTCTTATGGGTTCTGTGGGACTGTGTTTTTTTGTGGACAGATAAATTCCCCACTCCCGTAGCGTCTCTGTTTAACAGAAAATACATTACTTTTACCAATGTGCATTCACCCAAATTCTGCTTGTTTAGGGCCCATGTCACCCAAAGCCACCTTGGTTGCAGGACTGTGTTTTGCAGTTATGCTTAATTAAAGCGCTAAGGCACTGGGGTAAAAACAAAGACAAAAAAACACAAATGCTGTCACCCCAGTATCTCATACACCAACGTGCAACGTTAAAAATGTCGAGTTGCGTGCTGCTGTTAAATTACAGTATTCCAAAATGCAAAGTTGATACATCAGGAAATGTTATTATTGGCAGGTAAGCTATTGTGTATTGTTTTCTTATTTGCAAATGTCAACTGCCGTATTTATAAAGTCTACTACAAAAAAATGCACCCCCGTTCGTTTCCAATAAAACCCCATACAATGTTATGTATTTGTCTATGTTCATAAAGCGAAATACAACCGTACTGTAACTAGACAATTAAAACATGCCTAACCTGTAGTAAATATATTTAAACTTACAATGCTGTTTTCAGCTTATTTTTTCTCTTTACAAACATTAAAACATTCCACAAATACAGTACTGTACGTACCTATGCCTAGAGAGAGGAGGAGTAACGTACGTACTATTTCTCTTTGTTATACGAACAATAACACATTCATTAGCGAGCAAACAAAAACATCAATATCGAGAATCATAGGAGGTACCTATTTAACAAAAAAAATAATATACTTAAGTTATCGTAAAATTATATTTTTAATGACTAGTCTCATTTTGTGATCAATACCCGGTACACAAACAACTCCCAGTAGAATCACAATATATTTACCTCATTCGGTCTCTACAGCTTGACAAACCGCTTCATACAGTAAAATGTTTTATCTCGACAAAGACTTGCGTCTTCCTCCTAATAAGCGGCCTTCTGCTGAAAATGACCAGAAGTTTCTTCACAGTCTAATTTCCAAAGTGCTAGAAAATTACAAACTGATCCCTCTCCCCCAGTAAATTCGCCATTTTGGTTTCCCGCTGAGATCCGACTGCATTCTGGGAAATATCCGAACACCGGAGACATCTTTCCACCAGCTAGATTGGACCATTATGGCTGTTGCAGTGAAAAATTAAAGGGGGCCCTCTATATGTAAAATTCAAATGCCTGCCTGAATATTACAAGAAAGAAAGAAAGAAGGGCAATGGTATTTGTTTGTTTTATTATTTAATTAAGCTAATTGTTTTAAATTTTAATTAATTACAGTATGTTAGATACCATAATTTAACCAGTCACAAGTAATATTTTGTCATTGTCTCTCGCGTAGGCAGCTTTAATGACTCGTGGATATTTGATTTTTCAAGTGATCGATCTTTGTTTTGTATAATCTAGAAGAATGAGTTTTGCTGAATCGTGATGGTTTATGAGGTTATTGATGTATTTCATATTAATATTCACAAAAGGATTTCAACAGTGAGTCCCCATCAACACTAGGGGGACCTCGGAGAGAAGATTCAGTTTATACTCACTTATCACGTTGAAACTCCAATGACACTTTTGACCATTTCAGTACGAGTTTTGGGGATCATCTATCTATCTATCTATCTACACTATATGTAGATTGTCCTACGGAAATGCATTTTTTTTTTAAAAATCATAGTTTCTCATTTTGTGAGATATCCAATTGTATTATCCTTGAGGAACCATTGACAGACCACAACAACCAGCAACTGAAACACAATTGATATGGAACAAATGTTGCACATTGGTCCTGATTCAGTGAGAAACTGGTTAGGGTACCACGATACTGGTTCATACCTTTGTGAAACTATTGGGTGGCATGATTCTACCAATGCTCGCACCATTGTAAACAAGGTGCCACTAATATGCCTTTGTACAGAATAATTCCATTGCAAATTGCGGATAATTTGGAAAGGGATGTATTATTATAATGGCTATGTATTATGTCTCTATGTACTGATTCCATTGGACATGATCTATTATGACTTATGGCTGTGTTATTTTATCTTGGGGATTAAACCCCAATAAATAGCCCTAGAAAACTTCCACAAAAATGAGGGTTGGACTTCACATGCCAGCAGTGGGTGTAGTAGACTGACTTTTTGAACACAGTTTTTGTCTGGCATTATAGCAGATTGCTATTGGGATGATCCCCTGAGAAGATGGCTGCTGAAATATCTATCTAAAAAGCACTTCTATCTACTCTCCTAAGGGAACCCTGGTCGTTTGGAGTGGTGGGTAAAGAATATGCCAGCAAGTCCCAGAGTTGTTCGTTCACATACCAGTCATGGCATACTTATAACATGCTTGGATTGTTATACTACCATTAGCTTATTTTCTTTGAAATAAAATATACAGGGAAGCTTAAGGACATTTTAAAATGATTCAAAGAGTACTTTTGTAATGTGTGTAATGGGTGCACTGCCTGAAGCCATATTACATGGATTCTTGGACTCAAGTTTAGCTATGGGTGGAGCCTAGTTAGAAGCCAGATACAAACCCTCCAAGGAACAACAGTTGCTTCATAGTGGTGTTGGTGCCTCAGTAGGAGCAAGCTTGTGGAGGGTAACACAGTGGTGGTAGATGTGGTAGAATGGAGATGTGACCATTCTTTATTGATAGCAATATTTTCCCTTATGGGAAATTGGGGTGAAAATCTGCTGCATAGTCTGTTCTCTGTTGCCCAGTCTTTGACATGGAATCACTTGCAAACTGACAGTATATTCACCAGTATATTCTCAAATTGCCTTTCTAAAACAAATACAATGCGCATTAACTCAGTTGGGAGTTTCTGTAAGTCAGATGTGCATAGATTTAGAGGTTACTCCCTCTATGGCCCTAGGTGACAGAAGGGAAACAAACATCATACACTTTAAAACTATGTGGTGGTGAATTTGAATTTGTATTGGACAACATTAGTAATGGAACATGACCGAGAGGATCATTGTATGTATGCATGTGTGCCAGATGCAGAGACAATCAGGATAATTACAAATAAAACCAACTGAGAGGTTATTTAAAATAAGCCTAACTTCTCTACTCGCTTGAGCTTTCACTTTAGATACACACTATACTGTGTATTTTCGATTTTAACTAGTCTGACCTATTTTGTGTCGGCGAAAAGCGTATGCTGTTCTTCGCCTGCTTTATTCTGTGTTGAATTGAAGAAGACGAGCGAGTATTCAGCGGTGGACTGGTAACAACAGCTGCAGTGCTAAAGAGAAGGAAAAAGCCACGGAGAAAGGAGGTGCTGTATTTGTATCACCGGAGGCTTAATAGTCCAGACCCATCCAACAGGACAGGAATGACTGGGTAACACAAGTACCACATGATATAATGGACTTCTGCGGTTCCATGTTTCCATTGTAAATGAAATATGCGTGCACTGGTCGTTGTGTGCGATTCTAATTCGGGGTCTCCTTTTGCTTTCCGCAGGTTGATGTGGTGAGATGTGCTGTTTGTCATGGCGAGGGGGCTGTTTTCATGGGCCTGGCTAAGAAAGCCTTACTATATTCAGGTAGGCCAGCGGGAAAACACTTTCTCAGATCAATATTTGGTTTACAATTTCCTCTACGATGATCGATTATAGACGTGTGTCACTGAATGAGTGTCTTGTTGAATGCTGTGTGTTTGCAATACTTACAGTAAGCGAGAAAGGGAATACATTACTTCCAAAATAAATGCCTTTCACCACGGTCTTAAAACTTTTAAGGTTTAATGACTTTACCACAATAGTACTGTGTATGTAGAACCTCTTCTGATCTATATAAGCGTATTCTTTAGCAACTGCCAGGAAAATGTGTCTTTCCGTTTCCGCTGGCCTTTACTTTAGTTAGCAGAAATGTAACGACCTAACAATAGTACTATTACAGAAAGGGCGATGCACTGAATACCAATACAACATTAAGGTTTTAAATATTCTCCGACACGTAATGGGTTCTGCAGAAGGGAATGCATTCAGTCAGGCATTTGAAGTAACATGCTGTAGAATTGGACGAGACGAGCTTGTAGGATCATGAGCATTTTGCTAAGACGATTGACGTAAAGGTAACAAATGTAATTATAAATGACTTGTTTTTGCACTACTATCATGAAACAAATGTTTAAACACGTAATAAGTATATCGTTGTTCACTAATATTCAAAATTAGTTCACTAAGCATTCCGCATTGATACATGCAAAAGGGTTAGACTTAGCAATTAAGTACATATTAATCTGCGTACATTTATAATGATTCTAACTACAATCGTATGTAGTCGTTCAGATTCCTAATTTGTGTAATATTCGAATGTACATTTTTATCACGTCAGACTACGGCAATGGAGCGATCTGATTGGTTGTGGTGTACAATAATAATAAACGTTATTTAGACAGACAGTGCAATGTATTTGCCTTTTCAAGTTTCCTCACTAATGGATTTGAAGAGTTTTTATAGTGGCGTATTTACTAGTTGTATACCCAGTTTCACCTTGGACTGTTAGGTTTGTCAGAATGTAAGGGATAAAGCCTGGACTGATGGTGAGCGATTTAGCTTCAAAGCTAATTTTTGCTGTCCTGTTTGGTACAACACACAAGTACAAAATATTTTCATAAATCTTACCCATTGTGCACTTCCATTCAATATGCAGGTCATAAATCTGCAGTGTCAAAAGAAAATCTGATGTGGCAGTCATGTATTCCTGGGCTGTCCATCAAACCTTGGAAAGTGGCACTGGCAGCCCTTCAACAGATTGCTGTGCCTGTTTAATATGATTGATTAGAGGTCTGTGTTACAGAACAGTGATTACACGTAATAAACCTGCCTGTATTTTTCTACAGATATCAGATGGGGTGTGCATTATTTTTAGTAACCATATTGGATTTGTAATACACACATTTTTGAAGCAAGAAAAATATTAGGCACCAACAAAAATGTTTCTGTATTTTTTTGGTAGATGCTTTTCTGCTTTTTTTGGTTCCAAGCATTTATTTTTTTAAATAAATAAATAATAATAAAAAAGAGCCAAAAGAATGGTTTATATTAGCCGTTTTGGTGTAGCATTTCCGTAGCATCATGAACAAACACGTTTTCAGGGCAATAGGGCATCAACGTTATAGAACTCTATACCTTATCTCTGTTTATCAGATATGCTGCCTCGTGTTCATATCATAAGTAGGTATCATATCATAAGCAGTCTGACAGGAAATGTTTCACAACAATGATTTACAACATTTCGCTTTTAACCATGTGAAGACACAGTATGGTCGTGGATCTTTTTTTCTTCATTGACAAAACTAGGCAGCGTATTTCTGGAGGCCTACACACGGTGAGCCCGATTTATCATGGGATGATCATTTTCAACTGGAACATTTCATTTTCCTTGATTATCACCATCCTTGATTTGTCTCTTAAATGTATTTAGGGGTACTACCTATACTATCTCATTGTTTGAGCTCATCAGCATACTGAAGGTGAAGGACTGAGAACAGACCTCCGCACTTAGGTCACAGTATTTTTTAATTCTTTAATTAATGCTTGTCTTTGCCCCATACACTGTTGTTTGTCCAACAATGCATATTTGGTGCATAAATGAGTATGAAGTTAAATGGAGAGTTGTATACTGAAATACAGACCCAGCAGGGTTTCTGTTAGTTGACCTGTATTTAGAGATGTCTTCTCCTGTTCATATCTGCCTCTAAGCTGATATAATGATACTAAGAGAGGTCAGGGCATGCCATTTTCCCAGCAGCTGAGGTTGGAGTGTGCTTTATTTTCTTATTTTTAAATCACCACCTGTTCCTTTGCTGCCCGCTGTGCAGCTAGTTCATTGTTTATAACAAACTGACACGCAGAAGACGTTCTGTTACCTGCCCTTTTTAGGTGAAAATAATCTATTAGAAAAGCTTCCTTTTTCTGCACGCAAGGACTTTGCTCTAAGGACTTGCTTAAAGAACATTTACTTTTCATATCTTGTTTCACACAAGACACAGATCTCTGGAGAACATTTCTGTTCTTTTGGTGGCCTATTTCTGGGATTGCTTTGTATTTTCGACAGGATGTGCAAGCTAGTTTCAAATTGAATTTTTTTGGTTTTGTGCAGATTAGACATTTTGACTGCTGGTGTGCTGTTACAATGTATTCTGTTTTGAAAATGCAGTCGGTACACTTGTTCCATTGATCTGTGTTTCCTTATATATAAATTCAAAGTAAAGCTGTGGTTCACTTTCCTTTCTCTGATCCCCCCCATTCATTCTTGTGATTAGCTTAGTGATTTACTGAGCAGGGAGCTGAGTAATTACAACACATACTGTACATGTAGCGCTGGACCAGTTGAATTGCTCCAAATGCGAACTGGAAGTTTGTTGACCCCCTTTAGTTTCTGTAAAGCACCATACCTTTACACAGAGTGTAGCCAAGTGTGAACATGTGTCTTTTCTCTGCCTCTCGGTTATTTATTTAAGAAAGTAACCAAAGACAAATTACAAAAACCCAAAATACTGTAGCACACGCTGCATTCCTCTTGAAAGTTTTCCCTTTAAACTGTTTTATTTTTGTATATTTTTAATAACATGCAAAAGACAGATAACAGTCCCTGTATCAGTTTATATGTAATAGTGGCATCTCTTAATGTATTAAGTACCAGCACCAAACAACCTACACAGTATCATTCTGTGAATGAAGATCCAACATGAATTTTAACAGATTCACATATACTACTCAAATGGAGTAGTACCACAATTAGTAAAATTGTTATTACCCAAATGGCTTACTAATTGCTAAAATTGTTTGTTGTTGTGTATGATTTCAAGATCAATTGTCCAGCCTATCAAGTAAATCAGTTACATACCACTGGTCTTGGAAATAGAGAGGGCGATTGCCCTCCCAACAGGTGTGTGTGATGGAGAGGAGGATAAAATGGATGACCAATCGCTATCAGCACAGTACAATACGCACTTGTAAAACAAACAAACTGTTAGTGAAAAAGATACAGTTCTGTATCTTTGTGTAGATACAGTAGACTTTTCGGCTCAAACTTTTATTTCACTTCTGAAATGTGCTGGATTTGAACCCATGCCTGAAAAGATGAAAGACTTTTATAGCCTACCAATAAGTAACTTGTCAAGATGATAATTGAAATAAATAATGCATTAAAAAAACCTTTATAGATGAGAAGGCAGTGTCACAGCTTGACCTTTGCACAAGCTTAGACCTAAATCAGAACAGCTTAGAGTGTAAACCAATTGTCGGTTTCTGTGTGTCTTTTCTGAAGCTTTTCTAAACGCAATTGTGTATCTGACGCAGTAGTAGTGGAACTACTCTGTGAGGCAAATAGCCAGGCTTCAGCTGCAACGTGCTGCAGCAGGAAGTTAGACATGACATAGCCAAGCTGTTTTATGTCTCAGTAAAGCAAATATAAAAAGAGCAAAATATGTATTTCTTTGTTGTATGTTCTATTCAGCAACATGCAGTAACATACAGTATGAATTAATAGTCCCTTGTTAACACTAACCCTGAGGCATGATACACACAGCCCATGACATTTAGATCCTTCAGCATTCTTGCAGTTAACCATTTGAAACCTTTCAAGTACACTTCACTGGCAAATGGAAAATTCTTGTTGAGTTTCCTGATTCCTTCCTATAGTCACACACGTCTTCTGAAGGTCGATACAGGTTATTGTGGTCGGGTTTCTTACCCTCATCCCTAAAGACATAATGTGGAAAAAACGCACCAGAGCATTTGATAACTAAAACAAACATGGCAAAATGATTTCATTATGAGTTTTTTATTTCAGAAGTAAAACCGAGCTGTCATGTACATTAGCATTAATAGGGGTTTGAATGTTTTCTTAGTAGTCTGAGTCTGATAAAGCTTTTAAGCAATCAAAGTTCATCAAGCATCACAGCATTCTCACCCCTGTCTTCAGTTTAATTACTGCGCACATAGAGGAAGGCGCATTGCTTTCTGATTCTTGCTAAACATACAGTCTAACAGAGAATACATTTTTTCTTTGTGGTGTGTCAGCCGGCAGAATTAATTATCCTGCTTGCTGGATAAAGCTTAGCCAGGGTCATCAAATGCCAGCCACTACTTTCCTATGTAGCAAAAGCAAGGGGCTTACAAAACATCCAAGGAAAACTCAGCTAATGTGCATTTTCATCAATGATATTCCAGAAGATAATTTAGATGCCAACCTAAAAAGCAATTAGAAATATATCCTACATGTATACTGTAGTTTGTACAGTACTTGTTTGTCTCATGGTTTGTGCAGTGTCTGTTGTTTAGATACATTTTTGGTACTATATATATATATATATATATATATATATATATATGAATATTGTAGGTTATATTCAAAATAAAAACATGTATTGTAAAAGGTGGTTCTAGTGTTAATGAAATGTAACTTTTAGATGTTCCACAAATATTTTCAGACTTAAGGCAGATGCTGCTTTCAGCGTTCAGTAAAGAAGCTGATTTAACAACTCAAGCGAGTTTTGTATGGCATGGAATATCGCTCGTGGCAAACGTCCTTATTCAGATGAATGAATCTTTTTATAAAATTGGAGTGTTAGCTAGACTAGAACATTTATATTATATTTACAGGTACTGTAATCCCTTTCAAAATAAATACCTTGCATTTGTCATCCACAAAGCTCAACAGTATTGAATACACGCAGCAGTCATGCAAAAAAAAAACCCTGCATCTTTTTAAAGCAGCATTCAGATCTTGAAGGGAAGAGCTTGTCAAAAAGAATCTTTACAAAAATGTGTTTTTTTGGTGAAATCAGGTCAGTTATTGTATTTTGCTTCATAATAACTGAATATATTTTATTTAAAGTGCATAATGCATACAGAATAAACTGAAATAATGGAAAAACACCTGTGTGTTACATTTAAAGTTTAATACACTGTAGATCTGTGCAGGCAATGTTCTATCCCTTGTTTGTATGTATTTTGCTGACATCAAGAGATAGCCTAACGACTACTGTACTGCACAACAATGCTAGTATTTAAAATGTCTTGCTCGCAAACATTTCATGTTTCACAGTACGTGTCTTGCGGTTCTCGACCGTGTGGAAATTTTGGTATGCGGCCTGTAAGGTCAGGAAGTTTGGCCACCCCTGGTCTATAACTTCACAAGTATCTGGTAAATCTGTCTATTGCTGTTAAATAATGCATTATAAAACCTTCCTAGAAAAATAGTCTCACAGCTTGACTTTTACACATAGCTCATATCTAAATCCCAGCAGTTTAGAGCTTAAACCAATTTTACAGTAGCATTCTGTACAGTATGTCCTTTTTTAAAGAATTTTTATGATACCTCTGTTTGTGTTTCTGCATCCCTGAAGCTAATGCATAGTGTCATTTATCTTTACCTTGATGTGGTACAGAAATTGTAGAAGATCGATGACACTGATGAACATGCTATTGTTTTTGCTTGCAGGTGGTTATATTAAATATGTATTGGAGGGTGGGTATAAGGTGATATGATCAAAGTTTGGGTTTTTCTTCAAGTCCTTGAGTATGGAACTAACAGAAAAGAGAAACCTGCTTGGAGGGGCTGGATTGATAGTGCTGTTCTGTCCTTCCCTACTCCTCTAGAAGAAAAACCTGTGCTCATTAAATCTGTCAAACTTGATAAAGGAAAGTCATTATAAAGTCAGCCTCCAGTGGGTTACAAAAGCATGACATTTCCAAAGGAAGGAGAGTGCTGAAATGCTTGCAGTCTGCCTCAATGTAATGTTAGAGTTGTGGTATTTGCTTCCTTCATTTTAAAAGTTTCCTTTAAAAGTTTATTTCAACTACCTTAAGAACATAAGAAAGTTTACAAACGAGAGGAGGCCATTCAGCCCATCTTGCTCGTTTGGTTGTTAGTAGCTTATTGATCCCAGAATCTCATCAAGCAGCTTCTTGAAGGATCCCAGGGTGTCAGCTTCAACAACATTACTGGGGAGTTGGTTCCAGACCCTCACAATTCTCTGTGTAAAAAAGTGCCTCCTATTTTCTGTTCTGAAGAAAACTACCTTGCTGCACCGTAGTTGTCTTCCCGTGACCATAGTTTGTTTCGCTGGTATCCTCCGCAGTATTCCGTTTATTCCTGGTCTGATGCTTTATTGTAAACGAAACCCACGCTCCTGGTCACGTTGCTTACTTTTTAAACACTTGTTTCTACACACAAAGAATAACACTCTCCTGCACCGACTGCCCTGTTGCTGTTCAGTCCCATACCTCGCTATTCGCCACCTTATATAATGCTCCCCTGCCCCCTTCCAGCTGCTATTAATTAACCCCTTTAGCCATCCCAGAAGTGGAGCCCTACGGCAGCTACTCTGTGGGGTAATTTAAAGACGTATCAAAATATTCTTTGTGATAAATTGCCCTGTAGTAATGCAACTATAGAACCTCACCTTTCTATGTTGCTTTACTACTTACTCTTGCATATTTATCACTATATATATATATATATATATATATATAATATATATATATATATATATATATATATATATATATATATATATATATATATATATATATATATATATATATATATATAATGAAAGGTTATTCACATCTTGAGAAGAGAACAGAATACCGGCTACTGCAAAAATTATTTACAGTTCATAGCTGAAACAATCCTCTGATCTTAATCATTTCAGTCATTGTTGTTGCATGGCTGTATACAAAGATATGAATCATTTTGTAGATCAGGGAGATCCAGTCAAATAGCATTAAGCATTTGGCATGATCCTTCACTAGCAAATCTCTGGGGAGGATATGAATTGAGCGGTTTGCGGGGATAGTTCTCATTTGATACAGTGGCAGCGGTGGATACAGTGGACTAAATGCTGCATTTTCAAACACAATAAAGCCCTGCAGTGCAATCCACTTGTTAGGTAACAGCATTGCTGCTTTCCAAGGCATTGGGAATTTGAAGCTGGCTCATCTGCCAGCATTGAATTGATTAATGGTTTTCCAGGACAGAAAGGTTGTGATTGATAAATGGTGGCTCCAGGGCTATCCAGCTGCTTGTTGTCATCTCTCAGAAATTGATGCGAGTCCTTGATGAAAAGCGAGCCTTTTAAGTAGTTCTTTGTATGGGGGAGGAAAAACAATGCCAAGTGAATTAGCGCTGTTTATGATTCTGCATTCTTCTCGTATAATCTGTAATGTCGTCTTTTGCTAGATAATTTGCCAGTTTTAAAACAAACAGTAATGAATCTATCGCGATATTGAACTGTCGTTTTTAAGTAGCATATCATCATTTATTACTTTTTAATTACTGTCTATGGGAGTTGTCCTAATCTCTTTAGTCCATTACCACCTAAAGTACTTCCCAATTCAAAACCTTTGGAGAGACATGCTCTGTAAATGGAAAAGCAGCAGAGGTTTCATTAGGTGAGTGTTTGATCATAATTAACATCATAATTAACTGAGAGCTGTACAAAATAAATTAATACATCTAAGTAATAATAGTAATATAAAGGTGCCATTAGTAATACCTAAAGGTAAAATTGATCACGACAGCAAATCTAGCAAATCTTCTGCATTTTTGTAGTCCGACTAAAGTTATTTACTGTATCAGCAGAATTCATTCAGTTTGTATGCTAACAGTCAGACAAGCTTCTACCACTAAAATGTTTGTAGAAACTCTTCATTCCGTTTCCTAATACAGGCCTAGCACAAGAGGTTCATAGCTGATAGCCCACGTGATTCTCATCCGTACGATAGCAGCCTGCGTGTTCCTCTTGTTTTTTATGTGTTGTAAATTGTTTCTTAGATCAGATATGACAAGATTCACACGTTCAGTACTGTGCCAAGGTGAAAACTTGGTTTGTTAGAAAAACTACTGTTTCAAACTAGAACTCTGCAAGAATAGCCTTATATTCAGTTGTTAACCAGTACTGCTAAGGAAATGGAAGCTGAACATTTTCACAGATCTTTTGTAGGTCAGGAGTTCTGGCACTTTTCCATCGGCACCATGGAACCAGTCTCTAAAGCTCAGTCTAATCTTTTTGAAATTGCAGCTGCTGCATTTGCAGTCCACAGTCCAATACTGGGGATTACACAAAGTACTATTTCCACTTTTTTGTATAATTTCCATATATAGGCCTACATTTCTTTACTGGTGTACCAATTGAAACCAGTTTGACCTGGGTATTCTGCTGATGGAAACGGACATGACTGATTTCACAGCGATTTCAGCTCTGTCCCAATGCCAGATGGAAGTACAGAGTGCAGGGGTATTATCATTTGAACTGTAGCCGTCACTTCGATTCCCCCCCGCCAGCATGGAGAAAATAGTCCCATTGGAAATGTATATTTCTATAACATTTATACTCTGAGGGCTATCCTCTATAAACCTGTTGGTTTTTATAGGCCGATTGTATTCAATATATCATAAGTATTTTTTTTTTTTATATGAAGAGAATGCTCACACAGCAGATTTGTGTCTTCATTCACTCTTAAAGGTTGAACCACGCCAATTCAAAACACAATGTGTTTTATTGACTTTTCGATGTTGAACAGCTAATATTACTGCTCTTGCTGTTGTGAATGTTAGAAGTTCAACATAATGCACCGCTTCTGAGTAGAAGTTAAACTTAATGCGTTCTGTGGGTATCAGATGAAGATGATACTCCCGCTGTGGCCAGAGCGATTAAGTGTCTTATCGAGCTGTTGGTTTTTCCAAATTCGGATTGCTTTGATTGAGGATATTGTTTTGCAGGCACTTTTACACGCTGCTCTTAGTGCTGCCTCCTGTTCAGTCACGTCAACAATCAGTTCCCGGAGTGAATTATTCTTGGAATAAGAAATAACAGAGACCACCAGGAAATTTTGATTCATGTTCCTAATATTAAATCTCTGCTACTGCTACTGTTCAGGTGTTTCATCATTTAAAATGTATACAGATCTTCCAATGTGTTTAAAGTTATTAGTTAAATATAAATATATTTATTTATAAAATCTATTGAAAAGGAAGGATGTATTGCTTTTTGTCTCAGAACAATAGTATATAATGTTATACAATAACAATGTTTTAAAGGGATTGTTCAAATGTGATCACAGAAATAATTCTAATCAACGATTGCCTTTATTTTTTAGCAGAGCAGTCAAAAATGTTAATTTGCCTTTTGAAGTACAAAAAGGAAAGTGTTCATGCTTGAGGCTGAAAAGAATATGATAAACACTGAAACAATTGTGCTTAGTCTTGTACCTTAATTTAGACGAAAAGTCTCAGTAGTATAAGATTAAGACATCTTCTGTAATCCTAACCCTAACAGTTTGTTCCATCTGGAATATTAAAATATTAATGGTAAACTTTGTACAACATTCCAAATGCCATGTATAGTTTCGATAACATTTAAAATCAAATCAGTGGTTACCAAGCCTCTATGTCCACTATGACACAAATCGCCTTCACAGAAATACATTTAGGTGCTTGTGGTAATACTGCTTGATCAAATTTTGGCAAGCAGCTCACAAGATATTCATCCTCTGTAAGTTAAACGTTATGCTTCCTAAAAAATACAGTGCTATAGGCTGAATTTCTAACACATTAGCATGCAATTTAAAAGCATTGCAATCCTGTGAATCTGTTGGGATGTTAATGCTATAATTGAGCCACAGCCTGAGGATGATGATGATGATGATGATTCAATTATTGTTAAGCCACCAGGAGACCATGCTGGAGAAATCCTTGATTAATGTGTACATATACTTATTGTTCAATGTATGAATTCCAGTAGCCCTATGACCTGTGTTGTGCAGCTTAAAAGAGGTTTGTTGAACCTGGTTTTGATATGATGTAGAAACTGAAAGTTTTGAAAAGGTAGCTGCTTTAATACATCAGAAACAATGTCAATTTTCATGTATATTGAGAGTCAGAGATATAAATAGATATTTAGATTCCTCCATTTAACTATGGATTCACCATAGCAACTGAGTGTATGGCTGAGCCACGTTTGTCATCCAAACTCTGTGTTAAGCACTCCGTATTGATGTTACATTGGAATGTCATGTTGTCGGTTTAGATTCGTGAAAAAAATAGGTGCATGGGAACATTGTGAAAGTCTGTGGTATGTACAGCAAACACCTCACATGACTGATTGGATTGGCTCTCACATGACTGATTTCTTTGGCATTAATTCGGTCTACAAGCCACTGAAATCCCTCACCCTACACCCTTTTATTGTATGAAGGATGTTTTTTTTCTGTCTTCCTTGTTTTTTTTTTAACACTCGCACCCTTTACTATATCGGCTTCACCTGATACTCTAGCACACTGATCTCAAATTTCAGTATTTTGTTCTATACAGCAGACGTTGTTTTTATGAATACAGTAGTACATCTTTGTTTCTGTTTGGCTTACTGCCTGATCAGATCATATCTGCAAAGGGGGTCATGTTTGTGTCACCAATTGGCCTTGTGATATTGTAAGCCAGCATCACCCTGCCCTGTAACTACCAGAAATAGCTTGAGGACAAGCCCATCATTTATACATTAAGGAGGTCAACTTATCACAGGGGTGTCAAACTCGGTTCCTGGAGGGCTACAGTCTTCTGGCTTTTGTTCCACCCAAGCTCTCAATGAATTAATTGATCTAATTATTTGATTAATTGGACACATTCAACACTTCTGTGCTGACCTCAAAATGTTTTATAGGTAGTGTACCTTGAATAAAGCCAAGGATTACTACATCTTCAAGCAGTGTGTTTTGTTTCTTGTTTTTCTTTCCAATCAACAAAACATTTTTTTTTTTGTATTTTTCCCTTATCTGTACTACTCTTTGTTGCATACGGTATAACTGTTATACAGTTGCTTGGTACATACAAAGTATATTGAATGCAGTAAAGGTTTCAAATTAATAAGATGACCTTTGTGGCATGTATGGTTATTGCTTCTGGCCTCAGCCTGAAACCTTCCACAACAATCTCTTCTTGTCTTAAAAACAAGCGCATGCAACCTTGCTTAACCTGCTGTACAGCTGCTTACAAGAACATCCTCTGTGTATTCATTATCCAACGAGGCAGGGAATTTTAGGTATGTCTGTCAGTTAGTGATTTAACTAGGTTTTCACAGGTTAAAGCCTGTGAAAGCCTGTTTTACAGGCTTTCACAAGAACAGGTTGTTTTATGGTCGTAATTAAATTGGATTTTTTTTAGTGTCGATTTCAAAGAGTATCACATAATGTAAAACACTGAAATGTTACCAGTACAGAACATAACTTCAGCATATTGTTGTTGTTTGGTGTATCTATATTAATTTACTGTGGATTAGAGCAGCATGGAATGCATGGGATTAGGTTTTAGAAGGATTTGTGGCCCAGGCCAGCTTGCAATCTCTTGAGGTATTAAATGCAGCTTTCTTTTGATCGCCTGCAACAGCTTTTATTTTAGATATGTACTATCAGAAAGCTTCTCATACATTTCTTTTGCATGGACTGTAGTACTGTACAGACTGACCAAGCAGTAAGCAAAGCTGTCTTTTGATTGGAAGAAAACAAGTATGATTCACAGGTAGTATCCATCCATCTGGAAAGGTAAAACATGGTTAAAAAGAACTTGCGATTCACAAATCATGCAGAGATGCTATATACTGTAGATATTACATGTACAGGCAGTCAGTCATTTAACTTCTTGACCCCAAAATGGGCAACAACAACACAGTGTTATATATATATATATCTGCAAAGCCAATTCTACCATTCCAGGGTGTGCACAGATTATAGTTTTAATTGTGCAATTGTGCAGGGTCTGAAATGGGGGATTTTTTATGCAGAAGGACACGTTGGTCCTGTAGTCATGGAAATAGACAATTCCAAAGGTTCCGGGAGCAGGCTCTTTGTTCAGGAGCAGGCTCTTTGTTCAGGAGCAGGCTCTTGGGTCAGAAGCAGGCTCTTGGTTCAGAAGCAGACTCTTGGTTCAGTAGCAGGCTCTTGGGTCAGAAGCAGGCTCTTGGTCCTGAAACTTGCCAGGCTAACATAGCAATGGTATGCAAATGGTATGGTTGCAAATGGTCTCTGTCCTATACTGCACTGTAAAGTAGGTTCTGTATGCATGTTTACATATATATACTGTATATATATATATATATTCTGTTCCCTTTTGAATATGTAGTGCCATGTCTTGAGGCTGGGGATCACATATAAAAAATGTAGAAAGGTACATAGAAATGATTAATGAAATCGATAATTACTTACTGTAATGTCTGACACGCAGTTATAATTTCATAGCGCTTGAAGTTCATTACAGACGGGTATTACAACAAAATGTAACCAGACCCTCAATGAGGACATATGTCTGCAGGAACATTTTCATATTTCTTATTAATGCCACCTTACTAAAGCTGAAATATATAGCATGAAATCAATCATTTTCCTTAATTTGTTTTCAGGACAGCAGATATTCATCTATTGTTAATGCTGGCTCTTCAAGGCAGCCCAAAAAAATATTTACAATGAATAGTCCTGCATTTCTGTTCAGTATATGCTTTATGGTATCATAGTGTATATCAGTATCTACAAATAGTGAATAGTAGGATCCTGCTTGTTTATGATTCTAACTGACTCATTCATTTATTATATCATACACAACCCTGTGATAACATAGCATAAACATCTGTTGTGTAACAGAAATCATAAACATTGAGTGGTCTGTTATTGCACATTATGGTGTCATTGGTTGTTTTATGTCCAGTTTAAAATAAAATGTAGTGTTTGCAAATGGTAGTTGGGACAGTATTTTGCTGATAAAAAGGTACATTGATCAATGCGGTCCATTGTCGGACCTGGTCCGACATTGCAATTATTCCTATCTGGTCCATTGTCGGACCCTGTCCGACATCATCAAAAAAACACAAAAAACGGGTTTCTAGACGTTTTTTCTCCGGAAAAAGCTGAGAAAACCATTCAATGGCCGAGTGGGAGCGACAGGAGCCGAGACAAGCCGATAAAAAAAGATAAATAAATAAAAAAGGCGTATCTCATGAATAGTCATACATGCCCGTGGCATTACATAGGGGTGGTCATAAGGAAACAAGCTGGCTGTTACTGAATCAGCGCACAGAGACTATCACGGACATTTGCAGAGCTTTTTTGAGATGTTATAGTAATAAAAATAATGACTTGGATTGCATTATTGAGGAGTTTGGTGATAAAACGAGTGATCAGGAGATGATTGATCGGTATGTACGACTATTATTATTATTATTATTATTATTATTATTATTATTATTATTATTTATTTCTTAGCATATGTGAAAGCAATAGCAAACGAAAGGGTGGGGTGGGGTGGGGCTGGAGATGCCTAGTGAGTGCTTTGTTGATATGCAGGGCCTTTTAAACCCATTTGACTGTGGAAAAAAAATACTTTTAAACAGCGCGTCTAAAATTAACTGCGCGTGTGAAAATAAATTGGACCTGACGCGCACTTAATAAATGGACTGCAAAGGGTTAAGGCCATTTTAAAGAAGTACTGTAATAAAACAATAATTAAATTGCAGTATAATGGCTACATGGGATGATCTGTTATAGCCTCAGGGGTCCTTAAAAATATGTTGCTGATGTATACCTCATAAAATAGAAAGCATTTTCCCTTTTCCTGGTCCTCCGCCACATACAAGCCCTTCCAAGATTAGACTAAATGTGGCTCTTGCAGTATGAACCTACAAAAGGGCTGGAAATACACAGGGGTTGGCCAAAGCAAACTTTGAAACACAGACTCTACTGTGTAACAATGTCACCATGGCAGCAAGCGTGGCACTGATTCAATATGACGATGTCTGCAAGGAGAACCTTTGAATTGTTCTGGACTGACAGGGGGACAGTCCTCATTGATTATCATCTCTAATTCATTTAGGGAATTCCTATAGATTGATTCAGTATTTGTTGTTAGATACAGAAGCACATGCCTCTTGAGCGTCTACTATTAGTCCTCTATCAAAGCCAGTCTGATCTGTTGTGCCCATTGTGAATATATCTGACGTGCATATGCTATTTTCATAACATTAAAAGGGAGAACAACACTCCATTTACATAAAAGTATGTGTTACATATGGCATGTGTTCCCAGTTTAACCTTTGTAGGTAGCACTTTAAAATGATGGCTGGAAACCCATGGGATACTATTTATATATTATCTAAATTAAAAGGACAATATTTCAAATTGCAAAGCACAGTTCAGGAAGGAATTATCCGAACCAACTGCTTTACACTTTGATTACAAGTGTAGTTATGATTGTTTTGCTTTTGGATCTCCACATGCCTCTTGCTGTGAAATCACAGCATTGTGTATTAAAGGCTTTTGGTATTACTGCCGCTGGTCCAGCTTTATTAAATGAAACCCCACTTTTGACCTCGGGAGTCTCGGCTAAACTCCTCTGAAAACATTCGCTTAATCAGCTCCCAGTACAGGACCTCTTTGCACACCACCATATTGACATAGAAAAAGATGATTTATTCCTTTCTCTGCAGAAGAGGAGAGAGAGATGTGTAGAAGAACCACAGGCTGCATATCTCTCTGACTCTTCAACAGTGCAAACCCTCTGGAGTATAAACCCAATATGAAAGTCAAGTCAAAGTAAGAAATAAATACTGGCATCAGTTCATTCGCCTGGCTCTCATTGCCTGGTGTTATTTCCCTTGCGACTGCTGGAAGATGTAGCACTGTTGAATTTTAACTGCTAATATAATAACATACTTTTACTGTAACAGCCGGATGGAGCTTTAGCACCAGTGCAAGGCTGTGCTTTAAAATATATTTTAAAAAGGCAGGTCTTAAAAGGATCTTCTGGACCACTAAAATTCAAACTGTAAGCTGAGTACATCTGTACCAAACTTCTTAGTTACTCACAGCGTTAGTACAGTAACATGCTGCTATGAAGCCCATCAGTATTATCGCAAAAGAAGATGGCCAGTGGGTGGTATTTTCATCATTTTTTGTGAAAGAAAAATCCAGTTCGTGTTACAAATGTGCTACAGTAACACACAATCTTTTGCTAGTTTTAACATTTTTAGATTTTTCTAAACTTTCCTGTTGTAGTCAAAGCTTTTTCCTGAGGTATTGTGAACAATAGCAAATCTGATTTGCTCCACCCCTGTCATGTTCACGAGCTGGATGTTTTGGAGGTGGAGCTGGATGTCAGTATGGGAGTTGGAACAGCTTATTCTGCTTCTTTGTAGAGTTTTAAGTAACTTCTGGAGATGACTGATCCTGTTGGAAACTGTGTGGTTACAGAATTGAAGGGGGTTTGGGCCTCTCTTGACAGGGTCACACAGACGCGCACAAGCTCTCACAGTGTAAGCTTTCAATCTTGTTTCACGCTCACTCTGATTCATAGCCAAAACCGAGCTCACAAGGTCAGAACCTGTGTAGGCATGAGATTTCAGGAGGTTTGCTATTGTTGCCGTTAAAATGCATGATGAGATTGAAAGCCAGTAAGTTCCAAAGACGAGGGCATAATATGCCCTGGCTCCAACAGAGTTCAAACAAATGTAGGGACTGTCAGAAGATTATAGATTTTATCTAACGAATCTAACTGGCTATTTATAGACTTAGTGAGGAATGTGTTAATACTAACCCTTTTTTTTCATGAGAGAGAAAATCAATCCAACAACATTTAAGGCATCAGGAGGAAGTCTTAGTACTGCAGCAGGTTACCAGCTAGACCTCTCAAATCAATCGCCTGGTTCTATGTGCTTATTCTTTTCTCACTGTCTCATTTTAAAGGCAGCTGAGCCTACCTACAGTACTTGCTTTCTGTCACAAAGGTTTAAAGACAGTGGGCTAGTTCCATGTTTAATTACTCTACAATGTCTTTGTCTTTGCCTTTTTCTTTTCACAAACAGGCTCGTTTGTCATATATGCGCATGAAGTATTTCTTCTTCAGCTGGCTGGCTGTGTTCATTGGCAGCTGGGTGGTGTATGTCCAGTATTCTACCTACACAGAGCTCTGCCGAGGCCAGGACTGCAAGAACACAATAGTAAGTTTTTACTTTAGCACTTCCAGTTAACGTTGATAAAGCATGAGTAGTTATGTTGTTTCTAACAACTAATTTACTATACTGTATTTGAATTGTGTGTGACATATATATATTGTGTGTGTGTGTGTGTGTATATATATATATATATATATATATATATATATATATATACACACAGTACTGTGCAAAAGTTTTAGGCAGGTGTGAAAAAATGCTGTAAAGTAAAAATGCTTTCAAAAATAGACATGTTAATAGTTTATATTTATCAATTAACAAAATGCAAAGTGAGTGAACAGAAGAAAAATCTACATCAAATCAATATTTGGTGTGACCACCCTTTGCCTTCAAAACAGCATCAATTCTTCTTGGTACGCTTGCACACAGTTTTTGAAGGAACTCGGCAGGTAGGTTGGCCCAAACTAACCACAGTTCTTCTGTGGATTTAGGCAGCCTCAGTTGCTTCTCTCTCTTCATGTAATCCCAGACAGACTCGATGATGTTGAGATCAGGGCTCTGTGGGGGCCATACCATCACTTCCAGGGCTCCTTGTTCTTCTTTACGCTGAAGATAGTTCTTAATGCAATACCCTGATGGTATTGCATGATGGATAAGTATCTGCCTGTACTTCTCAGCATTGAGGAGACCATTAATTCTGACCAAATCCCCAACTCCATTTGCAGAAATGCAGCCCCAAACTTGCAAGGAACCTCCACCATGCTTCACTGTTGCCTGCAGACACTCATTTGTGTACCGCTCTCCAGCCCTTCGGCGAACAAACTGCCTTCTGCTACAGCCAAATATTTAAAATTTTAACTCATCATCAGAGCACCTGCTGCCATTTTTCTGCACCCCAGTTCCTGTGTTTTCGTGCATAGTTGAGTCGCTTGGCCTTGTTTCCACGTCGGAGGTATGGCTTTTTGGCCGCAAGTCTTCCATGAAGTCCACTTCTGACCAGACTTCTCTGGACAGTAGATGGGTGTACCAGGGTCCCACTGTTTTCTGCCAGTTCTGAGCTGATGGCACTGCTGGACATCTTCCGATTGCGAAGGGAAGTAAGCATGATGTGTCTTTCATCTGCTGCAGTAAGTTTCCTTGGCCGACCACTGCGTCTACGGTCCTCAACGTTGCCTGTTTCTTTGTGCTTCTTCAAAAGAGCTTGGACAGCACATCTGGAAACCTCTGTCTGCCTTGAAATTTCTGCCTGGGAGAGACCTTGCTGATGCAGTATAACTACCTTGTGTCTTGTTGCTGTGCTCAGTCTTGCCATGGTGTATGACTTTTGACAGTAAACTGTCTTCAGCAACCTCACCTTGTTAGCTGAGTTTGGCTGTTCCTCACCCAGTTTTATTCCTCCTACACAGCTGTTTCTGTTTCAGTTAATGATTGTGTTTCAACCTACATATTGAATTGATGATCATTAGCACCTGTATGGTATAATTGTTTAATCATACACCTGACTATATGCCTAGAAAAAATCCCTGACTTTGTGCAAGTGTACCTAGAAGAATTGATGCTGTTTTGAAGGCAAAGGGTGGTCACACCAAATATGGATTTGATTTAGATTTTTCTTCTGTTCACTCACTTTGCATTTAGTTAATTGATAAATATAATCTATTAACATGTCTATTTTTGAAAGCATTCTTACTTTACAGCATTTTTTCACACCTGCCTAAAACTTTTGCACAGTACTATATATATATATATATATATATATATATATATATATATATATATATATATATATATATATATAAAATATGTATGATACATTCCACATGTTGGCATATTAATTATTTAATCAACATGAATTGAACAGACTGTTAAACTGATGAAACAATAACATAAGCTGTAGTGATATGTTGTATATTGTATTTGTTCAGGAGAATTTCTACAGACTTTTTCTCCAGCCTACAGAGGATATTCTGTTAAATAGTGCCACCTTCTGGAGGCAAGCTTGAAAATAAAGGACAAACTGACCATTAGCCTGAAAAAGTGAAGACCAACTGAAAATTAATATGAAGACTGCAAAACCTCATTGTACAATTGTTCATCAAGTAACCCTCTAGTGATGCTTGCAATGTAATCACTGTATCTTTAAATACACAAGTGCACAGGACTGTCCATGGCCAGCATGAGCACTGCACGCAATATGACATTTTGAAGTTCACATAATCAAGCGTTTACTGTATCGTTGTTAATATTGTTTCAGTAAGTGTGTCCTTAATTTTCTACCTTTCCTGAAAAGAAGTATAACCAACTGATATCACTGATGTAGATGTGCTTGAAGTTCCCTTGCCCACTGTTAATGTGTGTAACCCATGCTGGTTCTGTCTCAGTGTGATAAATACAGAAAGGGGGTGATCGATGGGTCAGCCTGCAGCAGCCTATGTGACAAGGAAACCCTCTATCTGGGGAAGTGCCTGTCAACTAGATCCAATAACCAGGTAGATTGGTCTTTTCAATTGATGTCTTAATCTCGTCCTGCATTAGACTGCAGTGCACCTACCAGCATGCTTATGCTGTATAAACATAGTGATTAAGGTTTCCTCAGTGTCTCATTTGTTAGTGTCACTGGTAATTTGCATGCTGTATCTGTCACATGAATCCGAGTACTTTTTTAATAGTATCTGGGTCTTTGTTATTTATGCTGCACATTACTTATTCTAGGTCTACATGGGAAGTTGGGGAGATTTAGAGGCAGTGATAAAATGCCAGATGGAGGAAGCGGTTCATTTCGATTTGGGAGCAGATACGGAGCCAAGAAAGGGAGCAGTGTTATTTGACAAGCCAACCAAAGGGACCTCCGTAGAAAAATTTAAAGAAATGGTGTTCAGTCATTTGAAGGTAAGAAGGAACCTTAAGAAACGTGTTTAACACGTCCATGCTGGGGCAGGTACAATTACTTACAGATATTAAATGGTGGTGTTGTATCAATGCTTGACATCCACTCTCATATGTGCTGCTTTCTTTTGCCAGATATTTGATTACATAGGTACAAAGAGCAAAGCGTATATGTTTTTAAGTCTGTGTAGCTTTAGATTATTCTAAGATAAATAGTATGTGGATATTTGAATTTTTTCCATCTTGATCTGTGTATAACAGATCTGAATTAAAAGCTTGTGTCCCTATATGGCAGGAGACTAAGCTGTCAGAGAAAGTAGTAACACAAATGTATTGAAGTAAAACTGATTGTAATTGTGGAATACTGCAGGGTTAACTAATGAACAAGGTGCTGTTTTTGTTTTTTTAGATTGTTGAATTTGTATCCTGCTTTTATACCTTCTAACATTTGTAAATAAATAAACGAACATTTACAGTGCCTTGCATAAGTATTCACCCCCCCTGGACTTTTCCACATTTTGTAGTGTTAAAACCTGGAATTAAAATTGATTTAATTGGGATTTTTACCATTTGATTTACACAACATACTTAACACTTTGAAGGTGCAAAATATTTTTTATTGTGACACAAAAGTTAAATAAACAAAAAAAAAGACATTTGTTGGTTGCATAAGTATTCACCCCCCTGAGTCAATACTTGGTAGAAGCACCTTTGGCAGCAATTACAGCTGTGAGTCTTTGTGGGTAAGTCTCTACCAGCTTTGCACATCTGGATCCTGCAATTTTTGCCCATTCTTCTTGGCAAAATTGCTCAAGCTCTGTCAAGTTGGATAGGGACTGTTGGTGAACAGCAATTTTCAGGTCTTGCCACAGATTCTCAATCGGATTGAGGTCTGGGCTTTGACTGGGCCATTCTAAGACATTCAGGTTCTTGTTTTTAAACCACTTCAGTGTAGCTTTGGCTGTGTGTTTAGGGTCATTGTCCTGCTGGAAGGTGAACCTCCGCCCCAGTCCCGGGTCTCTTGCAGACTGAAACAGGTTTTCCTCTAGAATTTCCCTGTATTTGGCTCTATCCATCTTGCCCTCTATCCTCACCAGTTTCCCAATCCCTGCCGATGAAAAGCATCCCCATAACATGATGCTGCCACCACCATGCTTCACAGTGGGGATGGTGTTCTCAGGGTGATGAGCAATGTTGGCTTTGCACCACACATAGCGCTTTGCGCTGAGGCCAAAAAGTTCAATTTTGGTCTTCATCAGACCAGAGAACCTTTTTCCACATGTTTGCTGTGTCTCCTATATGCCTTTTGGCAAAATCCAAACGGGATTTGATATGACTTTCTTCTCGCCACTCTTCCATAAATCCCAGCTTTGTGGAGCGTCCGGGTTATAGTTGTCCCATGGACGGTTTCTCCCATCTCAGCTGTGGATCTCTCCAACTCCTTCAGAGTTACCATTGGTCTCTTGGTTGCTTCTCTGACTAATGCCCTCCTTACCTGGTCACTGAGTTTTGGCGGACGGCCTTCTCTAGGCAGAGTTGCGGTTGTGCCATATTCTTTCCATTTTTTAATAATGGATTTAACGTTGCTCCAGGGGATGTTCAAAGTTTGGGATATTTTTTTTTTATAACCCAACCCTGATTGGTGCTTCTCCAGAACTTTATCCCAGAATTGTTTTGATAACTCCTTGGTCTTCATGATGCTGTTTGTTTAGATATGCTCTCTAACAAACTCTGGGGCCTTCCAGAAACAGGTGTATTTAATCTGAGATCATGTGACACTTTAATTGCACACAGGTGGACTCCATTCAACTAATTATGTGACTTCTGAAGGCAATTGGTTGCACCAGAGCTTATTTAGGGGTGTCACAGCAAAGGGGGTGAATACTTATGCAATCAAGACTTTTCAGTTTTTTATTTGTAAATAATTTTGAAAAATATGTAGATTTTTTTCCCCACTTCAACATTATGGACTATTTTGTGTAGATCAGTGACAAAAAATCCTAATTAAATCCATTTTAATTCCAGGTTGTAACACTACAAAATGTGGAAAACTCCAAGGGGGGTGAATACTTATGCAAGGCACTGTAAATAAAACCATAAATCCAGACACATTACAAATCCTAGTGAAAATGTTTGTCTGTGTGAATCCTGAGTGGACTGCCAGTGTGGTAAATAGAAAATATTTCCAGGAAGGAAAAAAAATGTAAGGAATTAAGCTGAATGCTAAGTAAATCATTTTGTGTGTTTTGATTTATTTATTTATTTTAGGCAAAGGTTGGTGATCAGGCAAACCTGCTGGATCTGGTTGGTTTAATCATCTCCGTGGCAGACGGGAATAAGGATGGCCATATCTCTTTACCGGAAGCGAAATCCACATGGGCACTCCTGCAGCTAAATGAGTTTCTGCTGATGATAATACTTCAGGATAAAGAGCACACTCCCAAACTGCTGGGATTCTGCGGGGACCTTTATGTCATGGAAAAAGTACAATATACCTCTTTATATGGGATCAGCATTCCTTGGATCATGGAATTGTTTGTTCCCTCTGGAGTGAGGCGGAGTATGGACCAGTGGTTCACACCATCCTGGCCTAGAAAGGCCAAGATCTCCATTGGGCTGCTGGAATTCGTGGAAGACATCTTCCACGGGACTTTTGGGAACTTCCTGATGTGTGACACCAGTGCCAACAATTTTGGCTACAATGCCAAGCACGACCTTAAAATGGTGGACATGAGGAAAATCGTTCCCGAAGTTACTTTCAAAGACCTCATCAGAGACCGTCACTGTGAGACTGATGAAGACTGTGTCTATGGTATGGATTGCAGGACCACCTGTGACCAAACTAAAAAGAAGTGCACCACAGAAGTGATCCAGCCTAACCTGGCCAAGGCGTGTCAGTCCCTGAAAGACTACCTTCTGCGGGGGGCCCCTCCCGAGATCAGAGAGGAGCTGGAGAAGCAGCTGTACTCCTGCATCGCCCTCAAGGGAACCGCAGACCAGATGGAAATGGAACACTCCTTAATACTGAACAACTTGAAAACGTTGCTGTGGAAAAAGATTTCGCACACAAAAGACTCCTAATGAAGAAACTGAACTTTGAAGATTTTGTTTTTCTTTCTGTTGGCCTTTTTAATAACCTAACAATGTGATTGTGGAAAAATGCATTGGTACTAGAAAAGTAGTCACGGGTGAGCCTTTTTGTGTTTGTGTAACATGTACATTTTAAACAAATTTGACTAGTATGTTCATGACCATATACCCAGTATCGATTGTGCCATATACAATGAGCGTGCTTCAAGTTAATTTTTAAGTTTTGGTTTAAGAGTGAAAACAGAAAATTCACAAGCAAAATATTAGCAGTGGCTAAAGACATGTAATAATCTACTATACCACAGGAGGCTGTTTACCACTTCTGAAGGAAGTTCATAAAATAATTTACAGATTTTGATGCTGCAGTTGCCTCATTAGTTAATCTTCATGTGTATGCAATTATGTTGTACCTGTAATGTTTTATTATTTTTAACCAAGAAACCACTATTTAGTACTTGCTGTGGTTAAGGTCATTGCTGTCGTTTCAGAATGAAATGTTCAGTTTACTCAGATGTTTACTAAAAGTTTGGCATGACAAATTTGCACATTAAAGAACAAAACAAGCATGTTTTCTAATTATTTAAGTCATTTCTCATTAAGTAAGGCCTACTTGATGTTGAAAACTGATCAATTACACATCATAACTACAGAAATTATGTGGAATCTCCAGAAATTGGGTGCAAGCCACATTTTGTATTATGAAGTTTATTAAAAAAAAAAAAAAGTGCAGGAAAGGTAATGCAATTTTTGGTTACTAATAAGTACCTTTAATTGTATAAGTTTGCAGAAAACCACCACAGGTACATACCGCTCCAGTTGCAGGAGGGTCATTGCAGAATGAGACCAAAGACACGAGCAGTATGGCAACAACTGTGCTACAGTGCTCAAAGCACAAACATTTAACACTGGACACGCTGGTTACCATTTGAAAAATATATAGGGAGATACGGATTGTGGCATGTGAAGGCCATGCTTACATTTTTTTGGCCAGTCACTGAAATGGTTATTACCTGTAACTTATTGAAAAATTGCAGCGTTCTGAGCTATATAGACATGAACATGGTGATGCTCCATTGTTCTGTGAAACAAATAGACAACCCGTCAACAATAAAACACTTCGGCAGAATGTGGTTACCTCATCTTGGAGAATTACACAGAGGTTCCAGCAGAGCCATGTGGGGAGTAAACCATTTTGAACAGGAAGTTCAGATTTGTCAATTTTAGAATTTCCAAATAGATCTAATGAAATCGTGAATCTTGCAGTCCAGGTTAGCACTATGCTGTTGAGCCATTACTATAAAACAATCCTCTCTCCTCCAGATTACAGTGAGAAAATGAAATATAGAAATTAAAAGCAAAAGATGTAGTTTACTCAAAACACACAAAACCAAAATGTCTTTTCCAATATATTTATTAGAAGTGTATTTTGACTTGAAAATTGGAAGCAACACTTTAGCTGTCGTCTGCCTGTTCCTGTGCTCGGAGGAAGCTGCTCTTCTTCTGAGCAACGCGGTCCTTTCTCTGAGCCAGAGACAACTTGGCGCGGTTCCACCTGCATTAAAGACACTTGATCAGAACAGGTGCTTTCTAACGTAAGGACTTATATAGCATATTTTACCAACACACAATCTCTACAGTGAAAAACCATTCTTTGAGAGACCACTGGTGTCATGTCATTTTACATCCACACTACACAACTTCATTTTTGCCTCAAATTCTTATTAGTTCTTAATAAGGCAGGGCAAGCCATGCCCTGCCTTATTAAGCCATTATTAGAATAGGACACTTGCCTTGAGAACACATGCTCAACACCACATTGAAACAACTTCTATAGTATGAAATATACCTCTTCTTCTTGACTTCTTTCAGGGGTTTCTTTTCATGCACAGGATTCTCCCGGATAGCAGCATGAGCCTTGGTATACATGTCATTAACCTGCAAAAACCGAGGTAACAGCAATTACTACTGGAACAGTTCCCTAAAAATTTTATTTTTTTATATTATATATTAGACACACACACACAAAACTACATGCCCTGCTGACTGCAATTACTGCATGCTTTCAAGGACACATTCGACATACTAAATGTTGTACTTTTGCTTAGATCCTGGAACATTTCTCAAACCACCAGGGATGAAGGCATGTTTATTCTGTTCTGTTTGTAGGACCTTCTCAAAAGGTCAAGCGAGATTCAGGCCGGACAAATTATCTACAGTGTTGCAGAGAGAAATATGCATCATTTGTCAATACACTGCATATTAGTTTTCAGATCCCATAGCAGGACCTTTGCAATGTGCCCCATTTTCCCCTCATGGCCACCAGTAATGACTGGCAATAGTAGAACATCCCAGAAGCAAAAAAAGTCATATAAAACTAGCCATTAGGAATGAATGCAATGCTTTAACTTTCAAAGCATTTTCCTGCAAAATGCATCACGCTATTACAATTCTAATCAAAACTTGAGATGTAGCCAAACAAATAATGAAAATTACTGTAAGAAAACCTACAATAGAGAAGTGAGAAACACAAAACAATAAGGCTAGTGTCAGTTTTCAGGCAGAAGTATTGACACAAATTTAGACGAATTGTCCATGCTAAGTGACTATTTTGGGTGGTTCAGTCCAACGCAACACAAATTGCTTACTTTTCATTGAAATATTGTAGAAAAATGGGTTCTTGAAATTACAATACGTAAATAGAGACTATCGCTTTAAAAGAACTACTTAACATGTAACAAGATGTAGGCAAATTAGAAAAACAAAATCACTAATAACGTACCAACAGTGACTTGAGTCATCTTTTAACAAAAATAACCTCTTACAGCCTCGAGACAGCTGTTGCCATCTAGTTGTAGCAGACAGATGTGCATAACCCATTCCTTTGTGTACAGCATGAATACAGACACTTACTACTTCACTTCGATTTCTGTGATTTCCATCAAACCAAGATGGAAAGTTTAAATAAGCATGTTTTCGATTTAGTTTGCTTCAAAAGTCAGTCCTGGGGTTTGCATAGAAAATGTGTCTCATTTAATTGTCAATTTAGAGCAGACAAAGTTGATAGAAAGATAAATAGATAGAGATAGACAGATTAAAAAAAACCCTCTTACCTTGTCGGGAGTAACGCCATTTTTGATAAACCTAGAGAACTGCTTCTTGTAGGCGTCCTCATCTTCCTCCATCAGATAGCTCATGTACTCCGAGACGTTCTGGCCCATGATGTGCTTGCGATGGACCTCTGCGTTGAACTCCTTACTCTCACAATCATAACCGGGGAAACGTTTGGTGCTGCAGAATTAAACGAGGCAATTTGGAACTAGCAACCTGCTAACGTGACATTTAAACAAGACAACTGATGCATTTAACATAAACAAGGTTTGCTTAGTCCAAAGGGCTTCAGGACAACAAAGCAGACAAAAGCAACCTGTGGAAGGTAGAACAGGTTTCAATGCAAATCAGCCGCATCTACTATGCAAAATGCATCCCAGTGAGGGATAAAAACTGACCGTAACCATTACATTTGCACTCCTGAATGTTTATTGAAATGGTTTACACTACTATGTAGACAAGTTGTGAAACTCTCCAGAAGCTAATGTTTGATATTGTGCACAGATATTTTGAGAATGTAGTTAATGTTATTAGATTGTGAAATGCTTAAAACAAATTTCACAGAATGATTGCAAGTGGTCATTTTACTGTGGCACACCAGGAAATAATTGTTTACTGTGGCAGTCAAAAGGTTAAATTGATTTTCTTTAGGCGGCATTTCAGCTGCGTTTGTATTATCAATCAAGAGTATCCGTATTATGGAAAATGTAAGGACCTATTGACAATACTCTTGTTACAGGCTCCTGAGTGCAGCATCCAGTAAAGGCACTTGGCGTGGAGAGCAGGATGCAGCCTACAGCTAGGAGATTGTCTGTTCGAGTGCAGGCTATTCCACAGTCAACCATGTTTTCGGGGTTGGGGGCTGGCAAATGATCACCAGGATTTCGTTCCATGGGGAGTGCTGGATGAGATTTTTGCACATGGCTGATTTTTTTTTTTATTTAATGTTTTTTCATCAGTTTAACTTTTTACGCTTGTGTTATATAAAAGTACATGTCAAAGTTAATATAATAATGTGGATTTTAAGAGCATATTGTTGACATCAGAGATAAATACCATTTTGACAAATGGCTTGAGGTGCAGTCAACCCAACAAACTACATTTATTTTCTATAACCGAGCTTTCAAAAGCCTATAGCAAATGTAAGCCTAACTTTATATGCAACAACCCTACTCAAGTCTACCTGTGAGGGATGGACAGTCCACCATCAACAGCTCCTTTCAGGGCGCCGAACACTTTGTTGCCAGTAGTGGTTCTTGCAAGACCGGCATCCAAGTAACAAGTGAAGGCACCAGGCTTGCCATCGATGCTCTCCACATTGTACTCGTCACCAGTTACCTCAAGCTGGCCTTCGTACACGCTGTCCAATCCAAATTTATTCAGCAACTGCAAGCAATGAGGATTAGAAATTTTACTTTATGGACAGATTTGCACAAACCTGCTCTGCATTGCACAGGAAGTTATATAGCACAAAAGCAAACTGGACTGCCTTACCCAGTACAGGAAATAAGACTTCAGTTTCGATTATAGTGACAACATATTCTTCTGTTTTGGACTACCACCGTACAAGTAGGTGTCTACTTTCACTCTCAACATACTGGTCATGAGATCTCCAACATTTAGTTACATTGAAAGACAGACTTGAAAACCCATGCTCTAGTACTTCACTGGTACTAAAAAGGCATGGATTTCCCCAAGTGCATTTTCTTGGTGGTTGAGAGAATGTTTTATACACAGAAAGCATGCATGTTCATATCAGAGCAGGTATTGGATACCCTTCTATTTAAACTGTTAAAAATCTGAACCACAACAGCTGTACATAGACACTTTGTACTAGACAATGCTTGCACAATATAAACAAATAAGTCTGAAGACATCTAAAATAGTAAACCATGTAGTTGAAACACAAAGTTGTATAAAATGCTGTATGTAACTACTGCAACACACTGCACAAAATGTATACAGGGCCAAATAAAACAAAATCAGTTGCAGATTTACTTTAGATTTTTCTCTTGTTTTTTAAACCAGTTAGGCTGCTGGTGTTGAATATGCTTTGTATACAATGAGTGTGCCAATGATTTGAGTACCGTGCAAACTCATCTAGACCTCACCAACTACAACAGCAGGGATGGAAATAAGCCTTCCATTTCATAGCAGTTTGATCCCTTCCTAGTTTTACTATGAGTTTAATAGGCCACATGACACTAAAGCACATGGTAAAACCTAGAATGGGTGAAACTGCTGTGCAATAAGTCTTATTTCCATCCCTGAGCAAAATGTTGGTGTGCCATCAAGGATGTAACATGTTATGGCTATCTGTCACTGCAGTAACATTAAGAGGTTGTAGATTCAGAGGGATGAAAACAGTTCTTACCCTGCGGGCCAGCAGCAGACCAGTGCAATAGGCTGCAGCATAGTTTGTCAATCCCACACTAATTCCATACTTGGGTAGTTCATGGGAATAGGCAGCACAGACAATCATATCCCCTTCGATTTTGGCATAGGCGATCTGCAACAGAAAAAAGCACATCGTATACACTGAAACAGCACACGACGTGAGAAACCACAAGCACTCCGACAGAAGTGAAATGCAATGCCCACCTGGCAGATGATGTCCCTGTTGGTGAATCGTACAATCATCCTGTATTTAGGAGTATTGTACTTGTTCTTGTCCTGAATCACCAGACGCTTGCGGGCAAAGAAGTCCGTTTTACCCTCTGGAAGGAAGCACATGTGTCAACAGCTGTAACACTAGTACAGAGCGCAGTCTTGCACGCAGAAATGAAAATCAAAGCAAAGGTTAAGCGAAAGACTATTTACCTCGCCTTCGCCTGAATTTCACCTGGTACCTCTTAAAGTACGCCTTGTTCTTCACAACTTTGACAAAGCCCTGTGAACACCAACACATACATTAAAATTTGCGCGACAGGTCTGCCAATAGAAAAACGCAAAACAACGTGTAATGTGGAAAGTGGTTTTTTTGTTTGTTTTTTTCAGTCAACAACATATCCACGATGGTTACTTAGTACCACTCCATGACAGGTAAGGAAAAGGCCTATACACTTCTGTATCGTGAAAACAAATTCACATTGAAGCACAAAAAAAATACATAATGTAAATCGAGTAGAACCGACAGTTACCACGAGTCGGCATTTTGTTTTATTAAATGTCACACGCCAAACAGCTCATTTAATGTCTATATTAACAAGGCCTAAGGGGGATACAAATTAACATGTATTCAAAACCGTAATATGGCGATTCACCCCACCACCTCCCTTACAAAAAGCTCTTTAAAACACGCTCAAAAATGTATTTTGGAATAGATTAAATAGCAGCGACACAAAGTTCAAAACGCCCTGCCAAGCCTCCTATTTACATTTTTAAACTCATGCACAGAAGTTCAGCAGCCATTAGGCCACGTTGGAAGGGACCCCGGTGAAGCTGACACTGTTACAATCTCACATCATCCAATAAATTCCAAAAATGTTTTAAAGCAGAACTCAACAGTATTTAGTTGTTAGAAGTCTTATCTGATTATTTTTGTGTGCATTTTGCCCATTTACTAACCATTTTGCTGACTTTTCGCCCACTGTTAAATGGGAGAGCGGAGTCACAGGACGGATTTAAGACTCCGCTGGACTGAGAAAAGGCCGAGCGGTCTGCGCATGTTCGGTAAATAGTGTCACGGAGCACAGATAGCAGCGAAACAGACTAGATTGGTCAGAGAAACTCACTATGGTGCCATCTGTTGCCATGGAGGGTTATTGAACACTTATATGCGTCATCATAATTTTGCAATTATTATTATTATTATTATTATTTATTTCTTAGCAGACGCCCTTATCCAGGGCGACTTACAATTGTTACAAGATATCACATTATTTTTACATACAGTTATCCATTTATACAGTTGGGTTTTTACTGGAGCAATCTAGGTAAAGTACCTTGCTCAAGAGTACAGCAGTAGTGTCCCCTACCAGGGATTGAACCTACGACCTTCCAGTCAAGAGTCCAGAGTCCTAACCACTACTCCACACTGCAATCCCCGGTTTAGTGATCATTGCACATTCTGTAGTTTACATAGTTATCGGATACATTTCCAAATTCAGGTAAATAATGTAGTTCCAAGTGTTGTGCAGTGCCATATGTGATTTTGTGACAGCGTAGTTACAGTGTCATTCTTAACCGTATAAGCAATGACCGTGCAGACCTTATCCACGTCTGATCAAAGTAGATGGAAAACACACGAAAAGCAACACAAACAAACAAACAGACAAGTCAAATAATAAAAACAGAAATAACATAAGTAAGGCATGGATATACCGTACTATAGAAAATGTCCCTGTTTTGAAGGAAAATAAATATAAATATTGTAATAGTATAAAACTGGCAAGAAATAAATCCTTAACAGCTACCGCTTGACTCATAATATCCATATCAGTCATGGTTTTTTTTAATTACATTCTTTCATACATTTTAAAAACTCAATGGAGTTTTCTAAACTTTGAAAAAACATTATGCATTATAAAATAGACATAGATAGAAACTTAACATGGTCCAATTAAACACGCAGGGATGAAGGGGACATACAATTGTTTCGACCTTTAAGAATTCAAATTAGGACCCACAAAAGCTTTACAAACATCTTGAAAAACAAATTACAACGCTAGTCAAGTTTTCAAAATTAATTTCATACTTCTTATCAGCAGCAGCGAAGCTACTGTATTACTGGCATATTTCTTCTGTTGAAGATCTTTTGTTTTATGTTTCCACTGTATACTTTATTTTTGAATGCATATATTTCAATGACAGTGCCTAATCTATCACTGCCGGTGTTGTGCTGCAGTTCAAACTTAATAGTTCAATATACAATTCTTTACCCATTTGTATATCCTGAATTAATGGAAGGAAAACAAGACTCAAAAGATTCCCAGCACAATCAAAGTGAGACCTGTAATAATGTTACTACAGCTAACACCTAAGCTCTCCTCCCACAGTAGCCATTGCATGCAATTCAAAAGCAATGTGGAGCTTAGGTTTCTGTTTACTCAGCATTCAAAACTGCTAAATAATAACAATAAAAATACTATTGT
This sequence comes from Acipenser ruthenus, assembly GCF_902713425.1. NCBI lineage: Eukaryota > Metazoa > Chordata > Actinopteri > Acipenseriformes > Acipenseridae > Acipenser > Acipenser ruthenus. The sequence goes on along the minus strand of NC_081198.1, from coordinate 5,208,162 downwards.
GTTTACTACTCTTAGTAAATGTAATGATTTTACTCACGCATTTGTAATACTAATAATAATATACAAAAACAAACGTACATTTAATTAAGAAATAGCAGCCTGTAAAACACATTGAATTGTATGTAGGTGCTGTAAAGGTGATCTGTAGAGTAATGCAGATTGACAATGTGATATAGCAAGGCTCTCAGACCACTGACAAAATCTAACCCAGTTACAAGTACTCAAGTCACTTCAGGCTAATGCGAAGCCTGGCTTAGGTGCCAGAGGCACACTTTATCTATCCCTTTTATTCACTGAATGTTTCTGGAATGCTGAATAAAAATGGTGTGAGTATCACAGTCGATCTCACTTTCACGTTATTGAAAGTTAAACGCTCAGCTGAACGGTTATTGTATGTTGTGGTCTCCTGTGATTCCCTGGGTCTCCGGAAGATAATAAATAAGTTGCTCTTTTTAGTTAAGGGACACCAAGGGGCGTAAGTAGTAATTGCAGTCTTTTTCCAGATACACCCTGCACGAATAAAGCAAACAGTCCTATTTAAATACGAACACACACAGGTTAATTAATCATATTTGTATGATTCTGTGTTGAGGTAAGTACACTTGTGTAGTGTGGTATACATGGAAAAGCATTGTCAAGTGCCATAAAGCAGAGTGCAACCTGGCGAAGCACACATCACTGATAATGTAGGTAAAGCGAGTACAAACTTTGGTTATTATTTGTATTATTATTATTGATTTCTTAGCAGACGCCCTTATCCAGGGCGACTTACAATTGTTACAAGATATCACAATATACATTATTTCACATTATACAGATATCACATTATTTTACATACAATTACTCATTTATACAGTTGGGTTTTTACTGGAGCAATCTAGGTAAAGTACCTTGCTCAAGGGTACAACAGCAGTGTCCCCCACTGGGGATTGAACCCACAACCCTCCGGTCAAGAGTCCAGAGCCCTAACCACTACTCCACACTGCTGCCTATGGTTAACCATAATAAAGCACACAAGAAACATGTAAAAGTGCGATATTGCGATGACATGCTTATCTACCAAAGCCAGCTCTCTATCTGTTCGTGATATTCAGCTTCAAAACATCCAACATCCAACCATTTCTTTTCTTTTAACTTTGAACCCTGGATTTTATCCCTGCAACAGCGCGGGAGAATTGAAGGGCTGCGCTGTGACGTGACGATTTTAGCTCAAGCCGTGGGAGCATCTAAACCAGTGTCGGAGACATCCTCACTCGATGATTCCAGAGGTGTAAAGGCGGTGCACTTTGTTTGTGATGCGTCGGGAACACATTCCACCCATCTAACTTAAGGGGGCAGCAGTTGTTCTTGCAAGCGGACTACCCTACGAAGTGATGGAAGTAAGATTGATAGGTTACAAGATCAAGTGGGCTCAAATAAGCAACTGTCAGGTTATTGCAAAGCATACCTAACCTAAATCAGACACCGCTGACAGATTATAGCTGTGTTTTTCACTGTCAATACACTGAACCAAAGCTTCTAAATTAAACAACATCTAAACAGAATAACAACAGTGAACAGATTTGTTTTTCCTTGGCCGTTTGGAATGTAATGTAAGAATACAGTGTAACCTGCAATTTTACCCTCATCTCTGCCTTTGTGCCCTGCTAGTTAAAGGTGTGTCTAGGCAAAGTCTGAGTAACTTAACCCTTTCATGCATGAAATATTGAAAATATTTGAAAAACAAGTACTGGTAGTTTTGGACACATAATAAATATATTTTTCATTGAACATTAAAAAAAAATCTATTGCTTTATATCAGAAAAAAACGGCATCCCCATATAAGGTCATCATGCATTTGCTTCTTCTATATGTCCCTATAGAAATATTTTTTTATATACGTCCCTATATGGTGTAGCCCTGCAAAGGGTTAAATCATAAATGGAAACCTGCGTGGTACATTTTATGCTTTCATGCGAACAAACTGGAAAAGTAGGTTATTGTCTTGTTGAAAGGCGGGGTAACTGATCTATTTCCGCCGTGTTACACTACTCTTTGCCTTTGTGTTTACGGAGATGACAAAACATAAGCTTAGGTGAGTGAATTATTGTAATAATCTATAACATGTGTTGTGTAGACGGGTGGGTATTCAAATATGCGATTAACTGCGTTCCAGCACCCAACACTCTATCAGCCAGCGTCCCCTTTAATTTGGGCGCATGCCCGTGGAGTGGGCTGCTTGACGTCGAGCACTGACTGCCTGCTGGGTCTTGTTGTGCTGTTGGCTGGCTGCTCGTTGATGCTAGTGAGTTTCAGTGTTTAGTTTCGGTGGACGTGGAAACATAGGAAGTGTGAAAAAAAAAAAAAAAAAAACCCCCACACACACTAGGGCTGTTGAACTTTATAACCCTTTAAATCTGTAAAAACGGGACTCTGAACCGTGCTGAATGGAAAGTTAATGTTTAAAACCGGTGTTCGTATACGCTTCCAAGGTAAGACGAGTTTGATTGCCTCTGTTCTGGCTGCGTTCTACAGACTCCGCAGCTCTCTAAACATTAGCGGTGTTTACCCGGTCTGGTGGAGTGACCGTGGGAATGCATGGGGATGCTCTTTCTTTTAACATAGCACAATCGATTACACACGGAATTGTTGGACTTTTTTACTGGGTAGCTGCAGGATTGAAACGGTTGTTTGCAGCCAAAATTGGGGCGGGTGTTTCGTTTCGTGGTAGGCCTGAATAAAATGTGCCCAAACGAAACATTTTTTCTCTTTTTTAATACTCTTTATTACGCCTGTTGTAATATAGCAAGCGAGCTGCATCGCTGTATAAAAAAAAAAACACAGTACATATATAGGGTGTCTTGGGTAAGGCAATATACACTGCAACTTACACATAGTAATACATCAAAACCTACAGTCAGAGTGTCTTTGTGTATTTCACTTGCTCAGGCGGCATCCTGGTTTTAATGTACTTACCACTGTACAGTAGGATGTAAGTCATCGCTGGTTTAACGAATTTGAATTATTAAAATATCTTTGAAATTATTAATGTAGAGTTGTATATTACTGTTGTGTTTGCGAGTTTTGGTCAAATACAGTAAATACCACAGGGTGCTGAATTCTGACACCGTGACATATTGTATTAAAGACAAATTCTTGTATTATTATTATTATTATTATTATTATTATTATTATTATTATTATTATTATACTACTTCAGTAATGCGGCTGTATCGTCAGCTTATATTATTACGAGCCAGACGCATGAACAACACAGTGCTCATTGGCTACCACTTGCTGGTTTTGCCGCAGAGATTCCAATTGCGATATTAATATATTTTGAAGAGCTACACATTTTAATTAGAAAGTAATTTGAACAGAGTCACTCATATTCTAATTTACGCCGTTTTTCTGTTCATTCGTCACATTCAACAACGCAGTAACAAATGATGTCCTCATCACGCAAGACAGCATGGCGTTGTGTTTTTAAATGTCTTGTGTATTTTTAACTAGTGAAATTCCATACAGAGTCTGTTCTTATTAAAACAGTGTTCAGTGTTTGGCTCACAGTATTTTTTGTCTCCAACCTTAAGTACATTTTCACTTTAAATCATCTTTGAAATACTTTTTTTTTTTTCTTCTGGGATTTCCAGCTCTTGGAAGCTTCTGCTTTCTATGAACACTGCCTGTACTTCAATCTGTGAAGTACTGTAAGAAAACTGACCAAATTTTCATTGACACACAACCTCACAGGGGGGGAATTCCCTGTATCAAAAAAAAAACAAAAAAACCTTTAGGTAAATGTATAATTATTTGTGGGACATTTCTGTTCTTTAATAGAAACTTGGTCATCCACATTTCCCTATCTGGGTTTTGTTGAATGTTTTAGAAAAACCCAGAATAATTGACCCAGCGGATACAACACTTAAAACCAGTCTATCATTCAACAGCAGGATACTTTACCAAACCTCTTGAATGCTTTGGAGTACTATTTGCACTCAATTATGCAAAACCCTGATTTATATGAACACGTTTCATTTTGTCATCGCTCCTAATTTGAGGTCAGAGCCCACAGTATACCGTAAGGCCTTTTCTGACTGTAACAAATTAAATGCCAACTTGCAGTATGACAGCCAAAACAGAGGGTCAAAATAAGCAAACAGGAAATGAGTATGACTCAGTATTGTAATTAGTTGGATACATCTTCTATTAATCTCTAAAGAAATGATGTGCTATCATCTCATTGTATTTCTTCACTATATACAAATCTTAAATTGCTGGAAATCTTTCAAGTCTTTGTTTTAAAACTGTGACTGCTGAAAGAGGCTTATCTATAACACATCCAATATGCATGCTTTAATTATCAGTTGAAAGGGTGCTATTTGCTCAGAAGGGTGTCAGATTTTTGTCCCAATCCCCATTGTATTTAAACTGAAGAGCAGCAGGGTCGTCGTTGTGGTGGCAGGTGCTAGAGCATCTAGCAGTCACAGATGGGCCCTCTGTGCAAGTTGAATAGGTTCAGTCTTGCTGCAAGTCAGATTGAAGACTAAGGTTGAGGTTGTAGCTCATGCTGCATCACCTTGCCCTGAATAGGAATCTTGTAAAGGGAGTGCTGGATTACTGTAACAATGCAGAAACATGTGGTTTGCCTGTCATGTGAAATGTTTGTGTCATTTTAAATGATTATAATTCACATTTGATCTTAAAAGTGAAATGAACTTTGCTCCTATATAAATTGCTCTACAGTAAATGCTTAGCCCTAGAGGTAAAATGTTAGCCTTTCATTTGAGAAACTAAGATATTCATAAAACCAATCAGTATTTTTTTGTTTTCCTTGTGAAAACTGATCATTCAACAGCATATGTTGAATAATTTCAGTATTATATCAGAGAATACTTGTTAATTGTGTGACATCAGTTATATTTTGTAAATGTGTTATTCATTTTCATAGTATAGTCTACAGAGTACAACAATAAATCCTATATTTGGAGAGTGTGATTTCTGCAGGAGAATACATTAAACTCATAAACTGTGATCTTGTGTGACAGCTTCATTACTCGTTGAAATATGTTTTCAAGCCAGTGCTCATTGGAAAACAGTCACAGTCCTTGAGGGAAAGCATGTCATCTAAAAGACATTTTTTACAGGCTTGTCTTCTTGGCCTTGATCACAGATTTGTATAAAATTGCTGTATTTGTTTTATTCTTCTTGTTATACAAGTATTTTCTCATACTGAAATTATTCAACATATGCTGTTATTGAATGATCATCAGTCCCCAGAACTAAATTCGATGACTAGTGCTTAATGTTTTTGAATGTTACTCTAGGTGTATCTCTGAAGAAGGCATGGCTGGGTGTAGCAGGTTTAAAAACAAAAGCCTTGCACTTGTATAATTTAATACATTTCCTGGCAGTGGAATTTTGATTTATTTACATTCTGTCTTTCCAAGTGGGTTGAATTTACAGAGGCTTCCAATTTTAGCAGTGAATGAGTTATGGTGGTACAACTGTTTGTCATGTTTATGAGAGTACTGTGGTTAAAATGGAGGTCGCTGTGCCATTTATTTGTCTTAAATCCGGGCAAGGAATATTTGGATTAATGTACTGTAGAGGATTGATGATTTTCATTAAAAATAATCAGCAGTGGGGCTCCTGAGTGGCGCATAGTCTGGAGATTGGCGGTTCGAATCCGAGCTATGCCACTGCCGACCGTGGACGTGAGTTCCTAGGGGGCGGTGCACAATTGGCCAAACACTGCCTGGATGGGGTAGGGGTTAGGTCAACTAGGGGAAAGTGCGAAAATAAGCGGACAGCTGACAGCACTCATTTCAGAAGACGCGAGTGCGAGTGCTCATCTCTCCCGAGTTAGATTGGGGGTTGCAGCGGTGAGCCAGGTTAAATAATAATTGGACATTCCACAAATTGGGAGAAAATTGGAAAAATGAATAAAAATAATTGTAAAAAATAATCAGCAGCTATATTGATTCCAAATAAGTGAACAAGTATGTGGTTTACGGTTGTTTTATTAGAAAGACAAATACATGTAGCTTTCTGTCTGTTAAAGGTCTGTACCAACAATAAAGCATTTAAGTTTTACTCTATGTACTCTACACCTATTTTCTTACAAATATTTCTATGCAATATTTCTATTGTATAATGGAATTCCGTACATTGCACAGAGGTACTGGAGTCTTAGGTGGTGGACACAGGGACGGGGTACAGAATGTGCTATCTTTAATTTAATATAGCAATGTGCTGACCTCCCTTTACTGTAAAAGTGATCATTTTTAATTATACATTATCTATCTACTGTATATGTCTCTGTCTATCTATCTAGCAATTTATCTATGTACCTGTCAAATGTATAGAGGGGGGAGGGGGGAGGGGAGCAGGCTGCTGATTCAAGACAGGCACAGTGGGCTATACTTCAAAGAGAAATTACATTTTACACTATGGTTTAAAAATCTTTTTCTGAGCTAATCGAAATGGAAATTTATGTCAAAGATGCACATGCATGTCTTTTCTAATTTACATATCCCAGGCTCATCAGTTAAAGAAAACCAAAAGTGGGCTACAGTCTACAGAAATGCATCTTGCTAACGCTATCCTGCATTTCCTACCCTGCAGCTACAGCTTGCTTCTAATGTTGAAAGTGGGTCTGGAATGGAGGCAGTGGCTGCTGAGCTGGAGCAAACAATACAAGAATACATTATGCTTTAGACTTCCCAGCTTACTAGTGTTCTTGGCACCTGGGGCTTGACAAATTAGGTTTTTTGGCTTCAGGCAACTTGGGTTGACCAAGACCCCCCTCTTCAGCATTGTCGAGTGGTAAACGTTGCTACTTTAGGATAGGTGTATAATAATCTGCCTTGCCTGTTTTGAGTGTTTGAGAATCAGTGGCAATTGTCAAAAAAATAGGCGTGTAAAAAAGCACAAATTACTTTTCACAAATATACCAACACTGGTGTTTGTTTGGATTTCAGCTTTTGAGGCTTCTACTTCATAGACAGAAGGCATGCCAAGAATGGAAAAGGCACAGAACGAAATGCTGTCAAAAAAAACTGTTCTAAAAACCTTTTTTTAAATGTTATTGTCACAAGAGAGTGTGTCTGCTTAGCTGTTTTCATGCAGAATTTTAAACTACAACAACACACTGATATATAGGGTTGGTCATTAGTCAAACATATTTGGTCATGGTCAAATTGTTGTAAGAGGTGTTTCAATAGAAGGGTTTGAGGTGGTGGTACTGTATTTTTAGAGCACGAGGATGTGAACTGTTGACAGGAATTTGAGAGCCAGTGTCAAGACACTCCCACACAAACACACATCTGACGTGGCATTGAAAATACTCCCTTTACTTCAATGGTTGTTGCAGAAAAATAAATAAATAAATTGCTGTAACCTGCCCGACCTGTCTTTGTCACCCTGTTCAAATATTTTTTATACACTCTACCATGTATAATTTGTTAAGGGTGGCCCTGTTAATTAAAGATTCAAACAATACACAGTAGTCTAGAAATGTCATGGAATAAATAACTTTTTTTTAATTACTCAGAACTTGTTTGTAAATAAGATTTTGTGTATTTCCTAAAAGCATCGTTAGTTTATTTGATACATTTTGTTGTGCCAGATAATTTCAGAAATGTTATTTCTAATACTTCTCTACAAAAACAGACAATATTCCATTTGTAATATTGGATATAAAGCCAACAGTAACAACTTCATAAAATACACTTATTTTATTTTATACACTTATTTTACTTTTATTAAAATATTGAAAAAGTATTCTAAAAACTTGTTTAAAAATCTCTTCTGAAATAACAAAACCTGTGAATTTCTCAAAAGATATATTTAAATAAAAAGCGACCTACACATGATGACAGTGTCACAGGTTTCCTTAACTGAATACATGGTGGTGGTTCATTGTGCCTTTGGAGGGAGTGAGTGTACTGTACACGTTTTATTGTGAATAGCACATCGAGTGATATCCTGGTCTGGAATAGATCAGCTGGGGTACAGTAAGCTTTAAAAAAAAAATCTTCCTAATGTGGGGATTTGTTTTTAAGTGCTGAAAGATTAAAAAAAAGTGGTCTGATAAGAAAAAGAAAATAGTATTTCATGATGTAAGGAAAGAAAAACACTTCTAAGAAGCATAATGATAGATTGCAGTAAGTAAAACCAAAGCCTCAGGCAAAATCACAGCAACGTCATGCTGCAGAACAAGCAAAATGTTAAGGAGAAACAGTGCAGTAAAATTAAACAACTAATAATTTCATAGCCATTTGCATTACTAATCTTAACATCATTTTGACAATTGCCTTGGATATCTCTCCAGTGATTATGCAAATGCAGGATGGTTTCGACAGAGTATTAAACCTGTTCCCTCTGAGTGAATCCCTGCTATATTACAGTACATGCTGCAGTCCTGTCAGAAGATATCAGATCTGATTCACATCTTGGCGAAAGTTTCCTTGTGGCTTGCAACCTGGTGACCTCAAAATGAATTCATTAAAGAACAAGATAATGGTACATCAGGTGCTTGTCTTCAGTTCAGGGAGTGAAAATATTAAGAGAAGTGCTGTAGTAGTATAAGTATGAAATACTAACTCTAATCATTTTAATTTTGAAAACTGAGCACCGTCCCTGTCCATCCATCCCTCTATTTCGTGTTATCCAGAGGCAGAACTTTCTCGACAGCAAAGCGTTGCATAGCATAAGCTGTATTGAAATACATGTCTCAAACCCTCTACTGTTTGGGTTTTTTGTTAGATGTCCATATGACCATAAAAAGTTGAATGCAAACTGTGCTAGCGACTCGTATCATGGAGGCACGACCAATCTCTGTGATCAGTTGACAAGCCGCATGTAAGTTGTTGTTAATAATAAAAATAATTAATAATACTCATAATTCGTAGCTGTGCAGTTTGTCTCTGGGGAGGGACTGCTGTAATGGTTTTGGGACAATCCGTTATTTGAGTAAGCAGGAACTGTATACAGTTCAACTTCAGGTCTCTCGTGAAGTCATCAGATTTGATACTGTATACTGTAGCAGGTTAATGGTTTTCTTAAAGAAGCAGGTGAGGCTTTCGGGATGTTTTCATTTGATCTTTAGTACAGAACAATGCATCTATTAAGTTGTGAAATTATGTGCAGTAAGAGTTACTACTCGAAGCCCTGGCTGACAGTACATTCTATTTTTAAGAACATGTCTTAATGCTACTTTGGCTTGCTTGCTAACTCTGATGGCCTGGCGGATATGCTTTGTCCAGGGCCCCCTACAATACTTGACGTTAATGTGTGCAATGTGTTCTGTTTGACTAGACTTACTATTACCAGCACAGCTCCACATCAAAATCAGCAGGGCTCTCCCTTCTTCTAACTGACTTGGTAATAAAAGCAGTGAAAGCTTTTCTTTATCCTGCATGCTTTGTACAGAATGCTGTATATTGTTTTAATACAGAATTTAAAAATAATTGTGAACATGTGTAGCATATAGGCCTAGGTGTGGGAATTTCTAATAAAACCAGATTTGGGCCTCATGCACTAAAAGGTGGCTAGGAGGCAGTGTGGTCCAGTGGTTAAAGAAAAGGGCTTGTAACCAGGAGGTCCCCGGTTCAAATCCCACCTCAGCCACTGACTCATTGTGTGACCCTGAGCAAGTCACTTAACCTCCTTGTGCTCCGTCTTTTGGGTGAAACGTAGTTGTAAGTGACTCTGCAGCTGATGCATAGTTCACACACCCTAGTCTCTGCCTTGGATAAAGGCGTCTGCTAAATAAACAAATAATAAACAGCGGTAACATGTTTTGCACGCAATAAGCCCCTTTACTGCGTGCTTTGTACACCTGCTGTATTCACTAAGGAGTGACAGGCAACCTAGCACACGCAATGAATCACATGGAAAAAGATGCCGCGTGAGAGTCATTTAACTACAATGAATAATGTATGTAACCATATTCACTTAAGCGCGGTACCTTTACTAAATGTCTCAGGGTGTGTTAACAGTACCAGGCGGTTTCAACTAAATTGCAACATAAAAATAGGGCTGCGCCCTACCATTGCCGTTCACGAAACAAGACATATCTGCAAGACACATATAGGGGTGTCACGATATGAAAACATTAACAAGACATATCTGCAACACACATATAGGGGTGTCACAATATGAAAACGTTAACAAGACATATCTGCAACACACATATAGGGGTGTCACGATATGAAAACGTTAACAAGACATATCTGCAACACACATATAGGGGTGTCACGACATGAAAACGTTAACAAGACATATCTGCAACACACATATAGGGGTGTCACGATATGAAAACGTTAACAAGACATATCTGCAACACACATATAGGGGTGTCACGATATGAAAACGTTAACAAGACATATCTGCAACACACATATAGGGGTGTCACGATATGAAAACGTTAACAAGACATATCTGCAACACACATATAGGGGTGTCACGATATGAAAACGTTCTCATACGAGTATTGTGTTTGTTATTAAACATGATTATTTACAAAGAACAACAAAAAACCTTACAAATTTATAAGGTTTACTATTTATTAAGCTATAATAGGTATGAAATAATGAAAAAAAAAATATGGTGCTTACTTATAATTCAATAGATATTTATACAATACTCTTTATATTTGAAATGCAGAAAAAAATGGAGCATTTCCAAAGTAAAATAAAATAAGCCTTACATTTTGTTTAATAACTCTCCTGCTTCAGAAAGAACTCAGTCATCATCCCCATTGTTTTTTTTTTTTTTTTTTTTTTTTTAAACTGAAAACATAATTGTCCAGGCGTTTTCTGTGTTTTTCTTGTATTTTCTTGGGGGGGGGAACAGACATAAAAACAAAATATTTTCTTTGGCATGAGGTGAACAAACTTAAATGGCACTCATTTCAGGTTTTTGTGTAGACGCCAAGATGTTTATATGTTCTGGTGAAAGACCTGATCGAAAGGGTGTTACAATATATCCATCAGAACTAAAAACACGCTCTGATGGCACACTAGTGGCTGGGATGCAAAACAGCTTTTTCACTGAGCTGGAGAGCAGGGGCAAAGCATCGGCATGGTCCTTCCACCAAGAAAGAGGATCATTTTCCACTGCAGCTAATGACATGGCAAGGTAGTGGGTGTTTTCTTTTTCCAACTGTGCCTTCAAATCAAGCATCCCATCTTCAGGGGATTTCTTCTGTAGTTTTATTTTTTTATTAGTAATCCGTTTTAAGATACCAACTAGAGCGGAAACCTGCTGAGGTCTTTCTTTCGCCAGTGGATTTGGAAGAGCTGTAGCTGAGGAAGGTCCAGGAATGTCAGTAGTACTTTGGGATTCCTGTGGTAGGGTGTTTAAAGCAAGCTCTTTATGCACATCTTCTACAGCAGTGTTATTTGGATCATCTGTTTGTATTCCAGTCTACAGTGATTAAGCTAATCCTTTAATTTAACCAGGTGCCTAAGATTCTGTGAACGCTTATTAAAAACAACCCTCCTGCCAGGTATTTGTGAAGCTTCAGCAACTGGTGTTCTTTGAAGTTGTCCCTTTCCCAGCAGGCTTGTTTCCTATGTCAATGCAATAAACAGATTCAAATCATTGTAGCAGACAAAAATGTATTTTGTAACCAATTGAATATTATGAAAAACCTGCTTGTTACAAGGTACTGTAGAGTTACAATAAAAGGGTACTGTGGACTTTGCTTGCTTTGGGTATTCATTTTATAAGTGGGTTATTTGCCCCTTGAGTATGAATCCATTTTGTTTTACTCTTTAAAAACAGACACAAGCCAAAAGAAACAGACTGAAACTGTCTTCTCTTAAGTAATAACAGCTGTTTGAATTTGCATTTCAGCAAAGAACCATCTGCAGCTGCCATGCAGGGTGTGATGCAAAGATCAGGGCCGTCTGGCCAGTTCAAGGGAATTGGGAGTTCAAAAGAAACTGGCAAGAAAGATTCTGTATACATTTTGAGATTTATTTGGTGCTATCCTACAGTATTTGTACAGTATAACTTATAATATGTCTGCTTGTCTCACAGAGCCGCAGTCTAGTTTGTCAGAAATATAGTAGAATAGTCTAACTACCAATACTGTGTTTCATCCAGCAGTTTTCAAAATGTATTTTAAAATGTTAATGCTGTGCATTTACAGTAATGCAGTAAGCTTGCATTAGTGCTGCCACTTTTTAAATACTGCTTAAACAATATATATAAATTTAAGTTACAACTGACGAGTGTGTTATTTTGATATTAAAGAATTGACCCTGAGAATGCAAGACAAGTTGTATTGTCTCGAGAGGACAGGCAGCAAGCCTGAGAAGCTACATGCTGTACTGCATGACACATCAGTGAAACATTTCCTTGGTCACTCTGAGCTGGAACGGACACAACACATACAAAGTGAAAGGAGGGTGGGGGTTGGGGTCCCCTGAACAGCGTTTAGCAAAGAATGGCTTTCCTTCTGCCGCACTGTATTGTGTTGCAATCCATTTTCTTTTTTTTAAAGCAATAATTTACCCAAGGTAGCCCAACGGAGTACATTACAGCATCTTGCAGTATATTCACTGGGGACCTGCAGTGTTTCGCTCCGTCTTGCTGTACTGTTGCATCTGAGAGGACTGAATTGAGAGAGCTGACAAGCCAAAGGCCAATCACTGAGTCTGTGTGTACAGTAATAAAGCGAGTCTGTTTGAACCACTGGGACAATCTACCTTCATAATATTACCCAAGTAATACCATATGTAACCACAACATGTTTCAAGTCTTTTGAAAGCTTGTGGATACTACAGTATAAGCCTTTCCAAGCTGAAGGTGATTTGCATTGGTGTGTGTGAGGACACAAATAATCGCTCTAAAGAGTCGGAGGAAGTGATGGTGATACAGTGTGGGAGTGCAAACATATCAACTGTGTAGCTGCCTACAGTACAACAAAAGTATTGTTGTCATCAGTCCAGCAAATTAACCCGTTGCTTCCCCTATAGTATTGACAAATGTTGTCATCGTCTTGGTTATAAATATGCCCCTTGATTTCTGCTGGCTGTGGAAAGCAGCCTAGAGTACAAACTGTTATTTAAGATATACTGTAGGCATTTATATACTTTTTGAACATTCTTGTTTTCTTATCCAATTAAGTTGTTTTTAAATAAAATTAAGTCAATACTAATAACACAAGGCTTGAGTATTTATATACAGTAGGCCTAAGTGATCTAGCACATGGGACCCTTTTTAATGTGATTAATGCCAGCTGACATTCATGAGAGAAGAGTTACTGGAATTTCAATACAGCCCAGTGCTATCATATTGTGTATTGGATACCATACTCGGGCCACCATGCAGTGTAAATCTAAACTAAAACTTAATGGACAAACTTAATTTAATGACAGTGTTATGAATGTGTTGTCTTTCCTTTTAATTTGAATATGGTACACATGGCCCGCTCCAGACGGGATGTTTATGCACATTTTGTTGCTTTGTAGAGCTTGCATTGTAGATGAAAGATTTTAGTTGCTATGCACTACAGTAAATCTACCCACGCTGCACTTAGTACAGTACTTTTTTTTGTCTGTTTTTCAAGGCTAGATATACAATACAATACATTAGCTTGCTTTCATCTCTCTTTATAAACAAGTGGAAAATGCTCTTCATATATTCAAATTTTTGTTGCAAATCGTAAATTCCATATGACATCTAATATTGTATATTGTGTTTGAGAACCTTGATCCTACATATTACATCAGCTACACTTGGAAAATAATGGTCTTTTGAAATGAAGTGCTGGTGGAGACAACAACTCTTAAGTTTGATAATTGGGTGTTTAAGAGCTTACAACTAGTGTTTTATTTGGTTTAGTATTGTGTGCAGCTTTCTTGTATTTGTGCTATGTTTTATATATATTTGAAAGTAATGGTAGTACTTTAACACTTTAACAAATGTAACAATACTTGCCAATTACCTTAGCCTGGCTTTAAGACCATACAGAGTTCTACTGCAGAGCAAGTGAAGTATTTATATATATTTGTGGGGTTTCCTGACATTTTAATTGTGGTGCTGATTTGGTTTTGAACTGGAATTTTCCTGTATGAATAGTGCTGTAAGTACTGTACAGAGCTGTTTCTTTTTATGTGTTAATAGCTGTGGAGGTGAATTCCAGCCATGTGTCACAGGGACAGCTGGGGGAGGCCCCTGGAGATTCCAGCTCAATAGGTTTCAATGCACTTTCTGTAGAGCCATGGAAGTTGTATCCAAGTGCAGACTGCCTGGCAGTACAGTATCTTTAGTTAAGAGAGCACTTTGACCCTGGGCAAAGCACAGCAACAACAGACTCCTTGAAGAATGTTCACTGCAGGAGGAACACAAGGCTGAATTACCAGTTTTAACAATGTGCTTTGAAAACCAGCCTCACGGAAATGGAAGACCAGAATTTTGATTTTTATCACGCGTGAAATAATGAGTTTATCTTCAATCAATACTACTGTTTTTTTAATGAAAGATTTTGTTACGTAAGTAATCCTGTTTTTTATTTGTTTTCAGTAAGGAATGGATAATTTTTGAACCAGTGCAAAATGTGTGACAATTTAGAATGTTAATTTACAGTAACTACTGCAGCCCTACACTACTCGCACTTGTTGAATGTGTTTATCGTATTGCGGTTTTTAAAAATGTAATTCTGATTTACACTGCAGTAAAGACATACGCTATGTGAAATACAAAAGAGGTATTGGATGTTGTTAATAATCTAGTTTGATGGTTCTTTTGGGAAAAGTTCTGTACAGTGCCACATTTCTAAAGCATATGGTTTTTGATGATCATACTCAGGATAAACATGTTGCCATGATATACAAAACCCTAGTAAATTCCCATGGAATGACCCAAAAGTTACCTTTTAGTCACCTACTGTACTATACTGTGATATTACTGCCTGTACATCAAGTGCAAACTGTGAGAATACTGTATGGGAAGTCATATATATTTACAGTAAATGGGCATCTAAGCCTTACTTTCTTTACACTATGAGGGTTTGTGCTCTTTAATGTGTGTTACATTAAAGTACAGTGCAGTTAAGTTAGAGTAGTGCATGGGCAGTGTCTCTCTCACTGACAGTGCGCCTCTATTACAGTAGATCAGAGTGTTGAATGCCTTATCAATGTCTGCAACACACAAGATTTGTTTGCAGTGACAGCATTTCCTTTATGGGATCTTTTTGGCCAGCTCTATCAGCTTGCATTGCAGGGGGTTCTCTCTGATTTCCATTTAGGGAACGGGAGCATCTGGTTGTTTGCCATGGGACCTTTGTTCAAATGTTCAGTTAGTTAATGTCTCATCTGAAGGGAATCACGTCCAGCAGCTCAGTGCCCTAACAGGCCATACAGATGGACTACAATTTGTCTTGACTTTTTCTCAGGCAGGAGTTGCTCCTGTTGTATGGCTTTGCCACCTACTGTAGGTTATATGATATTGGCATTAGTGAACCACCATAGCACAGTAGCATTATTCATCGGCTTAATTTTTTTAATGATATTCTTCAGTAAATTTGATGCTTGCTAGAACCAGATTTATATATATATATATATATATATATATAGATAGATACCCTGCATTGATTCCTTGACCTGAAGAGAAATGTTTGTTGGTAACGTCTGTCTCCAGATATAGCTTCCCTACTAGATACATGTCTGGGCTGTAGCCCAGCTTTTGAAGTGATAAATTATGTTACTGTTTTTACACTTGAGGCTAAAATTGTATACTGTAAATGCATCTTGAAGAGAGAACAACTTTAATAAAAGATTAATTGAAGTACAAAATAACCTGATTGGATTTACTTTGCGGCTGATGGGTGATTTCCTCCTACTGTACAGTACTTTCGCAAGGTTGCCCACACTTCTTTTTTTTTTTTTTTTTACGCTCATTGCAGTTCAGTTCACTTAGAGGAACTTGAATTTTAACAACACCGCACTTTAACTCACACTTTCATTTCTTTAAGCACGAGGTGTTGCAGGGTGATTCAAGCTGTTGTAACTGTTGGGCGATTCATCGTAATGTTTTTGCCTGGCATAATACATAAAGTAATCCTGTTTTAATCTCAGCATCATTAATTTATGTCCAGTACAGTAGCAAACGAACTAACACAATCTCATTAGTGGCATTCAAGTTTGTGTTTGCTTCATATCTACCTCATGCTACAGTATTCATGCCAAACTTTGTGCATTGCAGAAAAGTCTCATTTAAACCTACCGCTAAATAAAATTGACCACTCTGGTGACAGAGCCAAGTGGTCTTGAAAGTATTTTAACTGTAAATAATTGTTATTTTAATACAGGTTTCATTTGTACAATAATATTTTTTTATGTGATCTCCACAGGTGGCGACAGAAAAGGTTACAGGAAAGCTGAGTTCTACTCTCTCATGGGTGAAGAACACAGTGTCACATACCGTCAGTCAAATGGCTAGTCAGGTGGCAAGCCCATCTGCCTCCTTGCACACTACCTCCCCCTCCTCCACAACACTCTCCACACCTGCTCTGTCACCCTCCTCGCCCACCCAGCTCAACCCTGATGAACTGGAACTGCTGGCAAAGCTAGAGGAGCAGAACAGGTACTGTCCTGTAGAAAATACCTGATGGAGTTATTCCTAGATTTTCTAGCATTCTAATTGGTCATCCAGATTCCTTTCGTTTTGTGGCTTGTCTAAAATCAATGCAATGCCATGATGTGCAGGTTAATAACCAGTTTTAGTAAATCCCCCTAATGTGACAGACAATGCAGTGCCTTCAGACACATAGAGTAACATTACAGAATATTGTGTACTATAGAAGGCTGGAACAGTGAGTCCATTGTGATGTAGTAGTTTCGGTGGTTGGGGCAGGAGTTAGGTTGCATCTACAGTAGAACCTAATTTATCTGCACCCTGTTTATCTGCGACTTCAATTATCCGTGGCTCCCTGACGAGTTTTATCTCTGAAATACAGTAATTTATAGCAAATATAGACTTAACGTTAACGGTCCACACACTCACTCACACACACACACACACACACACACAAAGACCCATGCGTCAGTCTAACCTGTGGAGCTGACGCCAAGACAGCAGTGCTTCATGTCTTGGTATGAACAGCAGAAGGATTATACATAATTAGTTCTCCTGAGGCAGTTACTTAAGCCCAGTAAACATGTTTTGCCTCACTAAAACAAAAGACTATGATGGACTTTGTCAAGGTTCAAAAGAACGACTTACAGCAGTGAATTTTTAAAAAAAGCTGTTATGAAAAAAAAAAACACTTCTGTTGATACGTATTTTGTTGAAATGTAAGACAAGTTTAAATTACACAGCAGACTTGTTTATTTAGTTTTAAAGTTAAAAACAATTAATAGAATTGTATTTTTTGTTTTGAAATACCAGAAAAGTAGCAACACTTAGCTACCATAATTTAATATTAATGAGTGGAATAAATTAGCGATAATACCTTGTGGTAGTTCTAGCTGCTGGCCACATGACTTCTGATAGGCTAAATAGCTTATTCCCATCATAAAATGTCTTATGATCTTGTAGCTTTGTAGAGTATATATTTTTTTTGTAGTATGTAATATTTTTTTATTTGTATTATTATTTATTTATTTATTTTGGTATATGGGGTATATGGGGTTGGAGGTGTATCACATTTTGAAAAGATTTTCCAAGGAGTATCACTGTCAAAGTAAACTCATTTTAAAACATTCTGTCTTTTGTAATATATTGTATTGCATACATCTCCAGTAAATGTTAATTTGGTTTACATTACTAGTTTCTGTATTCTATTCATGTATTTTAGTCACATGCAATGACACTTCATTTATCTGCGGATTTCACACATCCGTGGACCTATGCACCCCCCAAGCGTGCGGATAAACGGGGTTCCACTCTATTTACATTGTCTTTACTGTACATGCAGTGTCCCACCTCATAACTATAATATCGGCCAAGTAGATCCTGCAGTCTTAAACTGCAGCAATAGGTGGGATCAGCCCCCAGGAGTCTGTAGAGGAAAGATCTCACTGAGGCTCAGGGTAAAGTGAAAGGCAGGAGAGGATGTGAAGTTGAAATCCATGCGTCTCTGTCTCGACAGACCTTGCCATGAGCTGGGTCTGATGCTTACATTAAGACAGTTCACGCAAGGGAATTAAACTTCAGTCATGAAAATACTCATGCAGTAAATGTGAGAACCTTGAATTGCACTGAATTCATCTTGGAAATCGTTAAACTTGTATTACAGCAGTAAATGCATAATATACGATGTTTGTTACCACTAAGATCTGGAATCACAGCCTGCATATTCTGTTCTGAAGTTTTGCATTAACTAGCCAGGACAGAGTTTTTTTTTTTTTTTTTTTGGCCAGCGTTATTGTTCTCTGACGTGCACAGTGACATAAAACTGCTGCAAATCAATGGGGTTGTTGGAGAAAAAAAATGTAACTGAAAAAATGCAAAAACTGTACAGCACGTTTCAAGACTTTCACAATACAATAATAACAGAATGATCACAAAGCGTTGAACAATTAAGAATAAGCCAAATCAAAAAGGTACGTTTTTAACCTACTTTTAACAATCGAAAGCGAGTCGGCCAAGCGAATACTCTCAGGGAGCGAATTTCAGAATCTGGGAGCATGATTAGAAAAATCTCTTCCACCCATAGAGACAAGGTGGAAAGAAGGAACAGAGAGTAGACCTGAATTGGTGGTATTATCATAATGAATGACCCACGTTTTGCAACATCTCCCCCCCCCCCCCCCCAATCAGTATTATTGGTAGATGACTGTGGTTTAAGGAATGTGTTTTAGATTTAGCAAAAGCTGCTGAGGATTGTGCCTTTTGGTAGATAGCAGTTTCATCAGCTTGTAATGACTGTTTTCTGGCTCTTCCTTACTTCCTTACTCAGGACCACATAGTGGTATACAAGGCAGGGGGCAGGGGGAAGGGTGCTGAGCAACATTTTAATTAACCTGTCAATAGGATTATGTCACTGGTGCTGGAGGAGAGAGACATTTTCCTTGGTCCCCAATTTGCCTACAGTACCTCTTTTGAATAGTATTTCTTCTGACTTGGTGTAATACACAAGTAGAGAGCTGTGGTGTATTTCTATGAAATAACAGCACCTGTGTTTAAATAACAAGATTAATCATCTTCATGTAAATATTCTTTGCCTTTCCTGCTATGTCAATAACAGCTGTCTACAGCTGCCAAACTCCAAAGAGCTGACGGAAGTTCTCTTTTGCAGACTGCTTTATTTAGCTGTCATTTAGATTTTTACCTGTTTTGAGAGATTCATGTAACGTTTTTACTCAAAAGCCAATAACAGGAACATTTCTGTTTGCATGTATTATTTTTATTATTGTTATTATTATTATTATTATTATTATTATGATATGTTCATAAGGCATATTTCTAGTGTGCCTCGTTTTTCATCATCCATTCTGTTTGTCCCGCTGCAACAAAGTTGTTTTTAATCCAGGCAGGAAAAGACCAGACTTCTTGAAGTGCTGATAACCTGCTGTAAAATGAATAAAACACAAGAACAGATTGTTTTGGCCACAGTGTTCTGGTTTGTGATGAATGGCAGATTTGAGGAACGTGTCCCCTTCGTTTTCTCTTCATTCATTCATAGTGACCCTGATCCAGGAACAGCAAATCTATTCCCTGGCTGACCCCTGTCCCCTGACCTTTTTGAAGTGCATCCTAAAAGACAGGAAATGGTACACATGGTCTTGGGTTTCACAAACACAAAAAGGAAAATGTGCGGTTAACCTCTGCACTATCTCCTGCTTTTTTTGCTAACCTTGGCTATTTTTCTGCTAACCTTGGCTATTTTTCTGCTAAGCTTGGCTATTTAGCATAATCAGTAGCAGTGCGAGCTTCCTTTACAACATCTTTAGTCTTTAAACCACCAGCATGTGACCCAAGTCAAACTGAACGCATCACCCCTCTATTTTATTTGCTTTGTGTGAATTTTAAGTAGTTCTCCTTTTAAAGGTTCCTTTGTCTGCAATGGTTGATGATGTCAGAGGGGGAGGAGGGAGTAGGCATAGCACACCACATTTTTAAATGGAATGTTTATCAGTTTCAGCTTCTCAAGGACAATCAAGCTCTTAACGTCGGGCAGAAGTCTCCCCTACATTTGATTACCCTCGTACAGCCCCTATCAGAAGTGGTGATAGCAGTGGGATCTAAGCAACCTGAAAACCTTCAGTAGGAAAGTTAATACTTCTCCATACCTGATGCTTTCAGACTGCTGTGTAAATAATGTGTTTCAAATACAAGTGTGGTGACAGAGACTGGAGAAACAGTAATAGTTTCCTCAGGTTATATTACAGTTTTTAATATTTCAGGAAGACTTGTAACAACTTTGGGCTATAGTAAAATTAAAATACATGATGCTTCACACATGGAAGCACCCATTGTCTATTTACTTTAACACTACTGGGACCTCAGGAAGTACAAATTGGTGTCTAAAGGAGGTACCAGACATACTTTTGTTTTGCAAACATCACCTATTTTCCCACATATTAATTTTACTTCATGTTTACAAGCCACTCATTCCACTTACAGTATGCCACCCAGGGATGTCTAGTTTAAACTGTGGTGCATAAGAAAACATGTCTTGTTGCCGTGAGCCTTTGAAATATACCGTTAGCTGTTTTGACTTCCACACTGTCACACTTCCTATTTTTCCAGTTGTTTCTAAACAGACAATGGGTTTTCCACAATGTTTTCTGAAAACACCAAGGCTGTTAATACTGTATGCTAATGGAAACTTATGTGGAACATTGGCACAGATGCTCCTGTAATCTGAGAATTTACAGTGAATCATTTATATGGCAAACGCTAGTGGCTTTTGCATTTTTAATGCCTTCTTCACTTGGATCCAAATGAAAACACTGTGTGTGTGTGTGTGTGTGTGTGTGTGTGTGTGTGTGTGTGTGTGTTTGTGTATACATACATGCATATGCATTTCACATGCACATGCCTTTCTAACCTGTACAGATTGTTAAACAGACTAGACACCATTTTTGCTATTTTAAAATGAACAGCAAGTGATAGATGACGCAAACTTTGAGACATAGTTTCTCCTACTGTATTGCTAAAGGTATACTGTATATAATTACAGCAGTATGTACTGAAGTGGAGCCCACAGCAACCACTGAATTAATACTCAAGACTTTGAGTTAAAAATGGGCTTTTGAGCAAGCATGAGTAAACATGTCTTTTACTTTTTTATTTTTTTATTTAAGTCGTCTGGGAGAATTTGAAAACATTGCGATACGTTTAAGTGTTAATGCTTAGTGCTTCCTGAAGCAGCACTATTATATTGACTCTATCTTGTAGCTGTATTGAGCAATCCTGGGTCTGAAATGTGTTAGGAGTTTACAGTAAATAAGAATGAGGCTGACAACCCTACATGTGTACATACATAATTATCCTGTATACATTTTGCACCTATATAAAAGAACCTTCTAGAAAATAGTTAATGTATATATCTGTTATGTGCTTGTGTTGTGTGTAATGGTAACTGCTCCAAACCTTATATTTCTTCTTCCCTTCCCTGATATACTGCACCAGTGGCTTCAGTCTAACTCCTTTTTTTCCGTATCACTTTAATATCTGTTCAGGAATAAAAAGCAATCAGAAGCTGCTTGTATTGGGAATGCATAAACTACCAGGTTACTTGTTGATCCTTCTTGTAAGATTGAACAAATCCCAAAGCTTGAAAGAAAAAGGAAAACAGCACTGTAGAACTAGGTTGGATGTTTGCTCTTTTGGACTTACTAACAGTCATAGAAATAAATAGTTAGCATTTGGGAAGCTGCACCAAAGTCACAACAGTACCTCTCAGTATGACCTTATTGAGAATCCACAGTTACACCCAGTCACACTATCCCCTGTGGTACAGTCCATGTCATCATCCAAGGCTTGCTGCTAATCAGAGAAAGAAGTTCAAATAACCAGAGGCTTTGTAACTTGTATGCCTCCACATGCTCTCTGCAGGTAAACCAAAAAGATTTGTAAAGCATTATGAGTCTTTCATGGTAAGTATGCTTGTTTTTTTCATTCAAGTCTTTCTACTCAGAGTTAAACAGGTATTTGTTAGTAGAAACTCATTTTTGGACTAAATTGAGGAGAGGATAATGGTTGAATTAATATACAGTATTTAAAAAAAAAAAAAAAAAAAAGATAGTTGCCTTATGTATTGTATGTAAAACAGTATAGTGCTGTATAACAGTTTTAAATGGGTACTGTAATGAAGCATTTTTAAAAACACCTCCTGTAACACAGGTTCTTCTGTATAAGTTTTACAAGTACTTATAGAACACATGCTATAGAGTAGATTCTAGATGTTATAATAGTGTTTCAGGAATTAACTGTCTGGAAAAAATCTTACAGGACCTGTCACCTTATTTTTTTTTAAATATTTTGTAAGGAAATGTAGTCAGGGAATTGTTATACAACTCCAGTAGAAATGTGCGACCTTTGTTTGTCTGTTGGTAAATGATTACTTGAAAAACAACTCTGCAAAACTACTTATCAAGAATCTTCTTTCAAAATCAATATCATTTTCTTATACAGGTCATATTTTTGACTGAAGGTAATCGATTAGCCCATTATTAGATTTGGTACTTCATCAATATGTCTGTTCATGTACATTTTAAAAGTATTTTTTTATTCACCATTTTTCTAGTGTAAACAATCAAGCATTTCTTATCTAGTAACACTGCCATTGCCTCAGTTTGCTGAACTCTGTTGGTTACACATTAAAGACTAGTCATTCTTTTATTTAGTTGTGTGGAACAAGACCAGAAATGCAACAACATTGTGTCATTGCAAAATTAATTTGAATGTGCGTTTACACCATATGTTGCTGTATTGAGATTTTCTATGCCAGCTATTTATTTAGATTGATTGATTTCAAGTTTGTGGTGGTGTAATAGAGACAGCTTTTTGACATATGCTGTCTTGTGAACTCTTTATTCATTTATTTTTAGAGATCAATGCTAAATAACTTGGACCATGTTGCAGATTGTCTACATACTGCAGGAGGATAATGTGCCCATGCTATTGTTCAGTGATTTCCCACACGCCAGATGCTGTTCACACCCACTCATCGGCTGGGCCGGATTAACGCAGGGGCTTTAGGGGCTGCAACCCAGGGCCTCGGATTTTGAGGGGACTCAAAAAATATATATAATTTATAATAAAATATCTACAAAATAAATAAGTAGCTTGTGACTATGGATCAGAACAGCAGGTCTGATCCTAGGACTTGACCTGTGATCAAGTCACGTGCTGCTTTTATTAGGTGTGCTGCGGTGTGCTAAGGTGTGAACGTGACACAGATCAGACCCTGTAACTGTCTGACAAAGCAGTACCTAGGAAGTATGAGAGTGACGCTGCAGAAACACAAGTGCAGTGTCATCGCGAGGAAGATATGTTAAAAAAAAAAACAAAAAAAAAAACACCAATGCTGACACGCTATTTTAATACAATACCAACAAATATAGGCCTATGTGAAGGTACCAGTACTTCGGAAAATACGCTGGAGTGAAATCAACAGGAGGAAACGACAGCTTTCTTAAACCGAGTTTCCATGAAGTTTTTAGGTTGTCTTAAAACACAGCCTACCTCATTTGGTCCCCAAAAAAACTAACTAAATTTAAAAAAAAAAAAAAAGTTGTTCCTGTGTGTGCAGCTCTGCTGATTCTGCCTACACAAATAGTAGTAAAAGAAACACAGACTGCATAAGAAAGCGCTGTGTACCATCCTTGTGTTATTTACTAAACATTTTTGACTGCATATATATTTACTACAAACCTATTATACACTTACAGTATTCGTAAGAGATAAGGACAACACATTGCCAGATAACCTGCTATTACGACAAAAGAGTCTGCAGTTTGCATTTCCCATTTTGTATTTGACACTGCCAGTACCTAACACTGTAGGCGAACGCTCATTTTCAAAACTGGCGCAAACTCAAACATTGAATCAGGTAAAATATGGATCCGCTAAGACTGAATAACGTGTGGTGGTAGTAAAACAGTAAAGGGAAGGAATATGCAAAGAGGGCCCCCCAAAACGATAACAGCCCCGGGCCCCCATTACTCTTAATCCGGCCCTGCTCATTGGGGCTGTGAAAGTTATTTATAGGAAGTGTATCCAGGGCGTCTGTAAATACACTGCTGCTGCTTCTTTTAACAGCTCAAATCTCAGATGGCGACTTTATATTTTCAGTGCAGTACGATTAAATCACAGTGATGTTCATATCCATTTTACAGTCCTCCATTCCCCTTTCATTAAGCCCTTGGGTTGCTGTGTTTGTGTTCACATAAAGACACCCAATGTTTGTGATTCAACACCAACTCTTCTCTTGCATTTCAATTTATATTAACAAGCTGTAAAATGTAAATAATGTTGTTAGTTTGAACTCTATTATATTATATCTGTATATTTTTTTTTATACAAGCCTGCAATATCTTGCATCTCTTCCCTGACCTATTCTCCGTTTTATATATATATAAAAAAGCATTTTAAATAGTTACACATTAGTCCCCAAGGGTCATTTATAAACATAATCTGGTTTAATCTTCTGGGCCTTGGCAACGCTCTTTATCTCTCTGACATATTAACCTTTTTATCTCACTCCCTGAGACATCCTTGAAGCGTGTTTGCTAATTGATTTTTATGGACACTTTTTTTTGTTTGTTTGTTTACACCGAGAGAGCTTGAAAGTTGTATGCACCTGTATGCACCTGCTCTCTGAATATTCATCCCTCGTGATTTGACTGTGCACTTTTATGAAAGCCATTTAAAACCCACCTGCTCACTATTTGTAGTTCCAGTTCCACTATGCACTGTTGTGCTTGTATTTACCAAAGTAGCTCCACATCAATGCAGTGTACACATGGAGTTTAAAAAGGCAGGATATAGGGGGAGGAACAAATTAAGTTAATTTATGATTACCCCCCCCCCCCAATCCTAGCATGTCATTACCTTGAACGACTTATCAAACTGCGAACTCAACCAGTTCTCACAAACATTCCCTGAAAGGTAATGATCTTTATTGCATCTGCTGCCTGTCCCATATTCTGCCCTTTAATTCTGAAAATCCTGCCACAACAGGTCTGTTACTTTTTCTCCTTTCTCTCAAGACTTGAAAAGAAATGTCACTGATTTTAAATGCAATGCAACATAAATTAAAAACATGTTTCTGAACATGTTTATAAGCGCTGTGTTGCTGTGAGTGTGTTCCTGTTTTTTTCCACAGGCTTTTAGAAACTGACACCAAGTCCCTGCGATCCGTTAATGGATCGCGGAGAAACAGTGGCTCTTCCCTCGTGTCCAGCTCTTCAGCCTCCAGTAATCTCAGCCATCTGGAAGAGGACACCTGGATACTCTGGGGGAGGATCGTCAACGAGTGGGAAGATGTGCGCAAAAAGAAAGATAAGCAACTCAAGGTAATTTACATCATGGCGTGGAAACCTGGAACTGTGAATCTGTGGAGTGCAGCTACAAAACAATGTTCTGCCTGAAGCATTCCTTTTTGGAGTTTACACTTTACAGGGTTCCTATCAAGGATGTTTTCTTTACTGTGAGACTTTACTATTTGACTACTATGATACACTGTGAGCCAAGTAAGCTGCTATAGTATTACTTGCAGAAGGATGTTATAAATTACAACTTCAAGTCTGTTATTGGGAAATAAAACCCCTTTCTTCAGTTCATACTCTTGGGATACATGTAGTGCTTCTGACAAGAAATAGCACTGCAGAGTACAATAAAGACATATTGTGTTGAAGTGATCTCATTTAGCATGTCCAGTACATCATTGTAATTTAGTAGACTCTGCAAGCAAATAATTACTTCATAAAGCAGAATGTTGGTTCAAGAGCTAACAGAAGCTAAACAGCATGTATGACTGAAATAGTAAATCAAACCCATCACATGTAGTCTGTGATTGAAGGACAAAACGCTTTTTTTTTTTTTATTCTTCTAAAGTGAGTGTGAATAATTTGATATGGATATTGATATTTTAATTGTATTGTTCGTATACATATATAATTGTATTAGGGGTATTTAACACAATGCTTGCTGTCCATTATTACCCCAGACCTATCCCAGAGAGGTAGTCTGCTGTTATTGTATTTTAAGGGGACTTAGGAATTAATCATTTAGACAGTGTCACTGTAGTACATTTACTATTTGACAGAGGGCAGTATATGTGTATAGGGGGTGCTGTCGTTGATTTTGCTATTGTTTTAAATAAGTATCCTCTATGCACCTTTTACCACCCTCTTTCAGAAGTGTAACAAAGCATCTTAGTCTTGTATGCCATTGTAGTCCTTGTATGTAAAATGTAAACTTTGATTTGACATTCCCTTCAAAAGTAATTGCCACAAAACTTTTGAGTGCTGGCTTTCAAACAATCCAAAATGTAATTCTATATTATTTCCTTGCATTTGCAGGAACTTGTTAGAAAAGGGGTTCCCCATCACTTCAGAGCGATAGTCTGGCAGCTCTTGTGCAATGCACAGAACATGCCTATCAAAGAGCAATATTCCGAACTGCTGAAGATGACCTCACCATGTGAAAAACTTATCCGAAGGGACATTGCACGAACATATCCAGAGCATGAATTCTTTAAAGAGAAAGACAGCCTTGGACAAGAGGTTTTATTTAATGTAATGAAGGTATGTCAGCTACTCCCTGAAATTCTACCCCCCTTACAAAGTGTGTTTATGTGCTTCTTTAATTCTATTGTGTGTGTGTGTGTGTGTGTGTGTGTGTGCACCATCTGGTGGTCAAAAGTAAGTTGTGATTAAGCAGATTTTGAATAGAGCACAGACCACCCAGTGGTTGAATAATGTAATTGTGTTTACTCTGGAAGGACTTTTTTTAAGTAAAAGTAAAATATGTATATTCTGCAAGCTCCTTTATTGAATCTTTATTGAATCCTATGATCCCTAGGATCAGAGTTGAATAAACTCGGTACTGTTAACCTTTCTTGTCAAGAGTTTGAATCTGTTTCTATTGCCCTCAAGTTACCATTTTTTGTATAGCTGTCATTTAGATTACAATTGTCAGATTATAAATATGTAATGTACAACTGGGTTGTACACAATATGGAGTTGTTGCAAAAATAAAACTGTAGAAACACAAACTATTCCTACAAGTGCTGTACAATCAAGCAGTGGTCATAAAGGTTTCAGGCTGTTTACTAAATATTGAAGTGTAGCATCTACATATTTAATTGGTTTCCATCCTTGTGGTAAAAGCATTCTATCCATACAGAAGATAACTGCTGCATCTTACTGTCTTCTGTCACCACAGTATGACGGTTAACATGTCACTGTTGTCCTATTATATTTGATACCTCTGATTCTGGAGTAGGACTGCTCATAGATGTCTTTAAGAATAAATCAAATGCATTATTTTAAGTGGAAGTTGGAAGAATTCTTTCCTAATATTGACCGCATCGCATCATTTGAAAGATGTGCCATTTTGTTTTAATAAAATGCAAGACTTTACTACTTGAATATGTTGATCAAGTTAGCAAAGGTAAAAGAGAATACTAATGCATGTTAAACAAACCTGACATTTCAGCTAATAGGGTAATGTAGAGGCAAGTAAAAGATAAAGCTCAAAACCAATGAATATAAATGCACTCCTATGTTGACCTTCACTTTTTTTTAGTTTTTTTAATTTTTTTTTTAGGCTTATTCTCTTGTTGACCGTGAGGTGGGCTACTGTCAAGGAAGTGCTTTTATTGTTGGACTGCTGCTTATGCAGGTAAGAAATGGTAGTCCTTAAAATGCAGCAAGTTGTTAAAGATAAGCAACCTTCTTTTACATAGTTCCTGTATTTCTAGCAAGTGATAAAAAGTCAATAAACCCTTATTTTGTCTGATCGAATAGATCTAATTATATATGGTGTAAAACATGCTGTCACTAGACAGTAACATACTGTAGTCATTCTGTAATTGCTGTGCACGAAATCAATCACATTCATGGGGGCTTGTGAATAGTGTTTAATGGTTCATTAGTCAACTTGCCGCAACACTACCAAGAGGGTGTAGAGTATGTGGATAATGGGCGGCCATGATTTTAAATATGAGTGCGAGATATTCCAGACATATACATGGAGAATCGTGCTAATTGCATGATCTAAAAAGTTGTGTGTTACATATTGTAGATCTGGTGTTTTTGTTAATATGTACAGCTGATTCTGTGTCCTCTGGTGTAGAACTAGGCATGTGGTGCTCAAGAGAACTGCGTCTGAGTTAACAGCTCCTGTTTGTATTGCAGATGCCAGAAGAGGAAGCGTTCTGCGTGTTTGTTAAGTTAATGCAGGACTATCGACTACGAGAACTCTTCAAACCCACGATGGCTGAGCTGGGTCTCTGCATGTACCAGTTTGAGTGGATGATACAGGTCAATCAGACGTCTAACACATTTAACATATTAACAATGTAAAAAAGAAAAAAAAAGATATTTCACTCGAACAGTGGTATTCTGATTCTGTTACACTGTAAAAGCTGATAGTGTTTGGTCTTCGGTGGTGGATTTTAGTAGGATTACTTTCAGAATCCTTGCAGCATTCACACAGACGTATGACCACTGTTCTCTCCACTTCACAATTAAATGATGTTTTTTTTATTTCTAGTGTAGTAGATCCAAGAGCCTTAGTCTACATTCATTGTTTTGAATTACAATGTAAAAAAAAAAAATTGTTACTAAGGAATGCAAGGTATAGTATGTCTACCCCTCTCTGCTTATTTAAAAAAATGAAACTGCAGATGGGAAGCAATGAGACGTAAGGGTGGTTGGGGAGTACCAGAATGAGTCAGTAGCTGTGGGTTCTAGTTGGAGTTTCAACATCGCTTTCACTCGGAAAGGTTGTCAGGAAGTGGTTTAAGGGGAATGGGTAACGGCTGTAAATCTCCTGTACTGAAACCTTGCTTTCTGTTTTGCTGACTGTGCTGTGCATTGTATCTCTTCAGGAGCAGCTGCCAGAGCTTCAGGTGCACTTCCAGTCCCAGAGTTTCCATACCTCCATGTACGCCTCCTCCTGGTTTTTAACCATTTTCCTCACCTCCTTTCCACTGCCAGTTGCTACAAGAATTTTTGACATATTTATGTGCGAGGTAAGACAAATGGGTATTTGTATTTGGGTTACAGTTCTTAGACTGCATGTTTTTTTCTCTTTTTAAAGTAAGGAAATTAGCTAAAATGATAATATTATGAACTTGTGTCTTCCCAGGGTTTAGAGATTGTGTTTCGAGTAGGATTAGCTATTCTTCAAATGAATCAATCAGAATTAATGCAACTTGACATGGAAGGAATGCTACAGGTAAGATCATTTTTCATGTTCTTAAAAGACCAGGATTTTGGTTCTGTGCAGAAGTTCAAAGTATTTATGTTAAATACAGCAGAACTTCTTGAGGGTATTAGAAGAATGTACTACTTTTAGTATTGGGGAAAATAAAGGCTACTTTATATCTTCAGATTTTATTTTTAAATGGCTTCCGATTGACTGCACTGCTAAAACATACCTTATTTGTGTATTTGTGTGTGGAGGGGATATAATCATTTAAAGGAAAAAAAGCCTTTCAATTGCAATAAGAAAATAAGTTTATAAACTAAATGCTTCCATCCTGCAGACCAGTCAGTATTTGCTGAGATATGTTTAAATGTTCCCTTTGATTACATTGGTTTCCATCTGATTAACCTGGTTGTCCCGCTTGTTCCCCAGCACTTTCAGAAGGTCATTCCACACCAGTTGGACAGTGGTCCAGATAAGGTGATCCAGACAGCATATCAAGTCAAATACAATGCAAAAAAGATGAAGAAGTAAGTATGCCATGCCAATGCCTTGAAATCCATTACTTTCATCTTGTGTGTTTATGACATTTTTATGTATTCTCTTTCTTAGGTTAGAAAAGGAATACACTACAATAAAAAGTAAGGAGATGGAAGAACAAGTAGAAATCAAGGTATTTATTTTAACCTGGTCTGGAACACCCTATTCAAATGGGTTAACATACTATGCATTATATCTCTACTCTCTTCTGAAAAGGAAAGTTCTCATTTTCCTGTTAAACTGTTTTATTATGAAATGGCACTGAAAAACATTCAAATTTACATAGGTTTATTCATTATGGAAAGTAGTAATCGACATATCAAACAAAACACACATGTATCATTTTTACAATTTAAGCTTAAATTGTAACAATTAGATGCACCGTCACTGAAATTGCATGAGCAGGATTTATGCATCATGGGTTTTTGACCAGGAATGTGGGGAAAAAAGGAAATAAATAACAATTTTATTTGACATTTTACAGAGGTTACGCACAGAAAACCGACTTCTAAAGCAGCGGATCGATACGTTGGAGAAAGTGAGTACTGCAGAGATCGGTATGGTAATTCCAATGCAAATTCCAAATCTCAACCTGTATTGCTATTGTTCTAATCACTGTATTAACAGTTTGTATTAACTTACTAAGCCTTTTTTAATCCTCTTTGTGGGCAACTAGGAAATACTGGCCTTGTTCACTAACTTGGCAAAAAATTATTCTATTAACAAACAATGCACATAATTGTGCATTGGAGCAAATGGTAATTTTAATATGCTTTTTTCACAGGTATTTAATCTGGGGTTTTGTGTGGGTTTTTTGGTCAGAACTTGGTAACATTTGAATTCATACATAATAAATTATATTTATAATTTGATTAGGTTGAATCATATTATTTTACCCGACAGTTATATTTTCATGGCTGCATTTTTTAGGAGATATTAAGAGATGGGTGCTTCAACATGATAATAGTGAAGACCTCCTTTAGGTACAGTCCCCTTGTCCTACTGGAATTCCTCACATAAATACAGAAATGTTTATATCGTTCACATTCAAGGTAATATTTTTAAAATGGTAAACAAACTCTTAGACACTGCTATGCATTCACCACTTGAAAAATGGTAAATTAGTTAAGTTTGCAGGATAGCATGCAATTAATTTGGAAGGATATTTAATTTTCTTCCAAATGATTTATTGCAAGGAAAGAAGAAACATACAGGTAGTTTGGGGTAGGTTTGCACTGGCAACTAACATTTAGCAGCCTAGTAAGCTACCATACTCTCATAACTGGTGTGTACTATATCATTTAGACTGTGAAGTCATTAGGTTGGTACAATTAGTTTAAATACTCATATAACCGTGTCTCTATACTGCAGTCTCAGTAGTAATCTGCTGCTTGTGAGTGGACTGCTTGGATGTAGCAGATCAGTAGTAGAACTTTTAACTCTATTTGCATGACGTTCTCATTTCATCCCATACTTTGGTTAGAACCGTGATCTACATTGGAGGGATTATTATTGCATGTGCAAAAACATAAGAAGAACATAAGAAACCTTGTATAATTTTTCCAAAGCAGTATTTTGGAAGTTTCCAATGTTAGTGGAATGCTGCTTTTAGGTGCTGGTGGTGAGGGCTAATTGTTCTACAGTGCACTCCGTTTATAAGAATTGCTGATATAAGAATCAACCACATATAGTAATCAAAAAAACCACTGGGACAAAATCATTTATACTAACCTTGCTAAAATACTCTGCTTGTAAGAATCAAGCAATCTGCTTATAAGAGTCATTTCTGGGCAAACTGACTACATGTAATACAATACTGTATCAAGTGCAATGATGTGTACAACCAATAAAGCTGAATTTGAATTTGATCACATCTCGCGTGATTAGGCATGTACGCAGCATGTATACAGTATAATCCGTAGTCCGCAGCGACTCCCAGTAGAAAAAAAGCAAGTCGTGCAGTTTGTGTGTCGACATGGCAGGAAAAAGAAAAACGCGCGACTGCATTGTGCAGGTATTTTTTGTATTCTCTGTTTGTGAAAATTTGTTTAAATAAAATTTGTTTTAATAAAGTGAATACACATTCATTGAATACATACCGAGTACAGCACTGTTATTGTGTGATAATGCACAGTGAGTGCATTTAAGCCACAGATGCTTAAATGCAGTGGTAGTCCTGACAGTAAAATACTGTACTGTAATGTAATTTTAATTCAAAGGCCATTACATACATGTAACACCACACGGCAGTTAAACTAGGCACCCTCACGAGATGATCGCTTCTCAAGTATACTAGTAAAATAGGACTCTGCAGCCTTGAGTAAACATAATCATGATCATATAACAAGTTGCTTACCCACGAGGACTTGTTTTGATTGTTTTGATGTATTGTCCTCAATGACTGAGCACCATTGACATTTGTATTACTGTATTTAAACTGCTGATGCATGGAGGCACGCTTTTGCTAATTGTAATCATATCACTCCGCTTTTAAGAATCAACCACTTATAAGAATCAAACCATCCGGAATGGATGTGATTCTTATAAACAGAGCGCACTGTATTTAAAATTAATTAAAAACCATAATGCTACGAAGAAAACAATGTCTCTGGTAGTGTGGCTCCCATACATCCTAACCCACTAAAGACAATGTCTCTCTGGTAGTGTGGCTCCCATACATCCTAACCCACTAAAGACAATGTCTCTCTGGTAGTGTGGCTCCCATACATCCTAACCCACTAAAGACAATGTCTCTCTGGTAGTGTGGCTCCCATACATCCTAACCCACTAAAGACATAGGGCATGGTTTTGAAACAAGTGCAAAGACATTTTTCAAGAGGAATAAAACAACTGTAATGGTACAAAACTAGCATTGTGAAGGATCAGTTCTGCGTAGTTTCTTGCTAGTTGTTTACAGTTTTTAAATGATTTCCCCCCTCCCTATATTCCTCCTTCACACTTGTTTAAAAATAGGCCCACAAACCTTTCCTTTACCCCATTCATGTATCATTTGCTTTGCTTCTTTGGGTTCTTTTCTGTTGCACACTAATCTATGCTTTGCCACTACTTACACTTCTTACTGTTATCAGATCTGAAGGCTTCTGTTCACTTTCTACCTCCCGTAATGCCACAGTCACATTACTGACTGTTTGATCTTCTCCACAGCCAAAAAAAAAAAAAAGCTTCATCAAATTCTTATAAACGAAGGAGGAGAAATATGAACAAGCCGCGTGTTGTCTTTCAAAATCAGTATTGCCACTTTTTATTTTGTTCATTGATTCTTTTGGGTTTTTTCTCTCTTATGCTTCTGTCTGGATTTTTCCTTTTTGTAGGAAAGTGCTTCCTTGGCAGATAGATTGATCCAGGTATAAATTTATACTCTCCTTGTCTGTTATTAAATAGAAATGCTGCACCCCTTCTTCCCTTAAATTTGCATGTATTGTTGTCTGACTCCTAGATGCCAGACGGTTCCTATATTTGCTAGTAAGATTAGCATAAAATAAATGTTTTGATCTATTTGTTATTAATCCCTTTTTGTGACCATTTGTCATTACTGGGACTAGTAAGAATTGGCGAGAACTCCCCTTTTTATTTATTTATTTTTTTGAGAAGTGCATGAAAAATAATTCTGCATGCCACAGAATTAAAAAGAACATTCTAATAAACACAATCCTAATGAAACACAGATGAAACTAAGAGCAAACCCCTATTTATTACCAGTTAAAACCTTACCCATTTGATGGCATGCTTCCTTAATGTAGTCGACTGAACTGCCTAGCTTCAGCTTCCATCCATCGACCCTCATGCAATAATTATGTCCCAAGGGACAAGTGACAAGGGCACAAGAGGCCGAGGAAAACTACCTCATAAAACGGGAGCTGGGCACCATCAAACAGCAGAGCGATGAGGCCAGTGCTAAGCTGGAGCACGCTCAGCGTACCATCAGGGAGCTTCAGCAGCAGCAGCAAGGGGTAAGGAGCCTAGGAGCATCTACAGCCTTTACTGTTTCTCCTCTTTTACTGCAGGTTCGAGCAGTGCACACATTTCACACACTTTTCTTTTGTTGCATTACTGTCTTCCAGCCCTCCTTACTGACTGTCTCCACAGTACTGTATGATTTATAATCTATATTGTTTTTTAATACTACTTTTAATTTACAGAATCACAGTGATTTGGTTTTTGAAGAGCTCCTGATGACACTTCATGTTGTATACTTTTATTTAAATGGTCGCTGCACATGAATCAGTGTTAGCCGTGCTTCCAGATCAATTGCACTTAGAGAAGGCATTGATTCAACAGGAAATAAACATTGAACTCTACAAAGTGTTGCTGAGTAGAGCTTCCTTGCAGTATGTCATTGTGTATGTGGTTGGTATTAGCAGTGCATACGAAACAGTAGAATCTGTTGTGTAAAATCAGGACCTCACACAGAATCTGTCAAAGTTTGACATTATTAAATGTTAGTCTGGTTGTCTATGTCGTTGGCTGTCATACTAGTATAAATGTCAGCTTTGTTTTCTTGATAACAAAAACATTGAGACAAGATTTGTCAAGATGTACAGTACATTTAAAATATTCAAATACAGTTAAATGCCCTCTCTGTTTTTTTTTTTTTCCACATAGTGAAATAAAGCAAGTGTTGAATACTTTCGTAAAATATCCTAGAAGTTTACTCATTGTCTTCTGACCATCGGCTGCAGTTTACCTACAATGGATATTATATTACAGTTGGAATGGATCAGAAGAATATTTAAATAAATTGCTTCCCCAAATGTTCATCATGCTATGCTTGCTAGAAAAGACACTGTGGCTTTCCTGTTACTGATTGTGGCTTCTGTTTACTGTTGCTGTGTTCTTTAGGAACCTAGCCTGATGAGTTCTGATTCCACACATGGTAACTGTTAATATGGGGTAAAAGCTCTGGTTTAAGAAACTATCATTGCGAAAGCTACTGTGTTTAAGAAGTGTACTTTGTTATTCATGCTAAATTGAAGAAATTGGCAGAACATGTAAACTGGTATTCTCCCTCTGCAGGGGATAAATATGCATGTCGATGCTGATACACTTGTAAATCCTTCTGTCAGCCAGCGTCGGTGTATCTAGAGAACTGCTTGTTATTGAGAGTATTCGAATGTTATATATATAAGCAACTTAAGATTTCAGATTTGACAGTGTTCGTGTGCATATGTCACCTTTTATAGTTTGGTGTCATTTGTCAGTTTTTTTCCATTTGATTTGAGGAACAGCCAACTTCAGTCATTGACCAGATCCCAAAAAAAAGTGGTGTAGAGAATACAGATTTAGTTAAACATTTTGTACTTGTATTGTAAACAAATCAGTAACCGTGAGTACTGTGTTCTGTAACTCTGTACTGATCGTCCATTTGCCTAGATTAATACTGTGTTCACACAATGCTGTTGGGAGGGATATGGTAGAGAAATTCAGAATTGTGTTTTTTTTGTTTGTTTTTTTTGTCTTTGTGACAATATAAAATAATTAAGACAGGTGCATTCTGTGGCTAGAGTATATTTTCATGGCCACGTCTTGGTTTATACTGTTCTGACTATCGGAGTGATAACAGAGCCTTGTTTTTTATTATGGCCCTGTTTTTCTGTATAAATTATATTATGATGATACTGTACAAAAACGCTATTGAATTGTAGCACACATGCACACACACACACTTCTTGTTGAATTCACTGATAAATTGTTTGTCAGCTGTGTAACAGACCTAAACACAGCAGACTTTACATTTACACAGCAGTTTAAAAGGTGCTTTACAATTCTAGACTATTTAAGCATGCAGGCATCAGCCGATAACGTGCAGGTCATATAGTTTTTAGAATTATACAGAATGTTTTTATGGTTTCTACAGTGAAGCTTCTTAATGGTTCATATGAATCCTGAAGCAGGGATGAGCAGATAGGCTGCTTTTGGTTCTACTTGATTGACATGCGCTACATGTAATTATTTGTTTATTTAGCAGACACCTTTATCCAAGGCGACTTACAGAGACTAGGGTGTGTGAACTGTGCATCAGCTGCAGAGTCACTTACAATTACATCTCACCCAAAAGACGGAGCACAAGGAGGTTAAGTGACTTGCTCAAGGTCACACAATGAGTCAGTTGCTGAGGTGGGATTTGAACCACTTTAGCTTAGGAGCACACAGCCTCCTAAGCTAAAGACATTATTGTAATTTAGCTTTAAAGTATGTTTTTTGCAAAAACTAAGGTTTAATAATAAGATTTTTTTTTGTATGTTTTTACACAAATTTTTGTTGTAGCACATGCCTCATCATGCAGGAATTTGAAACAGATCTTCTGAGGATAGACCTAATATGTATGTATTTGTGTTACTAGGGTTACATCAATTAGATTTTACATACCGTTTATACAGATATATACATATACTCCCTCTTGTTTTTTGGCAGTGAATCAAGATGTTATGAGATACTGTACAGTAATTGACTGTGTCTTTAGTGACAGAAAGCCTAAGATGTCTTTTTTATTATTATATATATATATATATATATATATATATAAACCTTCAGCTGATATTTCAGCCTTGCAATTGAACTACTATCAGGGAAAATATACTGCCCTAGTTTACGGCTCCAAAGTTTGGTTCATATCTTGAAAAACATTGCCAGTCAATACATGCATATTTAGTGCAGGATATGTGTAATTACACAAGTTTAGTTTAAACTGAATGTCTGTCCGGGTATCGGTGGAATCTGCAGCATCTGCAGCTCTGTCATTTAAAAAAAAAAAAAAAAAAATTAAAATGTAAACTATTTTGATGACAAGATGAAATATTGGTTATTTCATTTTGATAATATGTTTAACATAAATGCAAACCAGTAAGTCATGTAAGACTTTTGTTCACTATATATATTGTCATGTTCATGTATTCTTCTTTCTGTTAGCATAAATGCCATCCACGCTACACAGAAGACTTCGTGCTGCAGCTGGAGCAGGAGCTGGTCCAGGCCCGACTGAAGGAAGCTGAATCTCAGTGTGCGCTTAAGGAGATGCAAGACAAGATCCTTGACATGGAAAAGGTTTAAACAAAACTTCAGCTTTTAAAAAAAAAGTTAATTCTCTTTTTAAATGTGTCACATACTGTACTGTGAAGTGTGTCTTTTTATATTCATAACACTGAAAGCACAGTATGTATACTATAGCAGTGTGAACCACAAAAAA
Source organism: Acipenser ruthenus (assembly GCF_902713425.1). Lineage (NCBI taxonomy): Eukaryota > Metazoa > Chordata > Actinopteri > Acipenseriformes > Acipenseridae > Acipenser > Acipenser ruthenus. Next base: position 5,171,090 of record NC_081198.1, on the reverse strand, counting down.
ATGTGCGATAAGAGTTTATTCTGAGTGATTGTTTAGTGCTACAGACTAGTTACTTAACTTAAAGTGGCACGGTACACATAAATATTTACTGCTGAATAGTGAGAGTAGTCTCATAAATGTTTCTGCAGGAGATTAGTCCCGTAACATTTGTCAGTGATGGGATTTTCAGTAGGAGTGCACTGCGTTCATCCTGACGACAGGCTCTTAAATAATGTTTCTGTGCACAGAGGAACAATTCCCTGCCTGACGACAATAACGTTGCCATGCTCCAGGATGAGCTAATAGGTGTGAAGCTGAGGGAAGCAGAGGCACTGATGGGATTGAAAGAACTGCATCAGCAAGTGCGAGATTTGGAAGAACACTGGCAGGTAAGGTGTCTGGACACACTTCACTCATACCTGGAGGGAAAGCTGCCAAAAGGAATGCCCTTTAAAATATATTTAAATCTATCTGCTGGGAAGTGTTCTGTATACGGTATATTAATAGTAATTATATATAGCCTTCACAATGTCCTTGACTTTTTATTATAAGTAACAATATAGGGGATATACCATATAGTATTTTAAAGAAGCAATAAAAGTAGGTGGCCTTTTTTATCTTTTAGTTCTGCTTGCTAATGAGGATCAATAATTTTTGTAGCGGCATCTAGCCAGAACTACAGGAAGGTGGAAGGACTCCCCTAGAAAGAATACAGTCAATGAACTGCAGGATGAGCTGATGACGGTTCGGCTTCGGGAGGCTGAGACACTGGCTGAGCTGAAGGAGACCAAGCAAAGGATGCTGGAGCTGGAAATGCAGGTAAGGAGTCTGTGTGCAAAACATTGCAGCCTGTTGAACCTGCTGGGCCGTGTGATGTAATTCAGCATGTGGAATCTGTGTTTTATTTTTTGGAACATTATTTGAAGATATTTTAAGGGAAATCCTTAAAGCTAAGCTACATAAAAGTACTATGATTAGCCTTAAATGGAGATCTTTTATATCTACAACAACCATTTAGAGCTGTGCTGTGCCCCATGACATCCTTCACTTTTAGTAGAAGTATTTTAGTCACAAGATAAACAAAAAAAAATAACCTCATAAAGAACATATCAGAAATATGATTATAAGTTTAGTACTAAATGGTTTTTAAATGGGTTTTTTTGGTTTACTAATGGGAGAGAAAAAAAAGCATGTAGATAAATAGGTAAGATTCCATTACATTTTTGGCGTGCACTTTAGAAGAATGTCCACTAGAGGGCAGTGTTGATCTACTGCTCATTAAATTGGCTTCAATACAGGATTTGAACTGTTAAGCATGATCAGTAATGTAGCTGTTCAGATAGGTATTGTATCTCACACTGGGGTGTAGTGCTGCGGGGTCTGAAGGAAGCGCGCCACCTCTGTACTTCATGTGTAAAATATTTATTAATATATTGAGATAGATATACATGTTATAACCCATACAAATAAGCAAAGAATACAATAACCGTAAGAAACACTTGAGAGATAAATAATGAAAAAGTTTGATTTATAGTGTGCCTCTGGTCTGGAACAACAGGTGTGAATAATGTGTAAGAGAGGTGGAATTATTAATATTAATGATGGTATTCATTATTATTAATAATTCCACCTCTCTTACACATTATTCACACAGCATTTGCCTGCATAGGGTAGGTTCATTGTATTCATAATATTAGTTTGACAAACCTGATTTTAGCAGTCAGAGCAAATGTCTTGGGACACCTTGATAATTCATATAACTGGCGATCTTTTTCTGAATATGTTAGTATTACTAGTTTGTTGTATTTCGATAGTTTACACGTGCTGCTCTGACCAGGCCTGAGAGGGCACGATGAGTCTTTACTTGAGATGGCATAAGAAAATATCTTATCTCTTTTCCTTTGTCAATTTTGTTCTTTTGCTGCATCTGCAGAATCAGATCAACAACAACCACATGCGGAGAGCTGAGAAGGAGATGAGAAGCTTGCAGGAGAAGATGCAGTACCTCACAGCTCAGAACAAGGGGCTGCTTACCCAGCACAATGAAATCAAGCGCAAGCAAGCTGAGATCGACTGCAAGGTAAGACCATTCAACACAAGAGAGAAACAACATGATTCATTTTACATGGGGGAGGAAAGGTAGGGGAGGTGGGGGGGTGGTGGTGACGCTCATAGTTCACATAAATGTACTGATTAATAGTGATGGCGGAAGAAATATGTGTTACTGCGGGTTATGTATAAGTGCATAGCAGCCCAGAAGCCACCAGTATACTGTAACCGGAACAGTGAGTAAATACTGGTTGTATTTTATTTAGTGGTTGCAACCTGACAATTAAAAAAGGAGTGCTTTATGTGCTTTATTAATTAAGCCATGCATATTTTAAAGTACATTTTTAAACTATTATAAAAGTCTGGAGTTGTGCAGACTGTAACAAACCAGTTTCTTCCCCTTTTCACGGTGGTGAGTGTTTTGATCAAGGTGGTTATGCACGATAAAAGTTTGGTAATCGTGACATGTCCTTTTCTGCAAGTGTAAATGTATACACTCCATGCTCGTCCGACACTGTCCAGTGCATTGCTAAGCATGTAAATGTATGCCGAATCCTTGTCCCCAAGATGTAAAAATAAAAAAATAAATAATAATAAAAAAAACGAGATTTTCTTATTTATTTCTATAACTGCACCAAAAAAAGTGTCTAGAATGTATACCAATATACCTAGGCTCTTTAGTGCAGAACCAGTTCATGTGAAAGCTAGTACAAGCAAGCTGACTGAAATGTTAGTTTCTGCTGGGATTGGGAACAGCAACCCTGAGACACAAGCATAATGGCACAGTGGTTTCTCACTTGTGAAGATGCAGTTTACTGTTAGCGAGTATATTGATTAGCTATATTGTGATTTAATAAAAAATAATATATATATATATATATATATATATATATATATATATATATATATATATATATATATATATATATATATATATATATAATGGAAACACAAACAAAAGCACTGTTTCACTTACCAAATGGAAGTATACTGTATAAAGACCAAAGCCTCCAAAAGGCGAAAGTGGACGCAATACTAGATTCAAGTTTAGAACAGTAAAGGGAGGAGACTGTAGAGCTTCTTGAAAATGTTGAATTTACTCGGCAGCTGTGAGCAGGTTTTAGAAAGAGCAAAATCAGTTGACCCCCCCCGCCATACACTTTTTACAACATAAATGTGTTCAAGGGCCAGAGCTGCAGTATCTATTTAACTACTCATTCCTGTATTATGATCTTCTAAACTGCATTTCATATGATACTAATCAAGATGTAAGCCTTATTATATTGTAGAAATAACAAATGTCTAAAGATATACTTTTAGATTTGTATTTTACAAAACGCACCAGAATCACTATGGAGAGTAACAGTGGCAAAGAAACAGAAATAAGAAGTGATGTAGACCAGCAGATCCCAAGGTGGGTCTCGGATCAGGGCATAGTAAACTCTTACAAAAAGATTTCCACAGCAATGTAAAGGACAGTATTCTTCTTTTAAATAAAAAAAAAAAACATGTTCACTAGATTTCTTTTTATAAGGAATTTGTTTAACAATCCCCCATTCCCCTTATTTCTCAACCAGAAATACGATGTGTTATATTTTTAGGAACCCTTTCAGAAGCATCATTAAATCTTGCTACTTTAACTCTGCAACATTTGGTTAGTACTCGTTGTTCATTAGCCTCTCTCTCTGTTACAAAAGCAAAGCAGTCCCATGCAATCACTGAGTGGCTGATATTACTCTGTGGATATCGATGAAGATTATTCTAGGTGAGGAGGCTGCCAAATTTAAAGCAGTAGTATTAGGTTCGGTCTGTCAGTTTTCTAACAGTAGTAAAACAGTTTGTGTAACAATAGAGACACGTTATAAGCATGATTTTTTTTAATGTTTCTATTATAGGTCAGTTTATTAAGTGTTTTGTACGTTCTCAAGCTGGACCTCCTCATCGGTGTTATTTCCAAAGTGGCAAAGTGGAATAATGATTGTACAGCAGTTTATATGTAGCTAACTAATTAAATAGTGAGACTCTTGCTGAAATGAATGCCAGTAAGCCTGTCTCTGTTGATCAGTGAATAAAGTACTTGGTGGCAGTGGGTACAGAGGAAACATTTTGTACAAAAGGCTTTTCAAATTGGGGGGGGGGGACTTTAATGTAGCGATCATCCAAAAAAAGCATCTCTCAGTATCTGTGAACTTGTTTTGGATTCAAATCCCACCAAGAGCAAAGTGATTCTGTAAAAAACAGAGATGGACGCCAATAACACAGAAACCATTTTGGACTGATGGTGTGTACTTAGTAATGTGAGAGAGAAATTGTGAGATGGATAGCTAAACATCAAACAAAAGTCAACGGAAACTGTGAGGTAAAAGCATTAGTGAAACAGTGTGATCTAAGTGAGGGCTACAGGAGTCCTGGCTAAAAAACATGCTTAGAAAAGACAATAAAACCAAACGGAGATATTGGTACCATTTTGTTTACTGCAACTCTTCCGTTAAATCCTGACTTTGGTGACAAGCCTTTCGCTGTCACATTCAATAGCTTGCTGATGAAATGCAACATTTTCTAGTAACTCTGCTCCTTTGTAATGCCCTCCAGCAAGTATAGATAACCCCTATATGCATTCAAGATTGCTCAATTATCAACTAATAATTTTTAATCTGAGGAACTCGTGAGGCCTGAGGCTAGGCAGCTCTCCTCACCTCGTCATAAAGTGCTTTTCCAGCTTCTAAGATTCTGTCTCAGTTTTGTAAGTGCTAAACCACATGACTTGTTTCTCCTTTCAGAACAAAGAAGAAGTAATGGCTGTAAGGCTTAGAGAAGCAGACAGCATGGCAGTGGTGGCTGAACTGCAGCAGCACATTGCTGAGCTAGAGATTCAGGTACTGTATCTATCACTTGTACCTGTTGATTGCATGCTTTGGACTTCAAAGTAATACCCTGGGTGGCTACATATATGCAATGCATGTGACCACAGTTTTATACAGTACATTTTACATTTACATTTGCTGTTTACAAAAGAGCTGTCAAAAGCTCTCTAGTGAACGCTTCTTTGTAGAGGCCCTGGAAGACAAAAGCTTGTCAGGTGGTTTCAAACCTTGTTGAAAGCATGAAAACTAATACCATTTCCTAAAAAATATGCAGTTTGCACCTGACCTAATTTTTGCCACTGCGTGTGTAATTTCAGTTTACTTCACAGGAAGAAGTGTCTTTCTTATAAAGCACTGATATCTTTCAATTGAAGACGCACTAACCGAATGGTTATCTTGTTGCATCGTTTCCTAGCCTCCACGGGATGGAGGCATTTTGACTTTGTCTCCCCAGGAGTGCTGATAGAGGTTGATAAGGCACTGGGAGGACTGAGAGTAATGGGTAGCCCTGAAACTGGGCCTGACTTCACAGTAAGATAACATGGGTTGAGAATTACACAAGGGCACACCCTGAACATTGGCAGTGCAAAGCTGGTTTGAATCATGTCCTGCTGTCTTAGTAGGAGGGTGGTGGATTGGAGCATGATAAAGGTCAGTCCCATTTGCTAGTGCATAACCTTCTGAGCCACAACCCACAGCTGTGTATAAAAGGAATGCAGAGTTTGAAATGTGCAGGTTTGCGGTTAAAAACTATCTGATAACTGAAAGATTTTTTTACCAGGAACAAACCTGTAAATAAATACTGCATGATGAAATTTTTGTTCAAATGATGCAGAATGTGCGACAGGAGGAGGATGGTAGTGGGTGGGTGTAGGATCAGTGTCAGGAACTTTGATGTCATGATAAAAACAGGGGAACTGATAGGAGAGTTTAAAAATAAAAATGTTCCTATTACCTGTTTGGGGGAGGAGAGTGAAGTATAACAGATTTTATGATTAACCAGCATCTAGTCACTTGACTCTCATAATATTAGAGGCTTACCTTATCTATTTATTGTATGGTAAAAACAGGAAAATGTGAAAACAGTTGAGTCTTGCCAGTTTATTGCAGAGTGTTGCATCAACTGCTAATTCTAGATGTCTAGATGCCTTCTGGTGGTTTGTTCTTGACAGACAGTCATACTTTAGCATTTAGGATCCATTAATAGACATCTATATAAATATATTAAGCCAGGTATTCATGGTTACTAATAGGAGAGAATTGTTTCAATGTAAACACTCAATCATAACACATGCACACTGAAAAGTAATACAATAGATGATCATTCTTCATCAATGTCGTTTATTTTGTTTTTATCTCGCACTGCTTCATGTTGTGCTGTATTGTGCAAGTCTTGCATGTAAAATACAACTTAGTTCCTAAGATTTCCTGGAATGGGGCAATCTAAATAATCTGAGCACTTGAGGTGAATTTAGCAGAAAGCTTTAAGGAAACAAAAATGAATACAACTCTGTTTTGGAGCAGAAGAATTCAGGACCGCTTGGAGTGATTGCAAGAAAAGGTAAGGGGAGAAAACTCATTTAAACTGGCATTTAAGTAGGTTTACTCTTGTATTAGATTTAAGGAAAAGAGAAGAGTTCAGAGGAAGCAGAACGGGCACACGCCCAATAAATGTGTTCCATTCTCAGCAGCGTGATTTAGATGCCAGCTCATTCTGATTCTGTACCACACCACCCATTTCTAACCTTAACTATTCTCAGATGTGTAAAGCAGCTATCTAGTGCTCAGACGTGCGAGACGTTTGTTGTCTAGTTTTTCAAAATGTTCTTCGTACATCTCCGCCCACCTGTTGCTGATATTAGTATTTTAACTACTGTACTGAAATTATAGCTTTAAATCTGTGTTAAAGGGTCATACTCAGGTCATACACCATTTCAAAGTAATTGTTTCAAGTAAATGGAAACTAAACTCACTTTGCCCAGACAATGGAGGGTCATGTTCGCATCTAAAATGGATTTCCTTCCTAAGATGGCTGTGCAAAAGTCAAGAGTATGTAAGGTGCAGAACTGCAGGTTAAGGGTTTTGTGGGTTGGTTTTCTGCTGCTTACTGTAGCAACGGGAGATGAGTTCAGCCAGAGATTCAGGCAATCTTAATATATAAAGAAGAAAGTTTGTCTGTCTATCTGTTCCTTTATGCATTTGGACTCCACAGGACCCAGTGTAACCAAACTTTACATGGCCTCCTCTTTCATCCAGGGGAAGGTCGAGGGCTATGTTTGGTTCCAAAAATTTGACCCCTGGGGTACTTTATTTAGTAACCCCATTGCTGGATCACTACAGTAGCCGTGTATCTCGAATTAAAGAAACCCACAAAACCAAAAAATAAATAAAAATAACAAATTTTTTTTTTTTAATTAAATGGCAAAAAACCCCCAAAAAATAGTTAATAAAAGGGAAAGGGGTCCGAGCGCATTGTGCGACACCCAAGATCGGTAACTTGTAGGAAGCCATAAGGCTACCATTCCCCAATTTGTCATGCATGAAATATTTAAATATTGAATTTCCTCGGATAACCCCGGGTACTGCAGCTAGTATATTATATTTTAGCCAAGGCTATGTCTGAGTTTACTTAAAGCACTCAGGATAGAGGGATTTCATCCAAAAATAAACTGTTTCACAATTGTAAGATATACACAAGTTTTATTCCCAGTGGGTGTTGTTAGGCAGTGTGGGGTGTGAGTTGGTTTGTTGTTAGTGTACTGTAGATGGTTTGGGTTAGAACCTTGTCTTATCAAAGGGTGGCTCCCCATCTAAACCCTGCTGCAAATGAGAGACTAGTGTTAAGGCTGATTAGTCTTAGACAAATAGGCACAGCAGTGCACTGGCTACAAAATAAGCATCTGCTGTACTAGTCAGTGAAGGAAAGTCTGTTTTTTTCCACTAGTTATAAATTTCCTTTTTAAAATCAAAATGTGTCTATCATATCTACACCCCAGACACCAGGTTATCCTGCACTTACCACCAAAAAATTAACTGAGCAGCTCCTTCCTGCAAAGGAGAAATGACATTTGCACTACTCACACTGTGTTAAAGTTTATTTAAAAAAAAAAAATCACTTGCTGAAGTTACTGGAAAATGACAGCCATTTAAGAGCAGTGGAGTAGACGGGCTTTTCATGACATGTACAAAGGTTAAAATGAGTCACCAATGCATGCTGCTTAGAGGACACTTGAAACCACGTGTGTCCCACTATGCACAGGAGGGCTTCGTGTCCAGCAGGAAACCTCTACCTCTGCTTCACCATAAAACTACAGTGAGACTATACTTTGGAAATCATGGCCAACAGGAGCCGACAGTTGGTTTTCAGAAGTAAAGTGTCCAGGAGAATAGATTGAAATGCGTTATCTGTAGTGTATATGCACTGCAATTATTTTGTATTGCCCTGGTTAGTAGTATACAAATATTGATTGGAGTTGAGGCTTATAGTGTAAAACTACTGCAATGAGGATTGACAAAGTGACATGCAGTGTCTTGAATAGTGCTATATTCAATCCTATTCAGTAGCACAAGCTACTTCTATTGATGTGGCTCTGCATTAGCCAATAGGGTTAATTGTAGCAATCCTAAGGGTTTGAGAACACTGTACAAGCTAGGTCCTATCCATAGCAGCAACAGAGGGTGTAGTTGGTCTGGTTTCTGATAGACGGATGTTTTTGCAACCCTTTCGATTCGTTATATACGACATTGACATTGACAGTGTTTTAATTAACTTTTGTTGCCTGCATTTTTACAGATTTTAGTACATCTGTTAGTGAGTTTTAATATAAGGTCTTTGTTTGAAATAAAGAGGTTACAAAATGTTGGGAGAAAAACCTTTGAGCATTTGCAGCAGTCCCATTTTATTATTGTCTGTAACCCTGCTGTTCATTTATTTATATATTTCAAGAAAACCTGTGCTCAGGTTCATGAACTGCGTTTAGACCACAAGTCAGCTTGTATTCACTACAAAATGTGAAACCACATCCTTTCTACCAAACATCTAAGATTTTTTTCTTTTTTTTCTAATAACTTGGATAGGTAAATGTAAATAAGTTGTTTTGTTTGCTGAGAATCCAGCTTCTGTCTGAAGGATTTATACATATTTGAAAGGTTCTATAACAAAGTGGTTTGGTCTTCTTATTAGTTTTCTTAAAAAGGTTTTTAAAAACAGGAAATATGGTTTAAACAAAATTGTGATGTGGTTTAAGGTTCAACATAATCCTTAATTACAGAAAACCAGAATTTTAAACTTCTTTTCTCTGTTAAAACATGTATTATTTCCTTAAATGTATTATGGGTTTATACCTTGAAGCAATATTTAAAGTAGAGGGCAGTTTGTGCAGACTGTGTAAGTCTTCATTTATTAACAATTGCCTTTAATTACAGTATTTAACCCCTGAATAAAAGGTTAATGAAACTGGGTACCTGGGGCTGAAAAGTCACTCAATCACTGAAACACTTAGTTTAGAGATACTAAACTAATATAAAGTCATTTTTTTTATTGTTGGGAAGTTGGGTGTTTGTGTACAGAGTAGCAGAGCTCTCTACAATGTATTCAATATTTTCGATTTGTAGGTGCATTATAACTATCTGACAATTGGCAGCACTCGCGCTGCTATATTAGGAGCCAGTAGAGGTGGTGGTTTCGTGCTGTTGATTAATGCCCACTGGGAAATGTGCTGAGATTGCAGTAACCCGCTTCTGTCTCGCCTAGCCGCCCACGAAACAAACCATGTGCGCACCCCATATCTTTTACAGGCTGCTGCAGTAAAGGGGCTGCCCCCATATTGTTTTTCACAGCAATTTATAGTCAACAACAGAAAAAAGCTACAATTGAGAGCCAAGTATAGATTTACTGGAAACATACTGGGTCAAAGGGGTAGTTGACTTAACACACAACGACAACTGAGAAGCCTGGTTTGCAAGGTCATTCTACAGCCACATTATTTACACAACTAGATTTAACAATAACTGATGTGTACCCAGTGCACCCCTAGTGGTTTGTAGAAATCCCCTCTTCATATCACTCCCATACAGAATACTGTACTAATATAGCTTATATATATATATATATATATATATATATATATATATATATATATATATATATATATCTCATTGAACCCTCAGGTCTGGGATATACTAAGTTTTGTATAACCTGTAAAATTGTAAATGTTACCTTTCCAATTAAGAAACCTCAAGAAATAATTACAAATAACCCCATGTACATTTTAAAATATACAATCCACTGTATGTTAAATGCCAGAGATAGACGGCTGGTTAATGCATTGTACACAATCAAACCGGTTACCAGATAAGACATGTTATCCAAACATAGATTTGTAGGGTTTATATTTTGGGATATTGTAAATATTCTTACTTGGAGAACATTATTCAGATCTTTCTAAGGGTTCTTTGTATACCAAGGTTATGAAAATCAAACATCTAGGAATGGTCCTGTTTGAATGATTTTGAACAACTGTGCTACTGTATTTAGATTTGCTGTTTTAGATCAGTTGGATAGAACCAATAATAAGGCCCTATTTTGAAGCATATGCAGATCTTCTGAGAGTCATAAAGCAATTGGAACGGAATGGAACCAGTAAGAAACAATTTAGTTGACGGAAGGAGCATTCAAGTGGTAAAAATAATTCTCTCATTTTACACATTATATTGTATTCCTCGGAAAATATTGGCACGTTATCTATGCGTTCTTTTTTTTTTTTTTAGAATTGAATTGAAAACCTAAAACCATTGCAGTGACTTGGCTTGTATTGTTTAAATTCTCGTTGTGTCAACACAGTAAAAGAGAAGTCACAGTTGTAAAAAATAGTATTGTGGCGACCATTCTACAACAACATACTCAGACAAACTAGGAAGTCATTACTTACAGACGTTTGACATCTTTTCTCCACATTTTGGCACCTGCTTATTCATACAACTGAACATAGGAAGCCTGTTAACTGCTTTTTTGTTATCAGACACATGAGGGAAAACCTCAAAAAAAAAAAAAAAACATTCTTGGAAGAATGTATTAGTTCAGATCCACCCAGATGCCATATTCTTGTAGCATATCAGGAACAAACACATGAGGACAGCTTAACCATAGCTGTTAATTAAAGCAGCAGCACCCTGTTTTATGTTCAAGACCCTGGGAGTCTTTCCATCGCTCACCTTTCACCTCACAAACTTTGTTTGATTGTGTGCTAAAAACGAAAGAAAACAACCCAGCAAACGTGTAGCTTTTCCAGGCTGATTTGGGGGGTGGGGGTTTCTACTCAACTGTTGTATCAGTGTGTTTTTTTTTTTTTTTGGTTTTGTTTATATTATTATTTGTTAAGTTGTATTTTTTTTTGTTGATGCAGTTTATTGGTGCCAGGTATCAGTGCCTTTTTATCGTCTTTTGGTTGAAATGAGTAGATAAAGTGTTGGTTTTGGCACCGTCACACCCAAATGTATGATAACAAAATGATGTGACTTCAATAACAGCCACCTCAGATACATTTAGATGGGTGGCAAATTGGACTGACTGTGGAAATCGATCAATAGTGTGTCGTTGTAACTAATCTTGGTGAATTTTTATATTTGTATGGGTCTAAATTATCTTGCAGAACACGTCAGCAAACGACATTCTTGTAGTTTCTTTTTTGACTGATTTTAAGTTAGTATCAGTGTTCTCCACGAGAATTCTGTACAGCCGGGCGGCAGAACATTATAGCCAGGAGATAAAATAAACTTGCCTTACCTTAAATATATAATACTACAAAGAATTTGAATAATGTGTTGTCTTTCGTTGACTATATCTGGTTGCGCTTTTTTATGTTCTACATTTTCTTTTTCATTACTGTTTTTTATTGTGGGAAAGATAACGTAGATTTATTGGAGTTAAAAAAAAAAACGGTAACCATTTTACTTCCTTTTTAGCTTAATTATTGAGCTTATTGCTTCACTTAAGTTGTTTTCTTTATGTTGTTTTCAGGGCATTTTGATAATGCACGTCTATTTTTGTTTTTCACTGTTCTACATTTTTTGAATGCAACTGTTCATTTTAACCTTCTGTTTTTTTAAAAAAAAAAAAAAAAAAAAAAAAAAAATAGTAGGCCTACTCAGACATGTTTGGTCACCATCATAACTGTTAAATGAAACCGGACTGTAATAAATAATCCAGCACCTCTGCACTTAAAATTTGTATGTCCCACGTCTTCTTAAAGACGTACAGCCTCTATATATGAACCCCCAATATCTCTCACAAGCACCTGGGTAGCCTACATATTTTTACGATATCACAACAAAAGAAATACGCTTTCTTTTTTGGTGCATATACTATTATGTACTCTATATCACCTTACAGTACAGTAATACAGCAAAAAATGGACAATGATAATACCCGAAAATAATCTTAATATTGTTTTAATAAAGTAGCCGGTGCAAATATAGTATTAGGCAGTGGTTTGCGCCGATCGTCATCTTATTTAGAAAACCATGCATTTCTTGTATCTATTTTTGCTTTGAAAATAATTGTTTATTTTATTTAGCAGTCGTTTTTAATGTTTTAGCCTCTCGATGTGCTTAACACAGAAAACCCGCCCCTTCAACTCTCTGATTGGTTAAATGTTGTGTCAAGACGTAACCCAGCTGTCCTGTGGTTCCAAGATTTTTTTATTACACCCAGCAACGCGCAACAGCCACTGAAAAGAGTATTTTGCCTTGTGAACGAATGACACTTTGTTTTAATAAAATATATATATATATATATATATATATATATATATATATATATTTATATGTATGTATGTATGTGCAATAAAGGCATTAGAATAAAACTGGTACAATTTTTTTTTTTTCAAAAAGGTAATTTTATGCCTGGTCAAGTGTATAGTAAGTAATTTTATATAAACACCTGTTTAGTCAGTCTGAAATGTCTTTAGCACTAAACACGACTTTTACCTCCACTCTTACAGAAAGAAGAAGGGAAATTTCAAGGGCAGCTTGATAACTCTGGTTATAAACAGTATATCAGGGAACTGAAGGATAAGATAGACGAGCAGAAGGAGGAGGTGAGTGATAATATACCACAAACTCTGCTTGCTTGTATCTCATTTTTCCAGTAGCTTGGAAATGTAACAAGATTGTGTCTCAACGACTACAAAATAACCCAACAAGTCTGACGACCTCTTTGGTGTAGATATGTGCCCATTGCAAAATTCTGCTGAGTCTGAGACACCTTTGGTCTGAAAGATACTGGCCTTCTTTATCTTGCTTCCTTTCCTCCATATTGCTGTTGTCTGTCTTTTATCCCGTGCTGCTTGACACAACATCCACATTGTTGTGATATATAGAGCTACAATGGCTCTCTTTAGTTGTCTGCATTGTTTACAATCCACATGGGTTACTTTGCATCTGCCACCCTAGAGATGAATACAAAAATGTGAGCTTTTGATATCATGAAAATGTAAATGGAATGACCTACATCCACTGTATGTATGGTTGACTTGCTGAAATACTGGAGGACAGATTCCGCCATATAATTGGTTGAGCTTGAAGCTCCTTTAATCTTATGCCAAATGTTTCGTCAAAGTGTCTTTGTAAATGTCTCTTCTGGAAGATGATATGTCAACTTTTAAATCAGTTTAATATATATATATATATATAAAAGGATCCACAAAAAACATGCTTGCTTAATGGCAATAGCAGAATGTTTTTCTTTCGAAGCCTTGTAAGGTGTCTTTGCAGTGTGGTTTTTAAGATTATATAAATAATATCCAAACTGGCTTTTACATTTTTGTACAACTTGTGATATTCAGTTACATTTTGGGGCCGTGACCTTCACAAGTTGAGATGTTTGCGATGTGTTTGTTGTCACCTATTGTATAGAGCATATTTCAAAGAAAATGTGTGAGTCTGCTGTTGTTTTTTGTTACTCAGAAGTCAGATTTTTCTCTTTTTTCAGGTTTTTTATTTTGACGCCACCTGCTTACTTCAGAACGTGTTAACTACGCCCGTCAGTAGTATCCTTCCTGATTAAAGGGTGTGTAAATGTGCCAGCACACCCTGTGTTATTCTTTAAACATATCCCTTACACCTAGAATTATAGATTTTTTTTTGTGTTATTGTTATGCCTTGCTAAAGCAAAGTTTTTTACATTTTAGTTAAGTTGTTTCCTTGATACCAAGGAATAGCCATTTATAACATACAATGTATGTTATAACAACATGTTAATGACACATTGCTATTGTCATTTGATTAAGTAATTCTAAGGATTCTTATAAATGCCTCCGTTGCATCTTTTATTTCCCTGTATCGCTAATGCATGTTTTATTATTTTTACAGCAACGTTCTTTAAAACACATTGGTTTCCGCAAAGTGGGGCCTCAAATCAATTAATAATATGGTTGCACAAGGAAATAATAACTTTAACTAACTGCTATTAGTTTACATTTTTATAGCATTAGGAGTATTCAAGTTATTCAATCAAGTAAATGTCTGTTCTCTCGGTGCTCGGTAAAAGTCCTTGTGTAGGGGGCTCCTGAGTGGCGCATCCAGAAAAGGCACTCCGTGTGGAGTGCAGGATGCATCCTATAGTCTGGACGTTGCGAGTTCAAGTCCAGGCTATTCCTTTGCCGACCGACGACGGGAGCTCCCAGGTGGCCGAGTGCCGCCCGGGGGGAGGGAGGACTAGGTCAGCCAGGGTGTCCTCAGCTCACTGCTCACTGCGCACCAGAGACCCCTGTGGTTTGGCCGGGCGCCTGCAGGCTTGCCTGTAAGCTGTCCAGAGCTGCGTTGTCCTCCGACGCTGTAGCTCTGAGGTGGCTGCACGGTGAGTCTGCAGTGTGTAAAGAACCGGACGGCTGACCGCACACGCTTCGGAGGACAGCGTGTTTTCGTCTTCGCCACTCCCGAGTCAGCGCGAGGGGCTGGTAGCGGTGGGCTGAGCCTAAAAATAATTGAACATTACTAAATTGGGGAGAAATAATTGGTGACCACTAAATTAAAACAAAAAGCCATTGTGTACATAGACACACTTTAATCAAGCAAACTGAAATTGTTAGTATTAGACTGGTCCATCGGGCACCACTTTGCTGTTGGGACAGTAGTTTGCTGGCCCAGCATTAAGAGCCCCAGCCCAAAAGAGATACTGTCACCTTTTTAACCCTTAGTTTGTTACATTTAATATTGAGGTGTAAAAAACTGGTTGGGTTTACTGGTCTGAAATAGCAAGTGTGCAAATGCTTTTTTAATTGAACTGGCGTGTAGTTGTTTTCTCTCTAGTTTTGAAAGCTCACCGTTTTATATTGTCAAACTTAGATAAATGTGGAGCACTGGAGTGAAAGCTTATTAAATCTACACAGAAGCCTTTTAGCTACACTCTGCGCCTTGCAGGATTCTCAGTCACATTTTATTTGCATTGAAGGGCTGTTTCCCTGTGGTCGTGCCTCTCTGGTTGCTCACCAGTTCACCTGTTGTCTAAAGCCCTGCAGCGGCTTTAGCTATATTGATATACGCCTTTGTTATCAGCAGGACAATCTGAGTTTACTTCTCCAACTGTTCGTGGAACCTCTGCGAAACAAACTTGCACATTCTTCTTCCTGAAGATAGGGATGCTCTCTACATGTAACGCTGACCACAACCACCCAACACCCTTCCTACATATGGACTGGGGCTGAAGCAGAAGCGTACTACAATATACACTCAACTGATTTCAGTAGACTTTAAAAGTACTTACAAATACATAAAACTACTGTATAGTGTTTTGCAAATAAAAATGTATTTCTTAACCTTAAACAACCTATTTTTACTCCACAGTGTGTTCAGGTGCTAAAGGAAATACTTATTAAACCAATTTTTTTTTACTTGTTTATCCTGAAAAGTAACCCTTTGGGATAAACAGTACTGCACAGAAAGTGTCTTTTAAAGAGGAAACTTTCAACCTAAATGGTACAAACCAAAACAAAACAATCAAATTCAATCAACAGTCCTTGACAGGCCGTTTCGTGGAATTCACTAAGCCCAGTACATTAAGCGAACATTTCCTTGGTAATGGCAAGTTGAGAAACAGAGGGCTGCACTATCCGGCTGCACTAACAGAGGGTTGCACTATCCTCCTAATGCAGCGGTAGGATAGAAAGTCAGACTGCAGCATCTTACAAAAAAAATTGTGGAAATCGGTGGCCTCCTGAAGCGGATCCCTGAGCGTTCCCTCAACTGAGGAGCATGCTGTCTCTATTCAGGTCTTGTCTTGTGATCAGTATGCTAAAACTTTATTCAAAACCTCAACGGTAATGTTTGTTTGTTTGTTTGATTGTGTGCTAATTAGCTACAGAACTGTGGCATGCAGTTTATTGCTTGCCGCCCAGTACAGTCCATCTGCATTTACATCCTGCTGGATGGTGTAAGGCTAAAATGTCCTACCTAGATTACAGGATTGTGGTATTAGAGATTGCTACATCTCACCCCTTAAGCAACTTCCCCGGCACCATAATTACAATAACATCTTCTCAAAGATGCCACAGGTGCCAGATTACAAACATGTCAGAGCAGGCTGTTTTATTTGTACAGGAACAAACTGGTTTCGCCCTACATCTGGGATCCAAAAAATACATTGCTGTTCCAACAATATTTTTATAAAACTGATGTGTTATTTAGTGTATTTTTTGTAAAACAGTAAAAAAAAAAAAAAAAAAAAAATTGGGGTA
This sequence comes from Acipenser ruthenus, assembly GCF_902713425.1. Taxonomy (NCBI): domain Eukaryota; kingdom Metazoa; phylum Chordata; class Actinopteri; order Acipenseriformes; family Acipenseridae; genus Acipenser; species Acipenser ruthenus. The sequence continues at coordinate 5,154,466 of NC_081198.1, read as the reverse complement.
CAAAACTTTCCAGGCAAGAACATCAATTACATGCACTGTAAAAATGCAGACTAGTGTATTGTTTTGTTGTACTGTAGAAGCCATGTTTTTATACATAAAAATCATAGAAATTATTACTGATTAAAAAAAAATAAAAAATACAAGCAAGCAATAAAGTTTGCCGTACAGTTACGCATTACAGTTATGTCTGGTGCAACCCACATATGAATTAAAACACTTTCCCCCGGTCAGTGAATTATAAAGAGAGAGAGAGACGGTCAGATTTGCACAAAAAAATTAGTGTCTTGTGGTTAAATTGCACTGCAGTAAATCATGCATTGTGTTTTTCAAAACCCCCTATCTTGAAAGTGCAGCTGGGCAAAGGAGAGACGATCAGATTTGCTCCCCCTGCAAGCAGAGTTTTACATGGGTTTGCTGGGCTGCTGAAAGCACTATCAGATTGTCAGTACGTGTCAGAGATCCCGAGTCACCTCGCTGCCGGAGTCTGATTTAAGTGGTTGTGGTCGGCCTAAGGAACCTGTGATGTGATAAGATAGTACGTGCAGAGGTCATGTGGTTTACAAACACCGTACTTGAATTTTAGCAGGATCAAGTTTGAGTAAAGATAGAACTTCACAGCTAAGAATTCAGTGTAAACACTTACCGACTGTAGAGAGTTTGCAGTATACCTCTTGATTAGTCTGTCTCAGGAAGTTAGTGTGTACTATTTGCTTTGCTTTCGTAGTATACATGTTCATGTTCTAGAAGAGATGTAGCCCAAGGCTGCTCACTTGTGAGAGATATGACCTTTGTTGCATTCTGTATACATTTTCAATCAACAATTGAAAAACACTTACCCTTGGATAAGGTTAGACACATTACTGTGATTATTTAGTAATGCACCTGTTGTTGCAGTCTGTGGCTGTATGCATGTACCAGCAGTTGTGTAGCTCAGCACATACACTCATTTATTAAGAGCGTTTTTTTTGGAGGGGAAACCAGTATTTAAATATCACTACCACATGCTTTTAATTCACACGTATCTAGTCATGCTGTAGAGTTGTGAAGATGCCTCTGTAAAACCAGTGTGAAATTCTTTATTTAAAAGTGTGTTTTAAAATGTGTGTTTTTTTTTAAATAGCTGCTGTCACATGGTTTGTATGTGGTAATTAGATTAGTCACGCAAAGACAGTGACTAACAAAAAAAAGAACTAGATTGAAACCCTTTAAGATGCTGATTGTTCTACACGCAGCAGAGCTTGTCTGCAGGCTCGGTATTTATTTCTGATCCTCTGTGGTTCAGTCTAGCTGTATGAAGTTCCAAGTTGAGATACACTAATGGTTATCACTGCAGCTATTTTGTTTCTATTTCAATCACGTATTTTCTAAAGGTCTTGAAAGAGCGCAAAACCTTACACTACTACATTTAAGGTTGAGAAGTCATGACCTATGGGTGACGTAGCTTTTATTTTGGTTTCCTGTTCTGAATCACTGGAAGCCTTGGTTTTTTACAATCGTCACCAGTTCTGAATTTTGTTACGTCCACAGCATCTTTTGACTCCAGTAAAAATGAAACTGATTAATTGCATGCACGCAAAAACTGTATTCAATTTGTTTTCAAATGGCATACGTTCTGTTTCTATTCTTTTGTAAATTCAAACACGATTTAATCACATTTAATCAACTGTAGCATCTTCTCAACAGCAATAAAAAAGATGACTGATTAGAGAATGGAAATGTTATATGTATATGAATCTCGAGTTATTGCTAAGAACTTACAGTGCTAACAAATTGGTCTGAGCATCCCAACCAAGCCATAAAAAAAACATTCAAGTAATAATACTAATAAAATGACCCTGCTTAGATCTTAATTGTATGTGTTGCTGCCAGTTTTACAGCAGTAGATAGAGGATTTGGGCACTGAAAAGGGTTGAGAAACTCATTTCATCCTTTTTGGAATACTGCTTTTGCTCACTTTAACTGCTTCCTCTTCCTTCGGTCTCCCACAGTCAGTTGCTAAACCTGCAACATTTTCAATGCTATCATTTTATCTGACTGAGGTCAACATCAGGCTTGGAAGTTTTAAAGTATATTCAAAGCTAATTCTGCGGTTTCTTCTAATGTCCCCAGTTGATGCACTTCAAATCATTATAACAATTAAAACAGTACTACTCACCCCCCCTCTCTTTTTTCCCCAGAAATAAAAGTAATTTGATGTATGATTTAGTTACACCTGGGCACTTCATCTCTGTTTTTGATTACTAGACATTACCCTGCTCTCCACAGTTACCTTTAACAGCACTAAGCATTTACCTGGACAATGCTAGGAAGTCTCACTACAACTAAAGTCATTGTTATTTCTTGCCATGGGTTTAAAGGCAATAACTTGACCTGAACTTCAATGGTAGCCCATGTAAAAATGCTTTTGCTGTATGTGATGTGGTTTGTGGTGGTTTCCCTAAATTGCTCTCACTTCACTGCCTTCTTCCCACATGCCTGGCTTGATGAGGTAGTCTGTAGCAGGTAAGAGTGACTGCCTGCAGTGCATCAGCATCAGACATTACTGCAGTCTGTACTGTATATGTACTTCTGTGACTGGAAAATCACCTGGGTTTAGAATTCCACTTCTCATTTTTAAAGCACAAAGTGCACACCTTGCTGCTGTCTTCTTGCATCTGCATATGTATATTTTATACACTTTTTTATTTCTTTTTGCATTGCATGTTCTTGCATTTGTTTTCCAGTTTTAATCCTTTCAAGCACATGTCCTCTCATAAGGCTATAAAGAAAGTTCAAACTTAAACAGCTGTGTGCGTGAAAGGGTTAAGGCCTGCTACCCCTTTTATTGCAATGCTGGTTTGGACACCTGCGCTTGATCTCGAAGTTAATCTTTACCATATAATGTTGTTTTTTTCACAGCATAATCTTGAATACAGTTGTGTTCTCAATGAAGTGTAAGTAACATGAATTAACGAAGCCTGTGTCTTTTTTGTTGTACAGATCCAATTCTTAAAAAAACAGAGGGGCTTGTCAGACCGACCCACTTCTGAAGGGATACACATAGTGAACCACTACATTGGAGACGAAGAGTTCCATTTCTCAGATGAAGACCCAATGTCCAATTCCATGAGTGAGGATCTGATCTGCGGCGTTCCTCGTCCGTTTGTACACCGCCATAAAACTCCAAAGGTGCTGCTGCATGCTAGAATAGAGGACAGTGACAGTGACAATGACAATCCGGATGAGGGTGGAGATGGGCTCCTGTACCAGCCTGCCCAGACCAGCAGCCAAAACGAAATCAGTCAAAAGAACATGGAATCCTATTCCACTACCGTTTGATGAGCTGGGAGGTTTTCAATTCACCCACGGGATTTAAAAGTTTGGTCTGCCATAACTCTTGCTTCCTTGCATCAGATACAAACAACCAGGAAGAAGGTTGGAGTCAGTAATCCGAAGTAGATGGAGGAAGGGATTATATGCCTGACTGTTGCCAAATGTGCATATCGTTGCCGTGCAGTAGACTGAAAATGGGTTGATGAACAAGAGAAATGGGACACTTGCAGTATTACGTAATGTGCTTTTTCTCTTCATCGTGCTCGTAACATTAACAAGCCTGGTTTCAAGTGACTGGAAGAGATACCGTACCAGGGCCAGCTGGATCAATAAATTGGGAGACCACCTGAGAAGAATGTTGTGCAATATTGTGTTTTATGCTTGACAGAACAAACTTGACATGTTTTATTTTTTAAACTGTGCTTTTCTCTTTCCATTTCTTTGGATATATTTTGTGAGTTGGTTGATCAGGGCCTTGAGGTATCTGATGAGCAAGCTGCCATTTGAATCCTAAAATAGTAAAATAATTTATTGAATTGGAATCAAAAATGCATTTTAAGGGACATCTCCATGTGTAGTATTAATGTGAGCCAAAATAGGCCACAGCACAGAGATATTTCTATAACAACTTAGTTTTTTTTATTATTATTATTACTGTCACAGTAATATGACATTCTAAATGAGAAATGGATGTACAGTAGGCTTTTTAAAATGTTTGGTTTCTTATGTATGTTTTGATGTGTTGATAGGAAATATGGTCACATAGTGTTTGTAACTGGTGTGTTTGTGTGTGATTATATATATATATATATATATATATATATATATATATATATATATATATATATATATATATATATATATATATTATATATGTGTGTGTATATATGTTCTCTCAGTATTTCTTTATCTGTACATCTGTGCATTGACTTGAAGATATGCCTTTTTATTGATATAGCATGAGTGCTGCTGTTGCAGTTTTTCATCAGTTCTATCAGTCCACAACCTAAAAAGGGGATATACAGTAGTTTGTAAATAAATATATATTCTAACTGATTAGTGTTGCAAGATATTACTAAAGTAACACTGAGATGGAAAGATGGTATCTGCTTATTGTATGTTAACACATGCTTGCCAGTTAACACTAGCGATATACATTTACGAAAACACTATTCTATTGAATTCTTAACTTGCGGTTTATATATATATATATATATATATATATATATCTATATATATATATATATATAATTGATCACAATTAAAGGTTTTTTGATTTAATTAACGTCTTACTGTCCTGTTTATTTTCCTCATCTAGAAGACTTCATATAAGAATGGAAATACGAATTGGATATATACAGCATCAACTACTGTCTTGAAAAAAGGCCCAGGCTTTTAAAGCTACTGTAATTAGTTTGGTCTTTTGTTATTCTTGCCTCCCGTGGCAATATATTCAGCCACCACAAGGTGCAGGTCTTGAAGAGAAAAATATCTGTGCTATTCTGGTAAAAACATTAACGAATAATCGTGGTATTCTTTTGCTTGTGTTGTGCCCAACAAGGCAGACAACTACTTTTACATTTTTTATGTCGTCTAATGTCTGGCTGTTTAAATAAAAAAAAAAAAAAAAAAGCACCTCTGTCTGACTGGGATTCAAAGCTTGGGTTATTCTGACTACCCATCGACAGATTCAGCAATACCGTAGATGGCATCGCTCTGGTTGGCTGTTACTTTAATGGTTATGGTTGCCAGGCAGCTGCTAATCCTATGAGCTACAATCTGTTTAAAATGATCATGGCTCTTAATGTATAGTACTTTCCAGAATTTTACTATGTTAGCAAAGGCTGTTTGATATGAGAGAAACTGAAAAGGAAACTTGAAAGTCTTGAAATTAGTAAGTGGTTTTGAAAACGGTTTCAGAATTTGAAAGCATACTTTCAGTGACCTTGGCTGTGCCAACCTTTTGGAAGATTTGTTTAAAGTAACTGGAAGCTGATCCAACTTAATCTTTATTGGTGTGTATATAGCAGTTGTAGTCAATCACAGAGTTCTACTATGTGCATCTAAAAGTACCAAACTTCCTTGGTTAGGTGCCCTTATCCCTGGTGCCAAAAATGAGTCATTTGTATACCTCAACTGTTCATGCAACTTTTAGATTTAGTTAACCAATGAAGTTATGATTATATGATATTAAAAGTGTGAATTATTTGAGTTTTACTTTTCTTCTTTTTAATCACCATTTTGCCCATCAGTCATCCATTACAAGAAGAACATAAGTAAATTATCACAAAACCTTTTTTGTAAAAACTCAAATAGAACTAAGCTAAAACCCAATTAAAAAGCAGTTTGATTGCAAGTTTCAAAATGAGCCAAATTTACTGTTAAAATCCCTTGGGAGTGGCCACCTGTTCGAAGGAGATAATAATATTACATTCTAAAATAAATTTTGAAGAAAGCTGTCTATTCTGAAGAGGTGACACCCTCATTTAAGAAAAGATTATGTTATTTATTTCTTAGCAGACGCCCTTATCCAGGGTGATGTACAATTGTTATGAGATATCATATTATTTTTACATACAATTACATTATTATTATTTTTTTTTGCATACAATTACCCATTTAGACAGTTGGGTTTTTACTAGAGCAATCTAGGTAAAGTACCTTGCTCAAGGGTACAGCAGCAGTGTCCCCCACCTGGGATTGAACCCACGACCCTCCGGTCAAGAGTCCAGAGCCCTAACCGCTACTCCACACTACTGCCCTCCAGGTGAATGAGGTCTTCTGAAGAAATTGCTCAAGTTTGCTCTTTGCTTTTCAAAGTGATTGTACACTGGGCAGACTTTTTCAGACTCCTGAAAATAGAAATGATTTTCACACAGGAACCAAGAAAAAAAAAAACGCTCTCTGTGATCACACACATTGAGATGAGATTCATATACAATTCGCTTCACCACTATTACTTTCTAAAAGATGGCTGCTAAATAAATACTGTTTTACCCAGTATTGTAGAATAGACAATTCTATACGACAGTTTGTGTAACTGAGTTTCTTGAAAAGGCTTAAGTAAAAGAGGAGATAAACAAACCAAAACATGTCTAAATATGCTGTTAAACTGCTGTTGTGTAACAATTGTCATCTTTGCCACTGGTGGCCTTTCCTGAACGTCATGTGTACAAGACATGGGTTATATATTATACTTGTATTATTATTATTATTTATTTCTTAGCAGACACCCTTATCCAGGGCCACTTACAATTGTTACAAGATATCACATTATTTTTACATACAATTACATTATTTTTTAATCATTATTTTTACATACAATTACCCATTTATACAGTTGGGTTTTTACTGGAGTAGTCTAGGTAAAGTACCTTGCTCAAGGGTACATAGTTCTATATGCAGAAGCTCAGGTTATAACCACATGTTGACCTTATAAACATGGAGAGATCAGAGATTGCTAAATCAGAACACAATAATAATACAGTCCTGGTCTCCCCAGCCAGACTTACAAACACAACAGCCGACGCTATCAGCTCTTACAAGGATCTACGATTTATATTAGATTGTTTGTAAAAGGAGTCAGCTCTTTTGTACAGCGGCATCGGCGCTGCGCTTTAGTGCGAGAGGACCCGGGTTCGCGCCCGCCCTCCGCCTGTGTGTGGATTGCCTCGCCCTGTGTGATGCGCCTGCCTGCGTTAACCGAGATTGCTACTATATATAACACGTATCTTAAAAACCGAGCTTTATATTTATGTAACTTTGTTTATTTATACACTGTTCTGTGGACACACAAGGAAATCCGTTAACTAGAAGCAGAATATAGTGTTCTCCACGGATATAATACGCGATCCCAGTCGGAGCGTTCTCTGTAATTGGGTTCAAAAACGATGCTAATCGCATTTTATGTAAATACACCTGTTATGTGTTCCCTTTTTTCTTCCATATTGCCAGGGCCGATTTAAGAATAATAATAGAATCATAACCTCCGGTATTTTAATATGAATTAGTTTATTTGCATTTGGAACGAGACTTTCTCAGTCTAAAAGAGAACTACACACAGCTCGAAACTACTAGTGAGAAAAGGGTGAGACTTTTGAGTTTTATTTTTCCATTGGAGATTGTCCCACTGTAATCCATATAAACCCAGGTCGTTTCCGCCTGTTGATTTCACTCCAATGTATTTTCCGAAGTACTGGTACCTTCACATAGACTGATATTTGTTGGTATTGTATTAAAATAGCGTGTCAGCGTTGGTGGTTTTTTTTTTTTTAACATATCTTCTCCGCGATGACACTGCACTTGTGTTTCTGCAGCGTCACTCTCACACTTCCTAGGTACTGCTTTGTCACACAGTTACAGGTTCTGATCTGCGTCACGTTCACACCGCAGCACACTTGATAAAAGCGACACGTGACTTGATCACAGGTCAAGTCACCTATGATCAGGCAGACCCTGCTTCTCCAACGCAAAACAGACCAGTAATATCCGATCCAGTCACACGCTACTTATTGATTTTGTAGATATTGTATTATAAATTATATATTTTGAGGCCCCTCAAAATCTGATGCCTCATGGGCCCCTAAAGCCCCTGCGTTAATCTGACCCGGCGTATTGCAGGCCCTTCAAAACCTGATCAATGAATTTTCAACCTATTTACAACAGCGTCCCGGCTTGTGACGGACAGACCACCTAATAAAAAAAAGGAAGCTGAACCCAACAGTCACGTTATGTGTCGCTTTACAACCAAATCTGAAAAGGGTTATATATGGCTATCTATCTATTCCCGACTTCCTCGAAACTGAACACAAAATCAAGTTAACAAAGGAACCAAAAGTACATAAAAGACTACCATAGTGTACTGTAAATGAAAAGAGGAACTACGTGTATGAGTTTGTACAGCTGCTTTTATGCGGCGATCTGGTGTTAGATTTTCACGCGTCAAGAACTCCAAGCCACGGTTCTTTCATTCAGTGCGTGTGCGTGTCTGAGAGGATACTGAGAGCAGAAAAAAGACTTAGAAACCCTAAATAAACCTATAGATTCCTATAATTAAACAGACCTGTTAGTTCATAAGTCAATGCGTATTTTACAGCAATGCAACATTTAAATGAGGGGGTAGACAGACCAGACAGACAGACAGACTACTGTCTTCATTAATTTTGGTAGCAAATCTGTTATGACCGTGTTGTAGTCTGTAGTGTGGGTTGATGTATAGCATTACTTTGGGATTTTAATGCCAGTAAATACTGGAAGTGGGTTCCCCCGCCCATATGCGAATCCAAATTTAAGAATTACCTACACTCAAACGGAAATGAGCAAAAGCTCCAATTCAGTTATGTTCGGTACAGGACATTGGATGATTGTTGAGCTGCTCAGAGCGACAGAGCAGAACGTAGGGGGCGCTACATTAAACCATGGTGTTTTTCTGCAGCTGCAGTGAATTGTGAGTTTTTCTGTCCTTTTCTTTCTTTTTTTTCGTTTAAAATAAATAAGTACAAAGAAATATGAATCAAGTTAAGATTTACGTCTGTACATTCCTATTTATTTTTATTTTTAAAATATATATATTGTATATACTGGTATACCAAAATACCAGTTACACCCTTCCTTTTAGACGCAAAATGATTAAACACAATAATTATTGTGTTTAAGCGAAATAACATTGTACATGTCTGTGTTGCTTTTTATAGAGCTCTTTTATAGATATTATAAGAGAAATGTATATACAAATCAGTTTAATTCCGGATATATTAGTCATTTTTGACATATATTGACAGATCACTAAAGTCTACATGTTGCGATCCAAGAAATATAATGAAAATGAAATAGGATTCTATTAATTTTAAGAAAACTGACGTTTATGTCTTGCCTGTATTCACTTATGAAATCCATTGCAGAAGTTGTTTCTAACGTTCAGGAAGTTGTCTTGTGGTTTGGGGGCTGGACCATTAGAGCTGAAATTGAAATATAATTTTCAGAAGTAGCCTGTTTAGAACACTATAGTTATGTCGTTGACAGAATTTAGCAATCTTTTATTCGCCACACGCCTGTTGTGGATTTATAATTTGTAATTAATCCCGTCTCATCTGAGTCACCAGTAGTCCTACAACAATCAATATAAGTAAGTTACATTTTAATTTAATTTAATTGATTGTATTGTATTTTTGCAATCCGTAGTATTATTAATGAGAATGCACGCACCATTAATTATAGCGCTGTTAATAAATAAACACGATGTTACTAAATGATTGGTGAATTACAGGGTTGCGAGCGCGCTAATGAAAGTTTTGTGTCAATCATAACTGTAGCCTGCAAAGGAGAAAGTTTACATCTTGCATATATAACTATCAGTCATGTTTTTTGGCATGCGATTTATCCAACAGAAGACCGTATCGCAGTAAAACATTTGCATGCAAAGTCCTGTTGGAGTTCAGTTAAAGAAATTCCCCATCGTGTTTTTTTGGGGGAAATACAAAGTAGGCTACTTTTTGCGTTCTGCTGTCACTCGAAAAGGTACGTGTTTGTGAATATTTTATTTGACAGGAAAGTCATTTATTTCAATTCCATCATTACTTTTATTGCAGCTCTGTGAACAATGTCTTACATTTCAAATACAACAAGTTAGGATTTATTTATTTATTTATTTATTTATTTATTTATTTATTTATTAATTATTCATTTGTTGTACTGTTTTGCTTTAAGTTTTCTTAACTTTTTAGAACAAAGCTCAAAACTTGGAGCGAACAACCCAGAATCAATGTTGCTTTACACCACAGCAGGGTTTTTCTTTTGATTCATTTACTTAAAAAAAAAACCAAAAAAACTTTTGAATACTGTTTCCAAGTTAAAACGAAATGTTGAAGATAATAGCCTACTAGAAGCCTGGTATAACGTGGGTTCATAGCTAATGGTAAATGTTTAGAATGTGCTTCGAAGTATACTTCGTCAAGTTGCTGCTTTTGATGGCTTTGGGTACAGGTATATCATCAATGGAAGCTGTGAGTCCCAAGCATGTGTGTAACCTGTTTTATCTTGGCTGTGTTCTTGCAGATGGAACAGTCCATTCCCTTTCCCACATTTATTGGGTGCATTACATACAGGCTACGTGCTGTATTGTTCGTCCTTGGACAGAGCGGATTAGCAGATCGCAAAAGCAATGATTTTATTTACTGAACTGGTTCAGATTTCACTAAAGCAAATCGCTAAACTGCAGAAATATCGTTTTCAGAACAGAAGTTTGTAAATAATAATAATGTTGTTACTACACTTTTTTTAAAAAAATTCTGCGTTGATTGTCTGGTTTAATAAAACATGGTATATGTCAAAAATAAAAAAAAAGGTTTCAGTTTATATAAAGAAAGGGAAATAAAAGTAGGAATATCGTACCGCAGTTGTGTTGGCAAGTAACTACTGCTGGAATTTGCAATTGATTTGGATCAATATAGGCTGTGATGACATCGACTGTTGCATCTTTAAAAAAAACGCACGATGATGTCTTATTGCTGGTTATCGACAGAGGGCACACCAGCCTGTCTGTGCGCGAGACAGACATAAATATTGTGTCAACATATTTATCAATGCTTTGATTTCTTTGGGTGCTGATGGTTAACGCGAGCTCCTTCTCAAGGTTGGTGGTGTTTGTATTATGGAAGCAGCTGAAACAGGAGGGTACATTTCCCACCAGCTTGTAGTTATGACATGGTATTTGAGTATCAAATATACACAGGCTATAAAAAAGAATGTCAACGCACAACACTTAAAAAGATCTAATAGGCTAACCATAACATAATCTAATGCAAATGTTTAAAAAAGCTTGTTTGTTGCAAGACTTTAGACACAAACAGAAACACAACTGCTGCCAAAAAAAGCTGTGATGCGTCTTTACAGCTTACAATGTATTTACAGTATAAACACCGAGATGCCTTTACCACCTGTTGCATACCGTTTTGACTCCCGTATGTTCATTTGCATAAATATAAAAAACACATCCCTACACGCAACATAGCCCCTACAAACCTTTGACAGGAGATTCAACATCGCGTTAAAATGCAGAGGTTAACATTCTCGCACGTGTGCTGTATTTCAAAGTGTAGAATGAGAATGTATACACGATAACCTAATTGGAAGAAGAATAATTGAATGCGTCATTACTAACATCAACATGTGGCATTTCTGGTTATTTTGTTATATTTTTGTTTTATGATTAGGCTTACAGAGCCTCCTATAATGTAATTATTTTCTCTACAAAAAAAAAAAAAAAAACAGGCAACGAGACATCTGCATTGGATATTTTCTTATTAAATGGCGAACTAAAACACAATAGGCAGTAGGTATCCTATGAGACGAGTCTCGTTTTTTTTTTTTTTTTTTTTTTTTTTTAATAATGAGACGTTCCAGTGAAAGGACGAGAGGAATCGCTGGAGCACAACGCTGTAAAGAAATGGAATAGCGCATGGTGCCTGTTTGCAGTCTGCTGTGTGAAGTGAACGCACGCAGCTACTGTTGTGTGTCCTATAATTAGAGTGGATGGTATCAGTGCATGGGCAGTGTGAGCAGCGAACAGGCAGCTATGTTTACCCTCTCGAGTTCACCTTATCCCTGGAAGAAACTCGAGCCTGCAGAAGGGTCAGCGCGTGGACAGCGTGTGTCTCCCGTAGCCCATAATTACCCTGGTTCACTTCACATCACAGACGTCATGCACACTTATTGTAAAGTTGTTAGCAACATGTGTGGTTAATAATATACACTTATATGGGCTATAGGGCCCTAATGCATATTTGCTTTAGAATTAACCATAGGGCCTACAATCTAATGCCACTATAAATCTAGCAACAAATAAATACAATGCACTGTATTCCTTAACTTCTCCATTACCTGCACTTGAATAAGCTTTCAAAAAAGGTCTATATGTTGTTTTTCTGGGCTACTACATCTTAAATATTACAACGGTGAAATAGCTCCTTCTAATCTGATTTGGTTACATTACATCACAATTGGATACACTGTAGAATTAATATATGACTTCTGTGGTAATGTTTGCGACATATAGGGTGGCGTTCACAAAATAAAATAATAATATAAGGAAATACATAATACAATAGAAGGGTATTCAAAAGTCATGAAACGCCAGGATTATATTGTCTTGTGTTGTATAAATATAGGACTATCATTCGCCTATAATAATTAAAAATAAATACATTTAAAAAAACGCTTAAAAAAGAAAAAGTTAAAAGGAACCTCGTTACAACTTTTTATTATTATTATTATTATTATTATTATTATTATTATTATTATTATTATTATTATTATTATTTGTTTTTTTTTTTTTGTTTTTTTTGTGGTACAGCAACTACAAGTTTATATGTTTTATAAGAAGCTAAATTATAGACAAAAGATTATACCCAGTAAATACATGCCGCATAGGTCGCGCTGGCAAGTCGTGGCCAGGTTACGCATTTCCTAACCCCCCCCCCAGCCCCGGTGGTAAGGTATTGGGTAACAAAGTGATAGATAGCGTCACTTATCCTGATGCCTTCATCCTCAATTCCCAGTGGAAATACTGTCGGATCCAACCAGCCGACTACCACTTGTTCCAAGATCAGCCAATCACAGGCCAGGGATTTGCATGATAGAGGTTTCTTTAATCACCTGTCTGGGTAACACCTGGTAAACGGAGAGGCAGCGCCACGCATGCTCCACCTCCTGCCAACAAAAAAACCTTATATTGGCGTCGTCATCAACCAATGATGTTCAAATCTTTACAGAGAGATATAGGGACTATATAAACGAGGACCTGTGCACGAGTGACTTCCATCCAGACCCGACTTTCTTCCCTGATTTTGGAGGCTTTGACAGAAGCTGAGAGTGAAGGATTCAACATGCCCAGGTCGTTTTTGGTGAAGAGTAAGAAAGCTCACAGCTACCATCAACCGAGGTCCATAGAAGACGACTACAACAGACTGGATAATATTTTAACACATATATGTGCAGGTATGACATTTTTTAGTCCTTATTCCATAAAGTCAAATGATTCATATATGATATTTTTTGCTTTTAAAAATATAATTTTCTCCAGTTATTGTTCGGTATGGTATGTTATTGACACGTTTATGTGAATTCCTTGAGTGTAAGACGTTTTATATGGAATTCTCTTAATAAAGGAAGAGAAGTACAAATTACAACTGCAAGAAATTAAAAACAGAAATCACGGTTATTCTGTTCTCTGCTACTGTTCATGTTTATGAATGAAATTAAATTGTGTTTGGTGTTTTTGTTTTCATGGTGCTGCATTTTACTTTTTTTTTATCATCTAACATTATTTTTTTACATTTTTCCCGTGCAGGTTTAATAGCAGAGAAGTGTTTTATATTTGTTTGTATGTATATATATATATATATATATATATATATATATATATATATATATATATATATATATATATATATATATATATATATATAATTTTCTTCTGAAATACAGTTGCATTCAAGTTTCTTTTTTCGAAAATAAAACAAGGATTGTATTAACATTTTTAATTCATAATGTTTCCCAGAATATTATTGTAATACTATATATATATATATATATATATATATATATATATATATATATATATATATATATATATAATTTACGTCTCCTATAAGCCGTTGCATATGTTTTTCCACTGAATAAAAAATACTAATGTTTAAAATAAGAAAAATAATGAGAACGACCTTTTCACGATAGCTGCTATAGATATCACAAAGCCTTGACTCTGACTCGCATTTAATTCATTGTGTACAATTGCTCCTCACAGAAATTAAAATTCCAGAAGGAGCGAGCTGCCACTCTGAGTCTCCTGGTTCAGATTCCAAAGGCAGATTCTCGCCGGAGTCTCACCTGGTTGAGACGGCTGACTTCTCCTCCAAGTCTCCGCTGAGCTGTGAGGGTAGTGTCTGTGGCAGATCTTCAGACTATGAAGATTACTGGAGGCCGCCTTCTCCATCTGCATCACCAGGCAAGTGCAGTTATATCATATACAGTTATAATGATACTATTTCAGTTAATGTGAGCGAGTATCTTGAGGCAAATGGATCTCTATCTGCGTTTTATAGAATGCGTTGTTTCGCAACTGAACTTGATTGATTCCCATGAACACCAAAAAGACAACAATAGCATTTAAAAATAGTTTGTTCCTTAGTGATATGTTTTAATTATTTGAACAATATGTTTTTAAAGTACGATATCGAAAAGAACAAACGTTACAAAAATAGCTTTAAAATTAAGATGAAAACGAGCTGTTACCAAAATGAAAAAGTGGGTAAATGTTGTCGTCCACGGTAAATAAAATGATCTGAAGACAGGGATTTTATTATTTAGTAAAATAAATCATCAGCCCTATTAATATCCTAGCCAGGGAAGATTCGGCACTAGATTGCTGCGGACTGCAAACACCCAAATTATCTCGTTTATGACACTTTAAGCTATCAGAGAAACTCAATAAAGATGTGTAAGTTGCGCTTATGCATTCAAATTAACGAATAAATATATACTTTTTCAAATCTGTCTAACTATTTAATTGCAGTATATAGCCTAGGCACGCATTTCCAGTTTGATATTGCTATTGCTGTTTTTTTTATTGTTATTGTATATTCCTTACAGATTCAGAAAAGTCACTCTCTCCATCTGTTGACGAGAGGCACCCGTTCTCCATCCCTTTCAGACCCTATGCCTGGCGTGATTACCCTGGATCTGAACTAAGGCACCTGGTGCAGCAGAATTATCGCCACCCTGCCCTCCAAAAACAGAGCACCGACCTAGCGCTTTATGGCGAGAGTGGCTCCGACAATACTCTTTTTAGCGAGCGGAGTTCAGCAATGGGACTTTACAACGACTATAGCTCAGCGACAGGAATCTTCGAAAGAAACTCCCAGACTAGACGCTATCCGGAGCACGCCCGCTGTCTGCACGACAAGGTGCCCGAGATCAAGGCTGAGTCAGACCTGGTCTGCACCCGCCTTCTTCTCAACGAATCGTACAAGTGTATTAAATGTAGCAAGGTGTGGATGAGCATTATTATTATTATTATTATTATTATTATTATTATTATTATTATTATTACTGTCAATATCAGGAATTTACACTTGACAACGAAATTGATAAACTGAACAATGCGCAAAAGTCCCATTTACATTTAACACAATGAAATGAAAATACATGTACCTTTTGTTGTCTTGTTATGTAGGCTCTTGTTATGTAGGCCTAGAGTTATGTAGGCTCTAGTACAGACTGTCTGGGAACACGTGATTATACCTCTCGTCTCCCCTTCACGTCACTCCAGGTATTTTCCACTCCTCACGGGTTGGAGGTTCACGTGCGAAGGTCTCACAGTGGTACCAGACCTTTCGCCTGTGAAATCTGTGGGAAAACATTTGGGCACGCAGTAAGCTTGGAGCAACACAAAGCCGTTCATTCTCAGGTACCTAATGAATTAACTACGTAGCTTCAATATAAAGTATAATCTGCGGAAATGCATTATGTTGAAGTATGCTATCTATTTGTTTGGTTTAGAAATAGTTGTTTGAACCTTTTATTTATCTCATGTTTTTTTGTTTCGTTTTTTTTTAGGAGAGAAGTTTTGATTGCAAAATATGCGGTAAAACTTTTAAAAGATCTTCAACTTTGTCCACTCACTTGCTAATTCATTCCGATACCAGACCTTATCCCTGTCAGTACTGTGGCAAAAGATTTCATCAGAAGTCAGACATGAAGAAACACACCTTCATTCACACAGGTAAATGATGGTTCAGCTAAGCTCCCTGTGTGCATTATGCCCCAGAATAAATACATGTACTCCATATTAAAAGCACTGGCACAAAGACTGTGTGACTGGCATTGCCCATAGCTCAGGTTCCACTAAAGTATCAGGTACCTACCTCAGTTCTGACTGTAATATTTCCGTACTGTGCTGTATGTGAAGGGCCTATAAGCTCTCATAGCCTCTGCAATATTAAAACCAGCTAACAATACCTGTCAAAGGAAGGTTATTTGACTATGATTACATTAACGACATCTGTTGAATAATGGAAACCTCGCAATTCAATCAGTGTTACCTCAATATGATCCGGGCTGTGTTTATTTAGAAAGGCTTTCTCCGTGAGATGATTTGAGGGGATTATAGTTGTATGATTTAAAGGGCCACTGAAATCAGGCTGACAGATGAAAAGAGCAGCATCCCAGCTGAGACTTCCGTCATGTCCAAATACATACATTGGACAAAAGGAGACTTTAGACTAAACAAAAGGCTTTTAGGACATCGATTGATCTGATTTCATTTGATAAACATTTGCTTTGGTATTGTGCGCTGTTGTTGTCGGGACACGTGCGTTCCCAAGAATCAGTGCAAAGTGATAGGCATTGAAAGCAGATACTGTTGTGTGTACAAGACCAGAGCTTATATAATGGATGATATAATATTGCATGCGTAATGGCACCATTGTCAGTAGGGTTAGCGCTTAGTTGGCAAATTTGTTTAACCCCTTCATGCATTTCATATAGCTTAAATCGCTGAAAAATGTTTTGGACAGATAATAAATCATGTTTCATTGCATTTTTTTCTATTGCTTATATGGGGGAAAATGCACCCTTATATCCATTTGCGTCATCCATGTGTCCCCATATAGACTAGAAGAGAGGGTTTTTTTATCTGTCCCATATGACGTCAGCATACGTGAAAGGGTTAATCGAATGCTATATATATATATATATATATATATATATATATATATATATATATATATGTCCGTGGTTTAAATTGTAAAATATGTGGGATTTAAATTGAGTGGGATAAGTAATGAAAATTGGACAATTACAAAAAAACAACAACAACAACATAACAAAGTAGTGTGTAGCCTACTCCATTGAACAGGGCTGTTGCAAATATAAAGCCATTACAATAATTGAAAGGCAGATGAACTGTGTATAATTCACAGACTGTAGCAATGATGCAGTCAGCTGTTTGTTTATCATCACGAACAAGACGGTCCTAATGAAGATGCGGCGCGTAAAAGAGGGCCCTCTGCAAATACAATAGGCTATATATCTTCTGTGCTAGCCTACAACAGGAAGCCAAAGACGCGTTTTCACAGTTAAATTATTAAGAGAAAACAGTTGGTGGATGCCTTTACTGTTGGCAGACTTTTCCTAGATTTTGGACGTCTGGTGCTGCTAGTGTGTCTATAGCAGCGCCAATCTGTGAATTGATGTCCGTGCTGAAAAGCTGGAAGGATGTGTATTTAAGATAACAAGGCACACTTAATACCAGTGTGCGCTCCCAAATGATTGGTCATCGATGATCTATAAGGCTTCACCTATAAGGCGTTACATGG
Source organism: Acipenser ruthenus (assembly GCF_902713425.1). Lineage (NCBI taxonomy): Eukaryota > Metazoa > Chordata > Actinopteri > Acipenseriformes > Acipenseridae > Acipenser > Acipenser ruthenus. The sequence goes on along the minus strand of NC_081198.1, from coordinate 5,136,782 downwards.
TCTTGCTTCATTATATCTCACTGAATTATTATCTCCATGCATCCCTGGCATTACACCGCGCTAACAGGGTGCCAGTCTGCTGCGCGTTGCAAGGTTTACAATGCGTACCAGAGGTGAAAGGACATCGCCTCGCCCCTAGCCTTCAGAAGTCGTTAGCACCTTTTGTCAGACAGGCAGTGCCCTGTTCCTGTTTTTAAAACTCTTTTCAAAACATATATTTTTTAAAAGGCATTTCGTGGTACATTGCCTTAAGGTTATGAATTCGTTTTTAAATAGCTGACTAACAACTAACATGCTTCGTTCATTTCAAAGTATTGTTTTTAAATCTTCTAGAATTAGTTCAACGCTTTGAGAGGACCTGGTTTTGAAAGGCGGTATAGGCCTACATGCGCAATGTTGTTGTTGTTGTTGTATTTAGCTAGCAGCTTTTGGGGTATTTTGGGATAATCGTTTCTTTAAAAATAAATCTGTAATTATTCGCGTTTCGTTTTGTCAATCCACAAGGCGTTCAGAAGTTACAATCTTGAATAGAAACAGACATCTGAGCAAGAAAACGTATAAAGGCCGCACGTAAATATTGTAGTTGCTTTGGCTGATTTTTTTCTAACATATATGTCTTTTTTTCTTGTAATTATTTATTATGCAGGTGAGAAGCCTCACAAGTGTCAGGTGTGTGGGAAAGCCTTCAGCCAGAGCTCCAACCTGATCACACACAGCCGCAAGCACACCGGCTTCAAACCGTTTGGCTGCGACCTCTGCGGAAAGGGGTTCCAAAGAAAAGTGGATTTGAGAAGACACAAAGAAACACAGCACGGACTGAAATAATAATCACAAGAAAACACGGACTTTAAACCAGCGCATCTTTGGAAAACAAACCCGCCACACCAAACACTAAACTGTATAGCAGCCGGCAGTGAGGGCGTTTTTACAGACCATTACTTATTTGACCGTTCTTCCCGAACGCCACTGCCGGTATTCAAACCCTCAGTATAGGCCAGTGTTATATATTTTAAAAGAGCAATATTTTGATGGCCTGTATAATGAAACACAAAATAGTGAACAAGGCTTGTTTAAAAAAAAAAATTCAAATTACTGCTGGAGAAAAAACACATTCTGAAATGCACTACATGCTATGGCCTGAGATTAATTTCGCAAATACAAGAACTCTTTTTGTAGTGAATTACAAGTATTGTGAGTCGGAGAACATGTTAAAGCTTTTGTTAAGGTATCACTGATTATAAGCACATATGTCAATCAGTATTTTTTGTGTTAGATACGTTCAAGGCAAATAGATTTTGCACATTTTTTTTTAACTCGCGTGACTATGTTGTGGTTACTTAACGGCACCTGTTTGAGAGGGGTGAAGCTAACTTGCTCCTTGGATCGTTTCAATAGAGAGAATTAACATGGAAAAACCGTGGACGACTCCGAAGGACAACCCATTGAATACTATTGTGTGATATGCCTTGTAATTATCCTGCTCGTAGTTATGAAGACAAAAAAAACGTGCTTGTGAACTATTTTATATCTTGGAGTTATTTGAAATTTGCTGTGTGATGCTATATTTCCTATTTATTGATTAAATATACTTTTAAATAAATATTAAGAGAAAAAAACAAGCAGTGGCTTTTATTTATTTATTTATTTATTTATTTATTTATTTATTTATTTATTTATTTATACCAAAAATAATATGGTCTGTTAAGTTTGCATTAGTTTCTGTTTGGCTTGTTTATATATGAACTTTTATATGTGATTATACACAGGAGTCCTCGGAATTCAATGTTGTTTGTTCATAAACACAAACTTGTGTCTTTCAGAAATGTTAATGTGGTGCTAGGTTTAATTCTTTGCGCGTCTTTGGGGAGATCAAAAAAACACATTGTTGCCCTGCAAAACATAACTGCCAAATCGATCTAAACACGCAAAACGTCGCTTGTACACTGTTGGTTTTTTTTAAAAATTACGAATAAGAACATGTGTTTTTATCAACAGATTTGTGTCACAGTAGCTGCATTTTTCAACCCATTTGTTTTCAGATTTTAACAGCTTGAACTTGGAAACCGCTGTATCTTTTAAATATAAAGCATGTTGTGTGGTGCGTTGTAAGATTGTTCATATTCAAAGATACTGCACACAAGTGACAGTCATGTCCTATAGCGCCTGCCTATATACCATCCTTTCATGAATGCCTCCCCATAGTGAATCAAAGCACAATCGAAACGTTGTTCCGGGAATTGCAATAATATATAAATATATATAAAATAGTTAACGTAATTAGGGTGGTTTTATTAAAAATGCATCATGCAGATTGCATGCCTTATTATTCATGAGGCAGATTCGATGTAGCCTTTGTGTAACAGTGTAATGTAAACCGGGTAAGAGGAGACACGAGAGCACACCTTTGTTTCATGTCGTAAATGTTTAATAGCACCCCTAGCTAGCCAGTTGGTAAAGCTCAACTCAGTGAACAAAGTGCAAAAGCTAATCTTCCTTATTGAAAGACAAGCCTTTCACGAGATACTGAGTTTTCCTTCGTCCACCTTAATGATGATCGAATTACCTATCGAGTTTAGGCTACCTGCGGCCGGTTCAAAGATGCGAAAACAAAAACAGCATCTCACTGAACCGACGTGTCCAGAGAGGCTACCCTTGTTAAATGCAACCATCACTTTGAAATAGTTTCTAGTTCTAATATCTAGTGATGCACTGTGAAGCTAATGTTTACAAATTAAAACACCTACGCAACATATTTATATTTACGTATTACAACACTGTAGACTTGAGTTTTTTGTGCGTCTCAATTATATTCTTAACCAATTAAAATAAACACCAAGATGTGCTTAAATCTGTTCCATAAGATGAATGTTTAAAACCTAAATATTGGGTTTTGCAGCGTCTAATATGCTTAAATAATAGAGGAACTGTGATATAGCCTATGAACCAATACAAAAGTAAGACTATTTACCTATTGTTAAAATCGTTTTAACTGCGGGTTTAAACAATACGAATCTGTGTGCACTTGGATTTACCTATAGCGGTGTTATTTAACGCAGTGCAAGCATATATGTCTCCTCCCTTAAATCACTCCTTTGGCTAATGTTTCAACATGTACACGCAACACATCTGGTGTAAACCAAATATGTCCAGTCTATGGATTGATAAACAAATATTGAACAAACGAAAGATGGAGCTATTACGAGAATGTAAAACGGAAGCAGGTTTTTATGACTCCTTTCAAAGTTTTTAAAATGAAGATTATTATGTTTTAATAGTTTAGCCAGTGTATGGCTACCGGTTATTTTCAGAAAATATACTTGGACCTAGCTCGTTTCTTTAAGCATTATGCTGTCCGGGGAAAAATACGAAGACTAGAAATTTGGAACGGCTTTGAGTAATGTTCTCAATTTAAATGTAGGCAATATCTTGGGGACGGGGTATTACTTTTTATTAACTGTGAAGACACTTTTTTTTCATAAGCGTATTATTTGGGATAGGTATTGTTCGTTTACTGTTTTTCTTCATCGTTTATTGCAGCTGCCAAAACGTCAACTTGCAGAAACCGAGTTCGGTCTAGTTTGTCAAATTAAAATCTCAGATGTATAATTGCACTAACCATAAACTGATTCATTATCTTCAAATGAAATCCGATTTTTTTATATCTATAAACAACTCACTTTTAACCCTCGGGTGTGACCTTTATTTTTGTAACGTTTTATTCGAGCTTGTCCAATTGGACGCCTAGCCTATACATATACATATACAAGGGGGCCTCGATCGTCTTGAAAAGATGAATACAGGGGCACCATAAAAATACTGGGTGGAGTGTGTCCGCCGCGAACGCTAAGGTTAACGCCTTTAAATAATTATAAATTTGTAAACAAATAATGTCACGATTATAACTATTCTTATGCAATTCGTAAAGAGCAGCGTCTGCGAGGCAGCTGCCCCCCTTGAGGCGCGACAGATTAGGATCGAGAAACCTGCGGGATCGCGGCGTCTCCAGTGGAATTCCCATCTCCGCTCTGAGTGCTGGCTCACGACCCTCTGAGGCAAGGGCTAGTACAGTACGGCGCCACCCTAGTGCAAAACAAAATGCCATATGATGTATGTTCTAATAGAATGATAGAGAGATAGTTTGTACATTTAAATGAACATTCGCCACCCCCAATGAACACCTTTCCCCAGCTTTTTAGGTATATATATATATATATATATATATATATATATATATATATATATATATATATATATATATATATATATATATCATCCCTAAAAGCTCGACTCACTTGAGTCTCTGAAGACAACCAGAGCACAAAGTAGCGGTTCTAGTATATTCTTAACTAATGCAATAGCTCCATAAAGTGCTTTCTTGCCTTTGGCTATTTCACTGGAAATCTGAGAGAAGACCACAGAATAAGCCGATTGTCACAAAGACTGTCTTCACGTGCCCTCGGACCTGGAAAGGATTAGAGTAAGGTTTTGTGTTCTTTTATTATTTATTAATCAAATCAAGTTTTCCTTTTACTGAATTGACTGCTATACTGTAAGCTATATGTGGACGGAACACGTAACCTAATGAAATACTTTCATTATCGCTCCCCCGCCCCCATATGAAAAGAATGATTTGTTAACCACCTATGCTGCACTGCGTCCAGTACGCTTGGCATTGCATGACGTAAGAGATGGTGTATCTTTGATGATGTTGACACGACACACATGTGTGAGTTATTTTCAATTTAGGGTATTACTTTCAAAACAATGTTAATTCATGACTTTATTCACACTGTAAATCTTAATCTTCGTTAATCAATAATCTTACGCAACATTTAATTGTGTCTTTATTTCAATTGTTTGATAATATGCTTTACGCACACAAAAACACGCCAAAATAAACATTACATACAATCTATTCAACCCAAAATGTGTTTAAAATATGTCCCATAAAATGTATGGTTCATTCTTAAACATTTGGTTTGAGGTGCTGGAGACGCATATAATTTATTGCACTTTTACGATCCACTGCCACAAATATATTCTTACACATTGACTTGCGAATCAATTAATCTAAATACTGACGTCATTTAAATTGTTACAATACGAGGCTACACGAGTATATTTTAAATGCTTATAGATATAAATAAATGCAAGAGACTATACGCACTCTTAGATATGTCTAAGAAACAATACACATAGACGACCCCATAATCTTTAGTGTATTCCTACACAATAATAGACCTGAATATTTTGTTTTCTATATAAAAAATAGCAAACACAAAACATATTGTTCAATATGATCATCACCAAGTCGATTTTGTGGCAAAGGAAAACAACAACAACAGCACCGTTATGGTATTAGAGTGCCTGTATCCTTTCTTGTTGAATGTCAGTTCCAATATATAATAGCAAATTGGTTTCAGCATATTGTACAACGTAGCTAACCCAATAAATATGTGGAGACTTTAAACACTAATTTGATTACAGGCCTTTCTAATTAATATAGATTCAAGTAAGATCGCGGCTGGGTTATTTTTTTGCTTCACAATAATGTAATAAAATATGAAATACCTGGCTTCTTAGGACGGCATTTGGAAGGCCACTGATTTTGCAGTTCACTGCCTGCCAATCAGTCTGGGCGTTATGTAAGACCTTACAAAATGTATTGGTGATTAGTGCAAGAGAATGAGGCTGCAACGTTTGCACACTGGTGTTTTGAAGTTAAGAAATATCTGATTAAAGTATAGTGGAATCTGAAGCAAAAACGTATGCTCAGATTAACATCAATATTGCATTGGTAAAAGCTTTAAAACCGTCAGCTAGAAATATAGGCTACCAACAACATAGACTAGTAGTTTAATTTTACACACACACACACACACACACACACACACACACACACACACACACACACACACACACACACACACACACACACACACACACACACATTTGCACAAAATATATTGCATCCGCAAAATTCGTTATCAATTCACGGTTAAGGTTAATTCATGCATTAGCTGTCGCGGGTTTGAATTAACAAAATTGGCTTGACGCTTCACCACTCTGTAGGTGGTTATAATTTATATCTTCAAATAACGTATAGCACCTGAAGCAAAACTGAAAACCCCGTTGGTATAATTGTGTTGTATCACATTTCCCTATCTGGACAACTCATGGAGTTATCAATGGCAGGGGACAACACATCTTTAAGTTAAATATTAGAGGCTTTCCATCACCTAGCCTAGATAACGCCACTTTCTCTCTCTCTTTCACCTCCAGTATGTATGGCCTGCAGGCAGGATTAACAGACCAACCTCAGTGATCCCCAGCGATCGCAGGTCAACTTGACTAAAGCCGGGCTTTAGCGAGAGTGCCTACTCACTAATCATTTCAGTATATTACCCTCTGGTCTCGACATATATAAGGACTTACTGTACAAATCAGGCCAATGTAAAACTATGAAATATAGATGAAAATAAAAACGACAATGCCTCATTTTTCCCTTTTCATGCTCAGGCTTGTCTAAACCTATTTCATCATGTATGTCACATTTTGGTGTAGGTGTTTGAAGGGTGACAGAGACTACATCTTTATTAGTATTATGATTTATCTTAAATTAAATCACCTTGCAGTAGAAAAAATAGATGTTAAATTTAAAATTATTTTCTGTATATGTTGCATTACTTTGATATTGGGAAAATGCACATACTCTAGCATTCTGTGACTGGACCAAATAATTACTGCATCCAGATATATACTGAGCAGCAAAAGAAACCTATCACATATTTGAGCAGCAAAAGAAATTTATCACTTATATTTGGATAAAATTCACTAGATATGATCGTAAAATGACAAACTCTGTTTTAGAGCAGGTGCAGTGACTTTTTATTGTGCTGATTAACAATTGACATCACGAAGATGCTGCAAAATGATCTGTTGATCTTGGGTAGGTGTTGTGACTCGGCCTCCCAGTTCGTGGCCTGTCATTCACAGAGTGTGTCTGGTTATACTGTCTAGCCAGGTTTGCAACTGCTGGCTGTGAGCACCCAAGACACCAAGCCACAGTACGCTGCCCTGTCTAGCCTCCAACATGACGATTACACGAAGGTGCTGCTCTCTTGACAGACGTGGCATATTGTTTTTTTTTCTATGATTTTCCTTATTGCTTTTATTCAAGCTTGCAATTCAACAGCTGAAATCACTCCATATCCAGTGTCCAATCAATTGTCTCACTAATTAGGTGATTAACTGCCTCTGCTTCAGTCATAGTCACTCAAGCATGCATTGGTCATTCTTCCTGAGCAACATCCGAAGAATCCGACCCTTCCTCACCAACTATGCTACCCAGCTCCTGGTCCAGGCCCTGGTACTCTCCCGCCTAGACTACTGCAACTCCCTCCTGGCTGGCCTCCCTGCGTCCGCCACCCGTCCGCTCCAGCTCATCCAGAACTCTGCTGCTCGCCTGGTGTTCTCTCTACCTCGCTTCGCCCACGCTACTCCACTACTCCGCTCGCTCCACTGGCTCCCGATCACCGCTCGCATCCAGTTCAAGACTCTTGTACTAGCCTACAGATGCCTTGATCAGACTGCACCCAGCTACCTCCAGACCCTCATCTCTCCCTACACCCCCACTCGATCTCTCCGCTCCGCCTGCACTAGAAGACTGGCTCTACCTCCGCTACGCTCCCCTGCCTCCCGAGCCCGCTCCTTCTCCACCCTTGCTCCGCAGTGGTGGAACGACCTTCCTACAGATGTCAGGACTGCCCAGTCCCTGACCACATTCCGGCGCCTCCTTAAGACTCACCTCTTCAAACAGCACCTGTAGAACTCCTCTGTTGTATCCTGGGACACTATCACCCTTCATTTAAATATGCTTTATTTTGCTCTTATCTGCCCCCTATTTTACTGCATTTAATCCTGTACCTCAGAATATTGTAATCTCCCAAGTGTTTAATCTGTAGTATTTTGTACTTAATCATATCCTGATGTAACTATCACTACTTAATCATATCCTGATGTAACTTTCACTATTATCTGCTGTATTATTGAATTGTGGTTTGTCACACTTGAGAATTATTGTATTTCTTGTTCTTATTGTATGACTTATATTGTAACACTTGAATGTATTTGTATTTGCTTGCGATTGTAAGTCGCCCTGGATAAGGGCGTCTGCTAAGAAATAAATAATAATTGGTCAAAGATGAATGATCGAGTGATTAAAAAGAAACCAAAAACAATTAGTCAATGTCCATCATTTATATACTTTATTTTTTTCCGAAAATAAATGTGTTATAATAGTGCTAAGTTTCTTTTGATGCTCGGTATACATTTTACTGAAGTCACATATGCACGAGTTTAGAAGCAGTGGTAAGTGACAGACATAGTTAAAAATAATCTCCACTGGTGCATTATGTAGATGTACAGGAAAAACAAGCAACCCTTTGAGCCATTTATAGGCCTATTTCATTCTTAGCAACAAATGCACATTTCAAGTTAGCTGTGGCAGCAGTCTTGGGAGAGCTTTGCATTTTGCTCACATTACTTTAAAATAAGTATTGAACTGTACAGGCTCAGTTTTGCAGTGTGTGCACACGTTTGTCGCCAGTGCTGTTGAGGCAAAGTTTGCAAATACTTTCAGCTTTCCCCTAATTTAAGTAGGTTGGTGCCCTGGGCAAAAGTATTAAGTTGCATTAAGATTCAATGTTTTCCTGGCAAATATCCTTGGTAGTTCATCCTCAAAAAAGCCACACTAGCCTACTCGGTCTAAAAACAAAACAAAACAGACAGACATCAATCACAGTAATGCAGTATGCAAGCCCAACTTACATTTAAAAAAATGATATTTTTTAGCAGTCATTTACAAAAATGACTCGCTGAAGTATCAGACAAGCTGGAAAAGCATGGAATTAATGCTACAAGAGCAAACAAAGGTACATTAAGTGCAGGTGATCATCATTTATACAAACACTAGCCAGTCCCTATCATACCTTATCCTACAACCGTCTGTCAAGACAACTACAATGCCTTCTACATAAATGAAACCATGTTTTATACTGCTTAGAAACATTATGTCTTAGCTATAAAGGGAGAATCGGCATGATCAGAACAGACAGTTCTTGTTGCAGGGAGACCTAATGTAGGAATAGCTGATTCCAGAGGTAACACCAAAAGTGTTGATGTGTAGGACAAAACTTTAAGTGCTCTCAGAAATGTTATGTTATGGGGGATGCATTAACTGCATTGGTACCAGTTTCTGTTTCATCAGCACCCTCAATGATGAGCTCTGGGTTGTCAATTGGCTCCACTATGCTGCCTCATGGTCAGTAGATCTGTTGGTATGTTATAAACATCCACATTTATGCCAATGACAGTATCTGCTTTTCTATCCAGTCATGTGACAGACAGGTTGCCTCCATCCTGTCTCCTCATACCACAGACATGAGGTCCTGGATGAGCAGCACCCATCTCCAATTAAACTGTCTGCAACTGGGACCCCCCCTAATGTCCACTCCTTTACCAGGACGTCCTATTTTCATTTCAAGATTATCGCTAGACACCGGTCTATGCCGACCCAATCTGATTCCCAGGTTTTCATACATGCTTTTGCATCTCCTAGAATGGATTATTGCAATTTCCTTTGTGATACCGGTATTTTACATCTGCAAAATTTGGTAGCTAATCCCTACCAAAAGATGATAAGATTAGAACACCAGTTCTGGCTTCTTTGCATGAGCTTCCAGATAAGAACACAATGGATTTGTAAATATTGCTCCTGTTTATTTGAACCATTGTGTGGCCAGGTTTTGCGCCAGGTTTGTTGGATCCTTGTCTGCCTGGTTCAATTTCCAGACTATGTGCACACACATTATGGAACTCACTCTCTAAACTAATTCATTGGTCCAATTAAGTTGGTTTAGTCACAACTAAACTAATTACAGGGTCACGTTTAAGGGGTGAACTGTAAAAAGGGACACTTTTTCAGTTGCACTTTAGTTTAAGGATATATTTATAATAAAATAAATAAATGAGTGATTAAATGTGGCCACCATTACTTAACAATGACTTATGCTGGTTTCGTGTTATGAAGTAATTCGCTTTCTTATAAATGCCTTACTCTTTCAAAAGTTGACCACATTTGCATAATCATTTTGCATTTTCCTATGCATTTACCAATTGACCATGCTTTACCATACCTCTATTGGCTTTAAAACACTTACCTATGCGTTACCATTCTTTCACTATGCTGCATTACACTTTGTTATGCTTTTACTATAGTTAACTTTTATATGGGTAGTTATTTTAACTTTTATAAACTTGTTATTTTAAACACCGGGTGGCTACAGCCTGTTAATGAGAAGAAGAACGGTCTGATAATGTTTATAACGTATTTTTTTGTATTATGGACTGATTATAATAACGGATCGTTACATTAGGTGTTACCAAATGTGGTTATTTGTGTGGTTGTGAACAGTGTTTCAGACACAGCCTTGTAGTTCCTGCTAAGCCTGGCTCACTACAGCAGCCTGCTGGAGGAGGAAGTGGACCTGCAGTCTGATCTCTGCCACCTCTCTCTGACCAGCTCCTGCTGCTAAGAGAGCAGCCCTGGCTGTGGGGAGGTCTGGGGTCTCCTCTGCACAGGCCTTTCCTGGTATGCTGGAGGCGCGACTGAAAAAGAGTAGGACTGATGGCCTAGAGACGTTAATCCGCAGATGTATTTATTATTAAAATCCTACCCTTTAAAGCGCTTTTCCATAACAATAACGCATTCAAGTTTTAATAAAAGCTTTTGAGGTGAACAAAAACAGATTTTATTGAGTGATATCGTCACAACAGTCAGTTTACAACCAATCAGTTCTGTAAACATTATTGTTAAAGTCTCTGTTGATTGTGTGACTGTTAATTCATTGCAGTGAGAGCGATTCTTGTGCCCATGAATTGAGTCATTGAGTTCAGTCTCTGCACTCCTGGAAGAGAACCTCCTCTTCCTGTGACCAATGAGAGCGTGATCTGGGAGGCAGGCCACTGGAAAAGAAGTCAATTCAGTTTGTCAACAAATCTAAAACCTGAATGGAAAATAGCATTATTTTACAACACATATCCTAAATCACAAATTTGTACTGAATTCTACAGAATCCTAATTGCTTTACACTTACAAAACTGGTTTCACAGACCCTGATTAGCACTAGTTTTGGACTTCCTTACATATACATTAGTTAGTCTAAGATTAGTGCTAATCGGGGTCTGTAAACCATTAAAAAATGTGAAAGTAAACCTGTTTTTCAAAAGTGGTCAAAACAAAACTAGCAACCCCCCCCCCCCCCCCCCCCCCCCCACCACACCTACCCCAGCTGAATTTGGACCCTCCACAAGATATTTACAGCTCATTGTTCAACAACTAGGTTTGTTTACTGTAGTTCATCCCATATATAAAACTACTATATATTATTTTTAGGCTTGCTACTTTTCGATATTAACCGGTAAAGCTTGTTAAATGTTGAATCGCCAAAAAATGACAGTTTGACTGAAATAAATTTATATAGGATAAACGTTGGTAAATCCTCTCGCTATTTTTGATTTTCGTATCAAAAATAACAATTTAGAAATCACCTCTAGTTTGTTTAGTTTTTATACTTACTGTCTGTCCCGTCTCCGTTCCACTCTGAATGGCTAGGCGTCGCTGTAAATCATCTCAGTGATCTGTTAGTATAGTTTCACTGTCACTGTCATTTCACCCAGTTCTGACAGATCTTGTTGACTGAAGCAGCGCCAGAATGCTCTCATTCGTTTAAATGACTGTCAATCATCAAGACCTGTACTGTGCACTTTCATTTGCCAACTCAAGCGCCTGTCTGTCATTCAAAGCGCCTACTTTTGAAATTAGCGGGTTAAGGTGTAGGTAGGCTTATGCTAGGTATATGGTTACAGTTACCAGTTTGATTTGAAAATGGGGCGCAAGAGGAAAACACTTAATGAGTATTGTGCACAATCCCCTGACCGACGTCTCCGCGGCAGGATGAAGCGGCCTGTCTGCCTTACCTTCCAGTGACTCCAGCTGTGCTGAAGAATAAGTGCAAGTTAGTTCTGTTCAGCTATTTAATGTTTTGTTCTGTGCATATTATTTTTACTTGTAAATTTATGCTATAAAAGTCTGTGTAATACACTTTTATATGCTGCGTTTTCTACGGTTTATTTGAGCCAGTTTTTTTAATTTGTGTAGGATCTTTATCTTTACAAGGTATAGCTCTGCTGTGACCAAACGTTATTTCAATTAGAATGCTGGTAACCATGGTTTTGTTGCATGTTGAATATGATAAAGGGGCTTCGCTAAATGAGACGTTTCTCAATGGCATAAAGGTCGGTTTCACCCATTCTCTGGTTGAATTGAAAAATAAAGATTGAAAAACACCCTGTAAATTCTTTCTAAAACAAACATCGATATTAATCGTCGATTTGGCAAAAAACTATAAATCGAATAGTAGCAAGCCTAATTATTTTACATAAACACTATCATTATAAACACTAATGATAGTATATAATGATAGTAATTCACTCAGTTTATTATCGTATACTACAGTATTCCACATGGTACATATAGACACTTTTATAGTATTTGTGGGATCCTGTGCCTAATAGATCATGGGGAATTGTAGGATGCCGTTACTAACCTTGTTACTAAATGATCAGTCTCCATGAGATTTTATGATGCGTACTAAACTCTCAAGATCTTCGTCCTTCAGATTAAATTTATCCATGAATGTTGAAATAAACTCTAGAAGTGGGACTTTTCAAAGATTCCTGAAGCAAGGGGGAAACTGCAGTTAACCTACAATGAGAGAACAGGTACAAACATGACCATCTCATTATAGTCTTGTGATTTATATAGCCCTTAAAAAGAATCTCAAAGAAGCTCAAATGTTAAATGCCTCACTCGACTGCATCTTGAACTAAGCCAAGATTTCAGCCTTTACCCTGAACAGATTTTCCTTGGGGACCTCTCAAATGATTTTTTATTAAGAAACTTTAACTCTCTGCCAACGGGCACATCAAATATGAATAAAATACGTATCAGAATGTTCAGATCAATAAATGTGGGCGGATAATCGGAGCAATGCATTTTTAGTCCTGTGAGTCTGTGGCATAAAAGCCTTTTGCATTTCTGATTCATAAAGCGCTTCAAAAGGACATGGGGGTTTTTAAAATACACATTTTCAACAGATTATGATCTGGGAGTCACTTCAGCTTTATGCAGTGGATAGATTTCATTTTCGAGATGAAAGCTAAATTTAAATACAAGTCGTAGGGTGCAAATGAATATCATGTCCAGTGGTTGGTTGCACTGTGTTTGTAAAGAGATCCTTTGTGAATATGGAGACTTCCTGGAAGCTCCTCTCCATTTCCTATTTCAGGTGTGATGTTTGTAAGGTTTTAAAAATACTTTTTACATTCCAAAAAACATTATTTGCAGGTGAAGTGCTTCCCATTTAAATGTACGCTTCTTTCCCTGTGCCATATTGCAAAATTGACCTCAGTATTTATGGTGTTAGTTACCCAAAAATCATAAAGTTAATATTTAAATGATCTGTGTAATAAAATATATTGCTTCTAAAGGTTAGAAAATATAAGACATTTAAAAAATATTAAGAACAATCTCACTGCACTTTATCCAAACAGGGGAATATAATTAGTTCTGGATATTAACCATTTCTTAGTTGCAGTATGCATTTAGGAGTATGTTTAGTATGGCTTGGTATGACCTGGGCTGTTAATTGAGACAAATCCGAACTGATACGAATCAACACATTCACAGGCCAATCTCAAATCACTTAACTTCTCTGAGGCGGCAGCACAGTGCGATCACAATGTTTTCCTCAAGTTCAAAATAACCGCAAACAAAAAGGGCACAGCACCACGTACCATACCTTTAATGACCAAAGCAAGCTCAATCTGGGTTTGTACAATAAGAGCTCCCAACAAGTGCCGATTGTATTCTCCCTGGCACCCCATGGTATTCAGTACAGTCTGGTACAGCCAACTCTTTACATTCAAACTCATGCACAGACATGCTCTTCTGCTATGAGCCCTTTCCATATGGCTTCTTGTGATTGTTTTTGTTTTCTGAACCTCAAGATTATCCTCTTATTTCATTATCTAAACCAACAGTCCGTTGTGATGGGGAAAAAAGAGAGAAGAAAAAACAAAATCACACAACTATGCTTAACAAGATAAGACCAACCTTACAGGCCACAATCAATGAATTACACAGCATCTGGCAAATGCAATTATCTAAACAGACAGGGAAATAACTTGTGCTGGACTGCCAGGCAATTAAAAACTACACAATTCTACAAAATGATCACAGTTACACTGTATTCATGGTTCTAATATGTAGCGCAGAATCATTGTTCATGTAATTGAAATATTTCTAATGTTGAAGTTACAGTTCAGGGATATAATGTAAAAAGGAACGCCCCTGAACTGTGGCTATTTACTGCACTATACTGTAGACATGATATACAAGTTGTTTTGGAAGCAGGTATCACAATTAATAAAACGCAAGGAGGCAACCAAATCCATTTGTGTTCATGACTTTAAACTGAAACGCACATTATGACAAATTGGATAAACTCCTTACTAAAAATGACCATTCTCTTCTACGTACATAGAATCCTATGTACACAAGATTGTGGTTTCAATGGCTTTCTAATTTATTTATTCATTTACACACTTCCACAATATATATTTTGTCAGTAAATACATTTATTGCGAGGTAGCCGAATCAGTAACAGGCTGGGTACTGCAGTATCACCCAAGCACTTGGCAGTGTATGAATGCAAGTGGGCACTTTTATGATTTTTCACGCACACAAAATAAAAACTTAATCACACAGTGTTTACAGGCTGAAACACATCACACCTGCCGAAATACAACCACACATATTTACAATGAAGGGGAGGAGGGGGCTCTGCACAGGATTTCCCTCAGTCCAGGCTGAGCTGGACAAGCTTCTCCCCACCACAGTGTGTTTTTACACAAGGCAGGTTTGCACTGTAATACACAAGCCTGTGCCAGTAAATAAAACTGTGCTAGCAAACAATTTCATCTTTGCACAGAGATAAAGATGCCACTTCATAGCCTGAACTTGTATATTTTGCAGAAGTAATCCCTCTCCTTATTGAAAAGGTGAATGGCTGATGAGACAGACTACAGACACAGTCTGTTCTTTTGTTGTGGCGGGCTATTCATAATTCACCTGATCTAAACAAAAGACTTTAAGCTAACTGCACATCTGTCAGCAACCTGCGGAGCTGAAAGAAATTATTCATGATTTCGGAAAGAAGAAGAAGAAAACACATTAAAAGAAACCCATCACACATTTATTACACCAGCAGAACAAAGACGTTTCTCCTCGGATGACAAACTTAAAAGGCGGTCCCTCACATTTTATTGTTTTTATTTTATTTACACATTTGCGAAAAAATAAATCATCTCTGTACAGGTTTTCTTTCTAATTGTATCAGTATAACGAAAGCACCAATTGGAGAGAGAGAGACCTTTTGTGTAATTTTCTTTTTCTTGCACTAAAATAAAGTGTGAAATGGTTTAACAGTGGTCAAATAACACATGACAAAAACAGACAGCATTAATTAAGTAATACTACTACTACTACTACACTATAAATAGAACAACAAAAAAGAAAAAGCATTGAAGTTACTTGCTCGGAATTAATAATATTCAAACCAATGTCTGAAGAATATACTTGTTGCCAGTTTTTTGGTGGTCACATACAAGACTACCAAAACCCACTGACTAAATACATTTTACAATTTTGTATCACTTGCCGAAAACATTTTTGTTTTAAAATGTGTCAGACAAAATTAATTTTGATACACCAACTGCATCTGAATAAACCCACATGTAACCCAAAATGACTCCTGGCACCCCAGCAGTACAGTGTTCAAACCCATGCTGAAATGACTCCTGGCACCCCAGCAGTACAGTGTTCAAACCCATGCTGAAATGACTCCTGCCACCCCAGCAGTACAGTGTTCAAACCCATGCTGAAATGACTCCTGGCACCCCAGCAGTACAGTGTTCAAACCCATGCTGAAATGACTCCTGGCACCCCAGCAGTACAGTGTTCAAACCCATGCTGAAATGACTCCTGGCACCCCAGCAGTACAGTGTTTAAACCCATGCTGAAATGACTCCTGGCACCCCAGCAGTACAGTGTTCAAACCCATGCTGAAATGACTCCTGGCACCCCAGCAGTACAGTGTTCTAACCCATGCTGAAATGACTCCTGGCACCCTAGCAGTACAGTGTTCAAACCCATGCTGGTTCTTTATTCTCTTCACAGTAATCAAAGAGTCCCTAGACCTGCTGCTCTGCTTTGTTTCAGTAAACCTGCAAAGACACGATCCATCAGCATAGCAGCTTGTAAAAGCAACAAAATATACACTGCCTCCAGAGTAAAGATTTGTTTTCCATTAAAAAGTTATTAATATTTGATGGCAGGTCCTGAAATGGCAGCTTCTATGTGAGAACCAATAACAACCTACATATGTGTATAGGGATAACAGCAGTCTGCCACATTTAAAAAACAAAAAAAAAAAACATATACAATACAATGCAAGCTGCTTCTAGGAATAACTAAAACTGAGAAACAATTAGATAAAACAGACCTGATCCTATTAGCCTACACATATCATACATGAAATTGATATACCTGCATAATCATTTTAAATCTTTAAAAAATCCAGTACTATTATTGTGACTCTTGCTCCAATTACTTGCTTTATCATGAGAGCAGATTACCCTATATTACACATGTTGAAAATGCAATGAAGTAATAAAAACAAAAAGGAATCCTCTTGGACAAGAAGACAAATCAAAAGCTTTCTTTGAAAAAAAGTTTCTTTGTCTTTTGAAACGGTTCAAAGGCACCACACTTTGATCTACTGCTGTCTAGTTTCAAGTCAGTCAATCACAAAGCAGCTCTTAAACAACCTATTTTAAATGGGATTCATCTGAATGAAGAATGTTTAAATGACAGACGTCTTTGAAACAGGGTCCCCAGTGGCTCACCGAGTAAAAGCACTGCAGTCTCGAGTGCAGGGTGAATGGGAGAACTGGCCTGTGGGGTTCAGACCCTTGGTAAAATTCGGTGCTGAGGTTGGGAGGGTGAAACAAGGAGGTTTGCTTGGCTTTCAGCTTACATGAAGCAGCATTATGAGCTTCCTTTTAATGCTATGACCTAGCAGCACAAACATGTTCTTTACATTAACCAATGGAAATGTTCACCCATTTGATTTACTCATCTGTTTGTTTGTGCTCTCCTACATTAATGCAGTATTCCCCTTTATAAGGCCCCCCTTTCTACCACAGAATCTTTATAAGGCAGCCATTTTTCTGGCCCAGAATGCATAACAGTAGCACTTTCATACTTGTAAGGCAGAACACAAACAGCACGGTCTTGTAAATATGGCTCACGACTGTAGCGTTATAAAAGGGGAGCATGTATTACAGTCTATTCTCATTAAATTGCCTGCAAACCTTACTAAAACAAAGTACGAATTGCATTTCTTCTGCTTTGCATTTTGGCCTTTCATTAGCTGCTTATTTCTGAATTACTCCCAGAAGGGATTAATTAAAAATACATCAATCTGGGCTGTCTGGTGGGTGTAGTATGTTACTATATAGATTATATGATTTATATTCACAGCAAGGCAGGCGGGTGAGCTTTAGAAAGCACTGTACTAGGCTCATATAAAAGAGCTGGTTGCTTTGGTAAACTGAAGCATATTTATCACTGTGTGTTTACTGTAAAAATAAATAAGAAGGAGGGCTTGGTAATTATTACACCCATCACCTATACAAACGACTGTGTGAAGAGCCCCAGTGCACATCTTTTACTGTGTATAGTACGAATAGGAGCTCTTCGCTGTGAAAGGGAGGGACTATCAAGTTAGGAGTCTTAAGGGTGTGGGGAGTGGGGTCAACAGTTCATTCTGAGGGCAGGAAGGAACCACAGAAAGAAACAGTGGGGGAATGCAGCAGTATTTCTTTAAGAAATGAATTTGACACTCTTAGAGCATTGTGTAAGTTAATGGATTACAATCGTCTTCCGGCTGTCTGCCCAGCACAATCCTACCACTCAATGTCAGCTGCTTCACAGTCGAAACAAGAGAACGCAGAGCAAGTGTGAGGACTGTAAAAATGAGCTAACAATTCCAGAAATGCAAACCTGACCTCAGTATCGTTAGTTACCCAAGTCGTACAATTAATATTCAGAATGATCTCTGTAATAAAATGTTTTACTACTTAAGGTTAGAAAATACAAGACATTTTAAAAGTGAGAAGATAAATCTCATTGCACTTTATCCAAACTGTTTCCAATTACAGTTACAGTATGCATTTAGGAGTGTGTTTAAAGGAACTATATGAGACAGACAGCAAACTACTTGCTTTGTTTCATTGCAACACCCTACCAGGCTATTTCACTATAATCTCTTGCTTGGTGTCATTAGCAGAAGTTTGTTTTGTTTAAAAAAGAAAACAGCCAAACTGGTCCCAAGTATTTTGTTTCCCTTTTCCCTTTATCTTTTCAGAAGAGAGCTGAAATCTTCTTTAAAATAAATATCCGATTATACTTTTTATGTCTGAAGAAATCTAAAAACTATAAAACAGTGGGCCATCTTTCCACAACTGATTTTAAAATACTACATCATTAAAAAAAAAAAAAAAAAAAAAAAGTTGACTTGTGTGCGATATAAAGTCCTTTTTTTTGTTAAATATAGGTTTTTATGCATTTCTTATTGATCGATTAAAACACACACACTGTAGTCTAGACTGTAAACCTCTGCAACAGAAGCACTTCAGCTACCCTCTTTCCTGTGAAGTGCAAGCCCTCACACCAAGGTGCTGTAATCAGCACCTGTGAGAAGTCAACCACTTTGCTGACTTAGACAAGAGCAGCACGGAAATCACTGGATTACAGAGTGCTCCACCCTCAACAAGCCTGCAGTGTGCATCTACCGTATGGTGCAGTAAATCAGTCAACAAAACTACTATACACAGCTTGAACATCACAGCTCCACCCCACACATCGGGGGAAAAAAGCAGCATTTCTCCTGATCCCAGGGGCAAAATCTGGGGTGTTGACTACAAATGTTGCAAGTGCCTTGTTTTGTGCATATTGCAGACCCATTTCCTACGTTTTCAAATTTAACACCATTAGTTTTCACTATCATCAATATGTGTGTGAGTCTTGTGCATTTTTATACTATTTTACAACTCTCATTGCTCCATTACTTTCTATTGTCTTTAGCACACAATGAACACAAGCACACACACACACAAAAAAGCAAAACATCTTCATTCCTGTTAACGGAGTGAAGTCACGAGGTAAAGAAGCAGTTTGTTTATACGTGGCGAAAGTGACTCACTCAAGATTACTTATTACAGAAGATCTATGCAAAACACTCAACACAAACATGATCATGCTGAAAAACAGTGCAAATATTGAACTAAGGCTCACTCTGGATTGTGTGAAGTCTTTTACAGCTAATGAGTTTGCCCAGTGGGTGGATCCACAGTCAGAGCAATGCTTGCAGTTCCTCTGAATCCTGGTCCTAACACCGGTCATTAGGAAATTCTTTCAGACTTGCTGCATTGCTTTTCATGACAAAATACTTTACATCAATATTTCATTGAAATGTTTTTTTTTGTACAGCAGTATTATTGTTTAAAAAAAAAAACAAAAAAAAAAACATATCACTGGCAGGAAATGTTTGGAACATTTGCGTATGTACCTAAACTGTATATAAACTCAATGGGATGAAGATTTTTAATAAAACGTGAATTTGCATCACACCACTTCAAAACTGGATGCATCCAGTCAGAGTAACAGCCTGTAGTTTTCCACTGCACCTTGGTTTACAGTGAAAGCCCTCTTGTGTATAGCTCCAGACAGCAAAGCTAAATAAAATGGTTGCACGCATGTTGCAGACTTTTGTTCTGAAATCATAGTGCTGTTCAGTCTGTTAACATGGCATGTCCCAAAGCTCAGGTCCTACTCCCAGAACAATCTAAAAAGGCTCTCAAGCTTTTTAAGAAGAATATCTTGGTGGATCTGGTGTGGGCTTTGCTGGTGAAACTGACCACAAGTCAGTGGCATCAGCCAGTTCAGATAAATAAAATGAAAGCAGATGTACTTCTCATGTCTTGAAAGCTTTCCATTAGCCTGCACCTGGGGTATAAAGCAAAAACAGCAAGTGTCCAGGAGAAAGCCGGCTCGCTGGATAAACACCAGCGTTAGGTGATCTGTACACTTAAAGACATGTTTATCTGCTTCATTTAGCATTATGTATTGCTACCCTATTTAGATAGCAATCAGATCTCGGATGCACCTTTTATTGTTATTATTTACATGTATACTAAATATCTCCTTTTTCTAAAATGAAACCATCTTTATAATAATAATAATAATAATAATAATAATAATAATAATAATAATAATAATATTAATAATAATAATAATAATAATAATATTTTGCCACAGGATATTTTTGTATATATAATTTTATTTTTGGAGTGCATCTTGACTGTTTTACTAAAATGATTTTTGTTTTGTCTTAGCAGTCTACAGCCAAGATTATAAGACAAGTAATTTATAAAACATTAATGAAAGTCGATGCTTAAACTATATAAGGCAGAAAATATCTTGATATAAGCTTTTGTACACATTTCCATGACTCATGGAACCTACCCTTTTTCAACAATACTATTATTCAAAGCATTTTGCTCTGACATTTATTTTGTTATATGAGGATAGTACAATATATCTTCTGGTAGAATTTTCCACAATCCTAATTCCTTACTTTAATGCTCTTTGATTTAACTAACAAATCGTTCTGCACAATGCCTCGTTACAATGCTACACAGATCTGTGAGCTCAGCACTGCACATGTGAATGCATACTGTACAGCAGAAAGCTCCACATGAGACTGCCCTAAGATGGCAAGTTGTGATGCATTCGCCACTTAACCAAGTTTGATTGTAGCTATGAAACTCCCTAAAAAATTAATAAGATCTATTTCACGAATAACCAACCAAACCGTGAGGGTGTATAGTAAAATGACTAAAGATTTGTTCTCTTAGTTGATAAAAAATTGATGTCGAGGCATTCAAGTAAAGTTACTTTCTGTGTTCTGATTTAATGAATCATTTGAGCAGTAGCTGGCTGAGAGACACAGATGTAAGGCTCGCTGAGGCCTGAGCTAATGCCTGCTCGAGCAGCCTTCCCTGGGACAGCCAGGCCGAAACAACGTGTCAGACTGCAGTAATATCAAAGACAAGCACAGTCAGAGGCTGCTAGGAGGCTGGCCTCACACATCCTGACCCAGGAATGTCTGGTAAGTACTTCTCTGCCCTAGAGGCTCTACTGACCTGGTAGACCTTAAGGAAGAGCGCACTGTGGTGCTAAACAGCCTCCGAATTAAGATTTCTTTAAATCCTGTAATTCAAGCTGAAAAAGTTATTATAACCACCAGTGATTTACACATGGTGAATTAGCCCACAAGAAAAGTTTGGCTCAGTCATTTTAACACTTCCCCAATGTGTAGAAATTTGAAGTACAATAATAAAATAATAAAATATCCATGCAGGTAACCTCTCTCCATTTTATTTATTTTTTTATTTGGAAGAATAACATTACTGGATAGATAAAAAAAGCTGAAGAAAATTCACCTCCAAGTGGCTTTTAAAACATTCAGGGCGAACGTTAATCGTCATTGATTGGTATACAATTGTAAAGGTGAGGGAAGGACAGCTTTTCTTATTTTGAAATCAACATTAAAATGAATGGCTGTATTTAATACTTGCAGATAAATACTTAAAGGCAATTACGAGTATCAGCACACCGCTTGTTATTATAATTGCCAGTACATTAACTGATTAATAGGGCCATGATTCGCATGCAGGAGTTCCTTCATCCAGAAAGTATTGGTATTAAAAACAACAGAACGTAGCCTTATAGTCCTACAACAGAGCAAGCCTACTTTGCAATGGATTTACAGTTTGGACACAAAACTGAGCATTCCTTGTGGTGTTGCTTTTCTGGAATCTGCAGCAGTCCCCAATTATCACACCTACACATGCTGACATAAGACCTGAGGAACCTTTCATTTGCACAGGAAGCTTTCAAATGTCAGCTATTCATCCTCCCTGGTTTCTAGACAGCATGATTCTCTTGCAGTAGTCTTCTCATACACACAGACCCGTCGCTGCTTTTTATAGCTACACTAAAAACAGTTCAGATATCCATTTCCAATTAAAAACCCAGTGTACCCTCATTTTTACAGCAGAATAGAATTTTTATGCCATGACAATCTGTGGGCTTTGCTTTATCCCATATAAAACTGGACCTTTTCACAATATTCAATTTAAATACATTTTAAAAAGTACTTACACTGAGAGAAGAACAATTGAAATTAAAGTCCATTCTGGGTTTTTGTGAATAATGTTAGAACTTGTAAACCTGTAATGAAAAAAGGAAGAAAAAAAAAACACACACCAATTAATATTTCTTCAGTATTGCTGATCTTTATTAAAGGAGTTTGTATTTGTGAATAAACACTGGAGGTATATTTAAAGACTTTAATGTTATGGTAACTATGCTTGTTGGAAATGGAATCTTTGGTTTCTAAGAATCAAGAGTGATGCTGCAACGGAAGGTTCAAAATGAGTAATTGTTCAAGCGCCCTCTGACCTCTGCAGTTTGCTTTGTGCAGATTTGACCTCTTCAAAGGGTGTCAGCCTTAATGCAAAGATGATGCCAGGTTGATTTTTGAGTGTAAGCTTTCTTACTTGTTACAACTGATGCCTTTTCTTTTTAAAAGGATATTTGCCTTTTTATTCACACAAGTACTGTACTGCAACATTTTGATCACATTTGGGTGGAAAAACTTGTAAATACAGTATGTGGTTGAAATGCAAGTAATTACAGGAAAAGGTACATTGATGCAAGATTCATTGTCGCTGCTGTGGTTCTGAAATTCTCAGAACTAGCAGGCCATGTAAGAGAAGTCACACAGTGATTCCAGACGGAAGCAGCTCTGTAAGCTAAGTCAAGCTGGGTTAAACTTGATTTACAAGGTGGAGATTGAATAGCCGAGTGCTCTATAGGTCTTGGCGCATAATTCCGGAAACATATTCAATCTGGCTGCTTGAATAGTAAAGGGCTTCAGAAATCAAACACTGCTAAATCATATCCAGTCACTGTAAGAGCTTCCTGTGTCGTTGCGATAGCCATTCAGTGCAAGCTGTTTCAAAAGGAGTATGGATGGGGCTTATAAACCCACTCACATCTGGCAACCTAGCATCAGATTCACAAAATATCAAAGTAATAAACCAAAAAAACATATATGGTTACTATAAATGATCATTTTATTAACGGTAGCTTCATAATAATAAAACCCTGGCCAGGTACTGTATAAACCATCTTTAAAATCAAGTGTACAGTAAAAACTTAAAAGCATTCCCCTTTCCCTGACCACTTGGGTAAAGACATGTGAAACCAAAACAAAAGAATCCAGGCTCCGGCTCGATAGCCGTGACAGTGATAAACACCACTCCGAAATGCCTGATGAAATCATCTTGACAGGCAGTTCACATGTAACATGCCAGTTAATCTGCCACGATGAGTTACAATGGAAGAGACAGCTCAAATTCACCTGGGGTAACCCTGCAAAATAACAGCAAGAGCAGCTTTATTCCTGTGCTCGACAAGAAGCCGTTATTGATTAGAGCAAGGTGAAGTGTCACTCTCTTAGATCAACGACGGGAAGAAGTTATCTGTGTCAATTAACTCTCCTTCTATGTTAGTATTGATTGGCAACAACTCAACACAAGTAATTGCTATCAAAATGCCATTTACAAAACAGACCCAGAGAGGAGCTGGCTAGCTGCACAGATAAGGCAATATAGATCTGTTAATGCATTATCCCAGCGCTGTGTGTGCCAGCCAGACAGCCAAGCCTCTGGAAACCGTAACCTTTTTGTCTGTTATCGAGTCTCAGAGCTGTTACTCGCCTCCTGTCCTACAGTGACGCTTCTTTTATACAGTTAAAAAGCATGCAACCTACAGGTGTGGCGCTCTGTTTCTGAAAGCGCCTGGCCTTTTTCTGTCTTTGAACAAGGCAGTTTCAGAAGTAGGGCCCTGAAGAGCAATGCTGACGAGTGCAAGATCCCCCCTGCGAGAAACAGCGTTCCATCAATTCTTAGCCCGATTCTCTCTGCTCTACTCCCAACAGTTTACAAACTTGTGCGAAGTGGAAGGGCTATTTTATTTTTCTTTCCTTTTTCTAGACAGGCTGTGGGTTTCTCAAAGCATGACATGAAGCTGCTAGCCACAACTAAAACTGATACAAATGTTAAGTGAATGATCCTTTAAACACAATTACGCAGCTGACCATTTGCAGTGTGAGTGGCGACCAGCAAAATATATCGGCAAATGCGTTTCCATATTTACCCTTCAAATTTCATTCTTCATCCAAAACAAATACAAAAAAAAAATATCTGAAAAAAGGGATTGAGATACAATTCTATCTTAGTTTTAAGATGAGCTTTACACAAACTGTACAGAATAAGAGCTTCAAATACAAACTATAAATATATCTAACCGTGTAAACAAGTATTGCCCTATGCTGAAATGTATCTGTTTTTATCAGTCCAGTGATACTAAAGTAGGTCTTTCTAACTCCACTTTTGCTAACACTTCAATCCTAACCTCTGCTACTTGACTTCCAATCACTGACTACTTTTAGAGGGAGAATATAAAGTCATTTCATTGAAATGAAATTGGTCAGGTCACTCCCATTCGCTGCAGCCCAGGCTGACCTCCAGGGAATAATTCAAACATCTCAGTTTTTCTTAACTGCAAAGCACCACCTGGGGATTTCCTGAGAAGAGCTGGAACCTCCAGGGTCTTTTCAGACCACTTCTCAGCTACCATGACTGAGGGGCTGCTAGCTGGAAATTGCTGAACTAAATGTGCTCTTTTAGAAGCCAGTGGAGGAGAAAAAAACAGAAGCTGCTCACTGGAGTCAGCGTCTCTCTGTGTGCCTGCTGTCTGTATCTGTCTTTGAACACATTAACCCCTACTGAACGCCCCCCCCCCCCCACACACACACACACACTCACTCACTCACTCACACTTAGAAACTGCAGTTGTTCAAAGGTGTGTTCTACAGCAGGGAGTCGTCAAAACTCTTTTGTGTGGGTTGCTTTGTAAAAGCTTTGCATCACCCGTGTGGCTTGTCATCATCTATCACAGCAGCAAACATCTTCCTTTGTTTGTTTGTTTTTTAAACATATTAAATGCTTACAAGATTGCATTGAACTGAACTGGTGAACTGCTGATGGGCTCCATTAAAGCTGAACTCACCTGAAGGTTCTGATGAGTTTGTTAAGATCAGTAGAGACATCACACAATGCAAGTCGGAGAGGTCCCAGAATATCCTTTAAACTTAAGAGAAAAAAAAGAAAGCCTCAACGTACCTGACATTTTAATCTTCTTCACAACCCTTATAACATCCTGCTAGTGGTCTGACAAGACTCTAAAAATGTGCATCTATAAATAGTAATACAATGGCTAGTAATACAGCATGCAAGAGAATAAAAGGGACTATAAAAATATAAAAAAGAGAATATACAAGGGGTCTTATTTTGAATGATCTTAAACACGGGTAGATGTTTTTATCGCTGTCTTATCTCACATCTCTGGCCACTGTTTTTTTTTTGCTAACAAGGTGGCCAAAACAATGATAAGGAAGTGGCATGTGTAATGAGTTGTGCAAGGCGACACACACTGCTGCTGCAGATATACTGACCCCTGTGGAGAACTGTGTTCACAGCTAGTCTCTGCCAGTTAAATATGCATTTTGTATCATTAAAACTTCGGGGTCAACAGTAGCTGTGTATACAGCATATACAGCAGGGGTATTTGTAGCACATACCTTCTGTTCAATTTGTCTACAACAATGCGCTTTTGAATAAGGTGCTGAGCATTGGAATCAACCAATGGAAGAGGAGGGTCCATGTGGCCACCAACCTGGAAAACAAAACGGCAAAAGGAATCAACCAATCTCACTTGTATAGATTCTTCAAAATCTCATCTTGTCAGTCTATGAAAAACTATGGCACATTTTAAATGGAATTTGAGAAGACTTTCAGCAGATGAGAATGTCTAAGTGTAGATGTAAGTACTGTACATCAAGAGGACATCCATCTACTCAGGCATATCATTCTGGACTTTATAGAAGTATAACTTAGCACCAATGAGAAGAAATAGGTCCTCCAAACCCTTGACAGTGTCAGAGTTCAAGTTCCTTGCTAAATTATGATTCATGGTTCAGAAGCATTATGCTAGCTGTACCTTGTAGTTACATGAGGTACATTTTTAAAACCTGTATTAATTACTGTGACATTTTTAAAACCTGTATTACTGTGACTTATGAAAATACGTATTTTGTAAGCTCAGAAATACTCTAGCGGTGTGGATATATTGCAATGTCTTTGGGTTGTTTAATCTTTTACAGGAAATCTCTACTTGCGTATCACTGAAGATGTGCATCTATTTCAAGTTGTATCAACTACAGGACACTTGCATGCATAAAATAGACACAACAAGGCGATGATCTGACTGTTTTTTGTTCCTGTGCTGGCTGTATATGAATAGCTTTAGGCTTCCAGTGTGTGAATCTACGAGGCGAGTTTTGCTCTGCATGCTAACCAATGCATCACTTTAATTCCCTTTCGTAGTTGAGAAGAGCAATTTGTTTTAATTCAGTTCTTTAATAAGACAGTAGGAACTTAATTTTACTATTTGACTTAACCCATGTTAATGTATCCTTTATTTATCTATCTATCTATCTATCTATATATAAATATACATCATTAAGTTATATATATATATATATATATATATATATATATATATATACACATATATACACATACATACACCATATTAGCAGCTAAAATGAACCGTTTGTTCAACATTTATACAGAGCAATCTGCTTGACTGTAGTTATCTGACATCAGTGCTAAGTGCGGTCCTGTCTTGGTTTGTAAGCAGAAACGTCATTGTTGGTGTTTTCTTCTTACTCATATCATGACTCACACACAGGGTCACCGAGATAAAGAGCCATGTAAAGACAGGAGAAAACCTAAGCATTATAAGAGCTGTTTGTTACACTCAGGTCCACTGCAATTACAGCCTTATTTACCAAGGCTCCAATAATGTTTTCATCTAGAGTTCATACACAATAGTGGTAGATTTTTGGTCTTTTTTCCAATTCATTTTTTTTTTTTTTAATTTTAAAGTGTATTTTAGTACTTTCACATTTTAGACGCTGTAAGCAAACTAACCCGAAACAAAACACTTTGCCACATGATTTGGATCAAATGAACATTTTAAACAAATCTCTCGGTAGATTAGTACAGGAATGCGGTCTTAATGTCATGCTGAATTCAGTGAATTACTAATGCACCCATCACTCACATTTTTAAATAATGACGTCATTAAGTTTTTATAAGGCAAGTTTGTGGATAACTTTGATTGGTACTTATGATTCATAATAATCGTTTTTGGATGATCCTCAATCACATTGTGATTCACTTATCACTTTACTCTCACTTCACAACATACAGAAGGCTGCCACCTAGTGGCTATCAATATCAACTACCAGCATGTGAAGAGGGCTGCAAGCAGATAAGCAGGCAATTTACAAGAAAATGACACCTTTGCTTCAGGGCCATTTACTGCTAATGCAGCAACCTTTCACCTACATCTCCAGAGCACTCATCTCCAGTTCGTATCCAAAGTTTTAGTAAGCTTATACAGAACTGTAGTTTGAGGTTATCCAACCTAATGATCTGTCGATTGAGACGAGTTTCAATTGCTGTGACCACAGGCTTACCAGTGGCTAGGGGTGTAATCATTCACTGTGTATCGATGAATTGTGATGCCTTCTTTATAGGATATATCGATACCATAAAGAGCAAAATAACCAGATTATCGAAGACGATCAGTGCAGTTTAAAAATGGAAATAATGTCTGTGTTGTTTTTTTACCTGCTATCAGTTCAATCTGATTTTGGTTGATTCGCTGTGATAGTGAAACTGCCAGATTTTCAGAACTTCTTGTATTAGACATCAACGCATCATCCTTTAACGCACAAGACACCTACGCTTGTTACTAAGGAAACCATTACATGAGCAAGCAACACTAAACAAACTGGAGGAAGCGACATCATTGTCAACCTATTGGGTTGCTTAGAGGTACATACTGTAGTGCCACTGTGGTACATGTGCTAAACAGAATAAATTACAAAGCATTTTAATGCAACCAAGCCCCCCCCCAAAAGTATATATTCAGTTGCATTTTTTTTCTTTTAGCTTTGAAGAATGAATGCATTCATAAAAGTAGTGTTCTTTCTGAGGAGACGTATTAAGAATCAATAGTTACTGCAGATTAAAGAGTACACAACCTCAAATAACTATCACAGTTTCACAGTGTTTGCAATCTTTTCAGAGTGAGTTCAGAGTTTTATGAATGATTTTATGTTGTCAGGATACAAAGCTTTTGGAAGAGTTTAGGGTCAGGTGTTTCAGATTTGCATCAGATGGAAAACTGTGTCACATTAAGATTGGCTGCACGGTGTGATTATTATTGGTTCAGGTTGCTGTACGGCCCAAGCTGATTCTCACCCCACTCAAAGTCAGAAAGCCCAGCTGCTTTCAGGTGCCTCTCCCTCAGTTGACCACCTTTGGCGCTACGCTGAAGGAGTTTATCAGGTATCTTCAATGCAGCTCTACCTGTTAGTAGCGAGATAAATCTCCACCCTGGCATTGATAGTTCTAAGCTCTTCTCATATTACAGTACAAAAGCCTATGTGTTATATGCAAGAAAAAAGACAGATCTTATTTGCAACTGTGGTTGCCAACTCACCGCATTATTTTCAGTTTCTTTTTCAGTGTCAGCTTTTTCAAGCTGCATGTACTGCCCTTTATAAAACTCTCTGACCCTCAGGCTGAGTAAATCTGTCTCCCTCTTCAGGGTTGTATAATCTGGCAATGGCTTGAGAGATTTTTCGGACCCTTTGCACCTTTTCTTGTCTGCGCACTGACCAGAGTCACTGATATCAAGAGTGTCCAGGAACTCTGCTAGATCATCTTCATCGAGCTCCTCCTCCACACCTGAACCAACAGCAGCAGCCACCTGTGGACTTTTAGGTCTGTAGTCTGACCCGCAGAGAAACTTCAGAGCTTCTTCTGTCTTCCATTCGGCAAGCGTTTTCTTAAGCATCTTGAGCAAGCTGTTTTTTACGATGGCGAGATCAGCTTCATTAGGGTGATCAGGCTTCAACTTCACAAGCAGACTCTTCAGACCCTCAGCCCCTCGCTTGCTGACGCCTACCGACGTTATGACAGATTTGCACTTGTTTCAGCCCCTGACTTGGAGTCTTCATTGGACGTGCTATTCCCATACACAGGCAGCGAAACATTGTTTTCTGGCACTGAAATGCTTGGGGCAATGTCTTTGGGTTGATTGATTTTGGGCGCGGCCACCTGCTTCCAGCTTGGTCCGTGTCTGCCGGGTATGCTTTTACCTGGCACTGGGAGTCTGTCTCCTCCGCTTGTGCAGCGCCAGCTCCTGCTCTCCTGCCCCCGCTTTCCCTCCTGTCACAATGCTGGAGATGAAGTCCTGCTCAGGGTCGCTGCTGTCGCTCTCACTGCCGGTGGAGTCCGAGGAAAGGCGAGTGTCTTCGATGTCCGGATTTTCAATCTGAGATGGAGCGATGGGATCTTCAGCTATCTTCACCTCCTTGCCGGAGCTGTCACTAAATATTAAGTAGATGGAATAGAGATATTAGCAACAGCATTATCATGTGCGGCTCAGCTTTTGTATGTCTTTTTTTTTTTATAAGCAATGCCATTATCTGAGGATTCA
Organism: Acipenser ruthenus; assembly: GCF_902713425.1. Classification (NCBI taxonomy): domain Eukaryota; kingdom Metazoa; phylum Chordata; class Actinopteri; order Acipenseriformes; family Acipenseridae; genus Acipenser; species Acipenser ruthenus. The sequence goes on along the minus strand of NC_081198.1, from coordinate 5,106,766 downwards.
TTTATTACGTACAAAAAAATGACACACATGTACAGTACTGTCCAGATAACGTATTTAAAATTGAAGTCGATGCAGAATACCTGACACCATCAAGGATTTCAAAAGCTTCACAAAAAGTAGAACTATATCAAACAGTTTACAGCTGAACATATATAACCTAAATGTCATTTTGAGATGTGTTACTAAAAGTATTACGTGCTTGCGATCTGAGCCATCACACTCTAATTAGACAACCACTTCTGAGTTTCACTGGAGTCTGTATGTCTTCAGGTCTTACTGCTGCACCTGCTGGAAGGGATCCAGACAACCTTGGAAAGAAACCGGTTGCCTTAACTAGCCCCCCCCCCCCCCCCCAAATCCTGGAACTGCCCTGATCATTTCAGTAACAGCTCTCAGTAAATCATGATTGGTTCTGTATATGGCAAGAAGATCTGTCCAGCCGTGGGTTTTCAGCAAAGAACTGTTCAACCCATGGGACTAGCAGCAGTTCATCTGTAGTCCCTGTGGAAGCAGTAAGGGAAACTAATGTATTTTATAATGTTAACCTGACCTTCAAATCATGACCACAGTTTGAAGGCCTGGTGACCCAAACACACGTCAGCACTGCTGTGGGAAGGGGGAGGAGGCACTTTGACAAGGTACTACTGAAACATCCGCACATTCATTCTGGTTTGTTGACAATCATTCAGTAGTCAATGGTATTTTATTTTGTAAGAATTAAGTATAATTATACAGCTAATATGTCTCTAAGGTGCCAAATTACATTTAATATGAAATGATTACGCATTATACAACTTTTATTTCAAGGTCTAAAACTGAGGGCAACAGAGCTGTTGCATGACATCTAAGCCAATACTCCTTTTTAGTGAATTATAGGAACTGTTAAAAAAAGAAATCACCAGTCACCAATTAAACGACAACAAGCACGAATATGATGCAATTGATATTGTTGATGTATTTGCTTTGTGCCCTTTGTCCAGGGCTATCATCACAGAGCAATAGACATGCAGACACCGAGCAGCTGCACAGTAAATCCAACACTGCAAACACGTTTACCTTCCCATTTACATGACAAATCAGTACTGTTCTAGCGATCTGTTATAAAAGGCATAATCTGGCCTCTTTAGAGGGGGCCGATACAGGAAATCAATGATTGCTCAGGTCTAATATTACATGGAGCTAGCAACAGCTCCGAGTCACCTTTTTATGACTCCATGGCACAACACTTAGAAGGAATTCAATAGGGTGCAACCTGCGTGTTCTGTAGGTAACAGTAGCTGTGGAAACATGTTTGGTAAACAGTATCTCCATTATCAAAGACTCTAGAAATCGTCACAGGTTTTTGCAAACCAGGAGGAAAAAATAAAATGAACGACTGGTGTAGTTTATTTTGCCCCTCAAGTAATAATGACATTAAACTAAATAAGAAAAATAAAAATGTACTCTTTTTTATTTCTATTTTCATACTTTTATTTTGTATGGGAAAGTTTAAGTAGGCACAAAGCTCTACAGGAGTGTGTTCCAATGGCAGATGCATTCCACTCCGTACAATTCAATTCCAGGTATCTACCATCTAGATTATTAATGCGGGTAGATCAATGAAATGCATGAATAGAAATACCTTTGTCCTTGCTTCAAAAATTTAACATCTGGAGGTCTAAAAAGAGAACAAAAGAAACTTAGTGTAGTTTGCATTTTGGCAACTTTAATTTTACATGATTTCATGAGCTAATGCTTTGTGTACACATTGACATAAAAAGAAGAAAAAAAAAGAAAATAAAAAGACTGCACTACCTATTATATAACAACGGGTTCTGATTTTCAGAACACACTTTCAGAACTCATTTTCAATTACTGGTATTATCAGCTCAAGGTGACCATGCTAATCATCTCATGTCATGTTTTAACTCCCATTAATTGTGACTTCCTCTTTAGTTGGTAGTTATTTTCTTTTTTCTGTCTGCTTGTTGGCTTTTAAAGACAAAGCCATACCACTGTGCTCTCCCACAACAGAGGGAAGACTGAATCAAAGATGGAACTTCACACCCCCACTGAACAAAGCAACAAAAAATTAAAATGCACTAGCATTTCAACGACACTAGAGGGCACTGCTACACACTAACTGAAATGAATGACTACTGAGTTTTCATTAAATTAATGTAGTTTTGATATTCATTAAACTAATTAAAACTGAATTTCATTAATACAAACTTTAGATAACATTCCTAAAATAACTAATGACTTAAGGGTTTTTTTTTGTTTTTTTTAGTTTGAATTTGGATTATGGATCCAAGATGAAATTTAGCTGATAAGCGCTTTTCTTTTCTTGTTTAAGTCATCGTTCATATTTGATTCTTGACAACTCTTGTGTTAACATGTGTTTTCTTCAAGGAAGAAACATACCTTCACCTTCTCTCATCCACGCAGGGGCGTCGGGAATCTGGGCTTCAAAGTGTTTTGATGCTTTGTAACAAAAGTTACTGCAGAAACACTGCAAGATTGAAAAAAAAAAAAAAAAACTGATGTCATCTATAATGCAAAATATAACCACTCTGTAAAACAGATGCGATACCTCTTTGTCCTTCATAAACAGTTTTTATAGTATTGCTCAGGTAATAATGACGAAATGCAGGCCCATTGTTTTGTACAGTTATTAAAGTTCACTAAAAGCAATTCAGGACCAAATTGTGATACAAAATGTAATGAATAATAAATATAAAACATTAAAAAAATTTACTAAAGCATGATCAACTGCATCAGAAACAGAATCCAATGAAAATAGATTTCACATACCTTCCTTTCTGTAATATCATACACTTTATTGGTTTTGATTGAGATTTTGTACTGCTGCTTAGGAACCTAAATGGAAAACAGATAATGAGAGATCAATGTAACTGAGATTCCTTCATGTTTTGAAGTACAACACATGCTGGTACAGGGTTAGAAAGTTCCACTAGCTCTGAACCCAGTCCTGGCTTTCGGAACTCCCCTCCTGTAGGTATGTTATAAGGGAAAGAACAATATGTTTAACAGGGGCTGTTCAAACTACTGGTTACTCTAAATCATTAAAATAATATACAGGTCTGGATGCAGGGCTAGTGTGACTTTCTGACCCTGCTGGTACATACACTGCCAATACATACATGAGAAGGTGACTTGCCTAAAAGCTTTCAGTTGCCATGGATTACTTGGTTCATTGGTCAGTGACTGCTGAGAATTACATGTGCTGTTTACAGGACACTGATATTGGTGTTTCATCGTTTTCTGGTTTATGGAGAATGATGTTGCTTCTGCAACACGGCAGAGACGGAATGTAATAAGTGAGTGCTGTGCAATGATGTCTGTGTTTCCTTGTATAATGAGACTACAAACACAGTGGCCTTACATTGACGAGTTTGTTTTGACAAACAGGATAGCCGCATATCCTGAGGATAAAACGCTCCTCCACTGTGTCCTTGTAGTTCGCTGTAGAGATGAACTTTGCCTGAAATGGTAAAATGGTGTTTGATTAGGCACTTGATACACTTGTATCTGTCCTAATGCATTATCGGTGCTTAGGTACAGGATAGTGTATAAAACAACATTAATTGTAAAAGATGTACTGTAAATGCATACACAGTCAACCAAAAACTCTTCTGCAATGTTATCTTCCAGGAGTCACTCCACAATCTGCCATATCCTCTGCTGCTCTTCATACTTCTTCCTACAAGCTTCCTTCAAAGCTTCTTTCCTGAAAGTATTTGAAAATCCCATTAGTTCAGTTATCTTGAATTGAGCCGACTGCCTATCTACATTATAAGTGTGGTTCTTGACAAGCTAAAGTAAGCATTACCTAACGGACAGTTAAACACTTATTTCATGCTCTGCTGGTTCACTAAACTGTGTGACTGCATGTCATTTCATGCACTGGTTAATAAATACCACATTCAGTGGGTCTCTGGCTTTCATAAACTGAGGGGTGCAGTTACCTTTTAGCAGCCTCTTCAATTGCCACGGTTTTCACTGGCTTCCCTACTGTGCAAAGAGAATTACACAATTAGTAACATTCTTTACTATACTGCATGTATTAAAAGCACAGACATAAACAATATCAAGAGGGTTAATGCCTGACCATCAGGTTGTATATATTTAACAGAAGACCACTTGAAACTATCCCAGTATTATAATGAATGTGCAGTGTAACAGTGGTAAAACAGAGGGCTACTATACTACAGCTTGTTGCAATGCATCGATGAAGTCTTATGTATGTTCTTATGCCAAAACTACAAAAAAAAAAAAAATCCCTATCAGACCTTTATGTATGATGTTCAGTGTTTTGACATAAACCGTACGAGAGCTTGATTTACTGTGCTTTCAGTTTCTCGATACTGTTATTTTTTTATTTTTCAATTCTCAATTCTCTTTCTTTATACTGTCGTTGAATCTTTTTTTCATATTATATTATTCATAGTTACCTACTACAAACAGACAGCTTAATGAATGACCAACAACTGATGAAGACTCCATTTTACTTTATTTTGATCTTTAATGTGTTTACTGGTCAGTTTTGTAAATAGCATAAAAACTCTGAAAACTTTAAATCCCCTAACCTCTGTTTTGGATTTTGGAAATCTACAACAGCGCTTCTGAATTTCCGCCATGTTTGTTGTTGTGCTCGTAACCTTTACTCGTGACGTTTCCGTTCTACGGCAAACAGAGCGGGCCAGGGAGCGGTGAATGCACATTATAAACAGACACGCTTATGGAGAATTGTAAGTATGAAAATTAAATCAAAGTATTAATTTAACGTTTTGTTTCACAATCCTAGTTTGATCAATATTTTACGCATTGTTGTCGGACTTGTCAGTTAGTAAAACTGCGAACGACATGGGAAGTGTCTATTATTTGTATTCAAATTATAACACAATTTTTAATCAATCTCTCCTAAGACTGTGTATGATAGCAATTTGCTACTGTAAACTAGTCTCTTCTCGTCGTGTTCACAATGATATCAACATTATTATACAGATTTTAAGTTGACGACTGATTCTCGATGAATGCGCGTTTTACGTGCTTATTTCTCACCCTTGTTTGTTTGTAATGTGGGGTGTTTTCTTACTCATTATTTATTTACATTAAAAAATATAATTATTGCAGCAGTGCAAACAAAAATAGTCCTAGTTAGGGAAAATAGCATGGCTTAGCATGTATCGACTTAAGACAAAGCTGCAGAAAGTAGGTAGCGTCTGTCAAGTAAATCCTAGTATAATACCAGTTTATGAAGAGGTTTAGGAACGCCAATAAACTGACCTTTCTAGGTGCTGCTTCGTGCAACTTACTGACTCTAGACTACTACAAAAAAAAAAAAAAAACCCCCACAAAGGTAGGATTCAAAAGAAGATTCTCATGTTTACTATAGCTACATGAATGGGAGAGAGGAATGGCAAATGAAAAAAAAAAAGTTTTTATTTTTCTTTTCTGCAGGTGTTATGTCCACGGAAGGCTCTTGAAAGCGAGTAAAAATGGCTTTACATCAACTTCACGACGTGATACGGAGATGTGTAGGTTAACCTCAATGAAGAAATTGATTTTTTGAAGTAGACAAACCGTGAATATAATAATTAGCTAGTACAATTAAATACAAAAAAAGTACCTTGTATCTTGATCTGTGGTTGATTGATCAGAGATCCATGATTGTTGTGTGTATATATATATATATATATATATATATATATATATATATATATATATATATATATATGTATATATATATATATGTATATGTGTGTGTGTATATGTATATGTATATATATATATATATATATATATATATTTTGTCATGCCTAGCCTAACAAATCCAAATCTGTTGACAGATTCCTTTGCACTACCTGGCTGGCATAAATGTAGCGTTTCACAGCTGGTATCACAGACCCAGATTTGCACTCATCTTGGACTATCTAATGTTTCTTAAAGCAGACCAAAACTAGTGCTAATCTGTAAAACCAGCCGTTGGCGTGCTATGGAGATGAATAGGGATTCTAATTCATTATTGCATGTGATTGTAGATTTAAACAAATGCGATTTTCCTGCTTTTTCTTTTCATTATATTTATTATTTGTAGCAAGCGATTCCGGATGATGGCTTTAAAGCGGAAGACTACGACCAGTTCCAGATGGCAGGCCGGTCCTGCCTGGAGGAAGGGAAGACAGCTGAGGTGCTGGACATCGTAACAGATGAGAAGAACAAGGTCTTTCACACACTATCTATCAGACTGTCTGTCTGTCTGTCATTACCCCACACATTTCTGTTAGTGCCACGCCTCCCATTGCAAAGCATTACGCAAGACCAGTGCCCAAACACTGAGGCCAGAGCTGCACTGGGAAATGTGTAGATTGTGCTGGGGGAGATGCAGTTCAGTTTTTTTCCCTTTGCAAGTATAGTACAGTACTGCAACTGAGGTTCTTCTGATGGCAACTTTTGAGGACATTCCACATGCTCTCCTCAATTTATCTTGTCTAGCAAGGTTATGAAAACTGTCTTCTATAACAGTGCATGTGTTAGCTTTACTGTATCAATTGAATAGTCATATGCATCTGGTTTCAAAGACCTGGATTAGCTTGAACTATCATACCTAAGGTAAGATAGTTCCTCTGTACCGCTGGCACTGACACCAGTCATTAATACTGAGCCCTCTTGCAGGAGATTGTGAAGAGTATGGGCTGGAACCTGCTGGGCCCGCTTGTGAAAATTGTTCTAAGGAAGGAAGCAGAGAGTCTCCAGCATTGCCTGACCACACTGAAACATGTATTAGAAGTGAGTTGAACTGCGGGACAGATGCTTTTACAATTCTCTTGTATTTCATGTCATATTTTTGCTATTGGTACAGTTGTGTATTTTATTGATGCGTAAGAGGGTTTGTGATATTCTCTTCTTACCCTCCTGGTTGTCATTAGCTCATTATGTTGTTTTTTTTGTCTAGATCACATTTATAAACAATACATTACATCACGAGTTATATGCATCCCCACTGGGGGGATAAGTACAGACCAAATGATTTTAACAAATTAGTTCAATTTCCAAATCAGTGTTTAAATGTTTTTTTTGTTTTTTTTTTTAATTTACTACATAGTTGATCTAAAACTATTTTCTTAATTGCTTTACAAACCCTGAAAACTGAAGTGTTGGAATTGTTGTAGATCCCCACCCCTTTCCGGTTAATGGAAGAATAAGCAATTCAGACTTTTCTGACTTGATGTTTGTTATAAATATAAGTCGCTAGTGGCTAATTCTTTCTGCTTTTACTTCTAGGAAAGCAGATGGTGGATGCTTGATTTATTTAATTATTTCTTTATTTATTTATTTAGGTTTGTAGTCCTAAAGAGCTTCTGGTGGGCCTACTTGAGCAGATTGAAGATGCTGATGTGGATAACATAGCAGAAACTATCATACTGCTTTTGCAGCCTCTACAGATAGGTAACCTCAGAGTACAAGTAACCTCTAAGCACAGACAGATTATAATGTACTTTGTGTGCGGACTGGTAAAGTTTTGAATGGACTTTGTATTGCATGTCATTCTAGTGTAATTAGTTCAATTTTAACTACCTTTTATATAAAAAAAATGTTTACCAATTTGCTTCTGCAGGATTATTTTATTTACTGTTTAAAAATACCTTTTCAGAACTCTGCTATGCCATAAAAGGTCATTCAAATACTTGGTGCTTAGCAGAACTCTTCATCCACACTGTGTAGTTGTGAGGGGTTAGTTCTTTTAATAGTTTAAAACTAAGGGACTGGCAAAAATCAAATCACTACAGTTGGCACCGCTTTATCGGGAAGCCTCGGGAGAAGTAAAAATCCTCTGAATAAGTGGCTGTCCCAATTAAATGATAATTTAAAATACAAGTCAATAGTTTTTTTTTATTCTGTAACAGAATTAGTCCCTGTTTTATATTTCTACATGAAATTAAAGAGCGAAATCACATCTTTTCAGAAGGCGAGGCACATGCGATGTTGACACGCCAGTTTTCCTTACACAGTAGCCTGAGAAACCCCAGGAGACTCCAGCTCATTCAAGAGTTCAACGTGGTTTACGCAAGTCACAGCATAATCAATGAAAATTATCCCAATTAAATGACATAAATAGCATTGAGAAGAACCGTCTCCCAGAGTTGTATCCCATATAATCAGAAATCCCGATTATCAGTATCCCGATTAGGAGGCACAGACTGTATTACATTTCTGTTTTTTTCTTCCTTGTGGTGGTGTATGATAATAAGTCATAACATTGCATTGTCATTGGGATGCACTCCAACAGAACCCTTGCTGTGTGGCAGAGAGTTGCAAATGAAAAACAATATTAAAGGGTAATAAATATCCAAGGCTTGCATCAACATTTTGTCATTTGTCACAGTGAAAAAAAACAACAATCTACATACAAATAAGGGAGTTGCAAAAAAATGATGCTATTGAGTGTTAATGTTTTTATTGAAGCCTTGGTTCTTGGTGTTTGGTTTCCTTTGTCAACACTGTTGCTGTCATTGCAGCTCTTCTAAAACTGGGCAAGAAGAAGGCCTCTTCACTGGGCATGTCTTTGTCAACAGTTCTGAATCAGATCTCCCAGCTCCCAGTACCCTACACCAAAGAACAAGAAGAGGACGATGTCTATGGTCTTTGCCAGTGTTGCGCTGCCCTGATTGAGTTTGTCAAGCCGTTCGTGGATGAAGTTGATCGAGGTCGAGAGAGTAAGGCAATCGTTGCCGAGAATGAGCAAAGAACTGAGCTGCTAAAATTGTAAGTATCTTCCCTGCACCCCTACTGTGAGCCACTGAGGACCCTCTGTGTTACCTTAGTTTTGAGATCTCAGAATCAAATGGTCTCCCAGTTCTGTAACTATGTGAAGTCTGATGTAACCTATTTTCTCTGATTAGGTGTTTTATTCCCTTTTTGGATATACTGTATGCTGCCAGTGGTTTCTTTGGATGGTCACGCTCATGTTTTATGCTTTTGTAGCTGTATGAAGAGCTTGGGCAACCCTGTGCTCCAATCACAGCTTGACAAGGTCCCTGATTCTGCAGAGGACCCCCCATTGAGACACTTTGCTACCGAAATCCTAGTGAGTAGATTAATTTGTTTCAGTGCATTAAAAGGGCTGTTAAAACATGACAATGCCTTCCAGGGATGGAAACAAGACTCCCGTTGCATAGCAGTTTGATCCATTTTTACTATGAGTTTAATAAGACACACCTGAGCTTGTTACCTGTGCACTGTGGTTAAGCAGGCTCGCAGTAAAACCTGGAATGGGTGAAACTATCTTTACTTCAATCATACACAGTAGTTTTTGTTGATGCTACAGTGCAGTGATTTCTTCCCCCTCTAAACTAGGTAATTCTGTCTTGCATTGGGGAGTCCTTCCCTGCACTACTCCTTCATCACCTAGTTAAAAAGAAGGTAGAGTCGGGCTTTCTTGAAGAAGATGTGAAGTACCCCAAGGAGTCTCTGGCCTGTCTCTCCTATTTGTTGTTTGTTCAGCACATTGGCATTGAAAGATTCCCTACCGTCTTTAGGTAAGAGCATACCCTATGAAAAGCTGTGAATGTACTGTGCTCCCTCGTTATTTCACAATTCAGTAATTCATGATTTTGCCATGCTGGCAGTACGTTTTACATGTGTAAGGACTCTTCATTAATTAACTGACCTTGATATTTCACAGTTTGTTTGTGTAAAGTCAGATTGCATAGTAACGGGGGAGATTATAAAATCAGGTGGCCTCTTTAAAACGCTGCAGTGTAGAAATATTCCTTACCAGCTGAAAGAACACCATGTCTGTGAAAACACTGCATACTTCTGTTTTTAAGGTGTTGTTATTTTTCATCTCAACAATACTAAGCAGTCAATGCAATCTCACTTAAAGGGATCCACTAAAGGAGCTTTTATGAACAATAGACTACATAACTACACTGTATCTGACCAAAACATTTCAGCGTGTACCAAAAGAGCCAAGTATTCTAGTGCATTTTTAATAGAAGTAACCAATATGATATTTTACGTAGGGGTGTATGTAGGTTGCATATATATTTGTTGTTTTTTTTTTCTCCCTCTGTTTAGATTTATAATTAATTTGCTAACCTAACTGGATCTTCCTTGTTTCAGCCCTGTATTTATTCTTCAGTTTAATATGCAGTACATTGAAGTCCTGTTGAAAAGGTATCTGTATGTTTTTTTTTTTCTCTTTGACAAATCCTTGGATTTTCATTAATTTGATAGATGTTGCAATCCCTTTTTGATTATACATTAACCCTTTGCGGTCCTATGTCGGACCTGGTCCGACATCAAAAAGACGCAAAGACGGGTTTTTAGTCTTTTTTTCTATGGAAAAAGCCGAGAAAACCATTCAATGGCCGAGTGGCAGCGACAGGAGCCGAGCCAGGAGCCGAAAAAAAACCCCCAAAAAAACAAAGGGCGTATCTCATGAATAGTCATACTTGCCCCTGGCATCAGATAGGGACGGTCATAAGGAAACAAGCTGGCTATGACTGCATCAGCGCTCAGAGAATATCACAGACATTTGCAGAGCTTTTTTCAGATGTTATAAAATAATGACTTGGATTGCATTATTGAGGCGTTTGGTGGTAAAACTAGTGATCAGGAGATGATTGATTGGTATGTACGACTATTATTATTATTATTATTATTATTATTATTATTATTATTATTATTATTATTATTATTATTTATTTATTAGCATATGTGAAAGCTATAGCGAACTAAAGGGTGGGGCAGGGCTGGAGATGCCTAGTGAGTGCTTTGTTGATATGCAGGGCCTTTTAAACCCGTTTGAATGTGGAAAAAAATACTTTTAAACAGTGCGTCTAAAATTAACTGCGCGTGTGAAAATAAATTGGACCTGACGCGCACTTAATAAATTGACTGCAAAGGGTTAAATATATATCTTCTCTCAAAGCACAGCTATTTCACCAGTGTAACAATTAACCTGTCACCCTGCAACATTCTGCCCCTAGTGGTTGTAAGAAATATATTAGTAATAAATACCACATTAGAAGGAATTTACCAAGTTGCAATCATAAGGGGTATCCTATGTTGGAGAAAGGGATAATTTTGTGGGGAGAAAAAAGTGACAATGTCAAACAAATTGTTTTCCTTCTGGCAGCTCAGAAGAATCGATGTTATCCAAGGGTCTGGTAAGCTAATCATTTACATGTCAGTGTCATATTTTCACCTCGTACCATTTTCATGTCAACTCTTCCAAGCAAACACACTTTTTGAAACGTAGAATCAACACCTGGTTTTAAATTTTATATGGGAACCCTTAAAGCATAAGTGAAAAAAAAATAGTAATGTTATACAGTTGTAAGATGAGAATAAAAACTGTTCTACGTAGGAAACTTGATAAATGTCAGGACTATTGCTCGCAAGTGTGAATAGTTGGAACCTTTTAAAACCATTAAAAAGTATTTTTAAATATTTTCTGTCGTAGGAATTGTATGAGAAGAGCCTGCAGAGGACAGAAGACAACAGCCTCCCGATGCAGCTTTTGGAAGTGAAGTGCTTTCTTCGTGTGCCGCAGGTACCTCTATTTTAAAGTCCCACAGTGGTTTTCAGTTTTGAGTAAAATGATTCCAGGGTGATTTATTTTTATTTTGAACTACCTTATTCCACTGTTTTATCCTTTTGTGCACCCTTTTGTAATCGGATACCAACCCTGGCTGTAGCTCTCCGGTGTGTTTAGGTATTTCCAGATGCAGTGACACAGTTGTGTTTTTATTGTACTGGTAAACGGCTGTTTTTTTGGGGTGGGGCTCTTCAGCTTTAATACTAGCAGTATTCAAATGAAGAACTGAGGTAAAAACAAAGATACTTCTAAAGCATGTGACTAATAGATTCGATACGGTTTACCACTATTCATTATCACTGTGTTTAGAGTTACCTTGCACACACAGCATTCATCCGTCTCTTATGAACAGGTGGGCTGCTTGTGGCAGGAGTTGCACTCCTCAAAACCTTAATTTACATTGCATTTTAATGACACAGCAGCATAACTTAGCAATGAACATCCTGAGTCATGCATGAGTGTTTTTTTTTTGTATAATACTCAGGTTATTCCTTTTATCTTTGCACTAGAAAACTATAATATTCTCCAGGCACAGACTACTGTAATATATCTTACATTTTTAATCCATACCTATTTGTGCTTCAACAAGATATTCACAGTTTTTCATGAAACTATGATTGTTCTGTTGAGATGCATTCTAAGAATATCAGGCGATTTTATATTATATATTTTCCGTGGAGAATAAAGATCAGCTAAGCCCATACTGCCCATTGAAAATATTTCATGTTGGAAAGGTTTTGGACTGTCTATATAAAAAAGGATAACTTTTCAACAAGTGATTGTTAAATATTCATTCCCTTTTTCATTGTAGGACTTGGTGACAGTGATGACGCTATGTCCTATACAGCATTTGGTATGTGTAACATTGTAATACCTGTGAAAACAAACTTGCAAATTACAAGGCTAGCTTGGTCTATGGTGAAATAGTATTAGAAGTATGTTTAATTTTCTGTTCCAGAGAACAGAAGCACTTGCAGTCTTTCAGCTCTACATGGATAAATTTGACACGGAAGGAAAGCATAAATTGTTCGGGTAAGTATCCTAGTTTGAGAAGGTAGCTTGAAGGCCATGTTTTCATTTTGTTTAATTAACCAGAAATATATATATTTTTTGTTTTGTGTTAAAGGTGCCTTTTAAAGATCAATCAACATGCAGGAGTACAAGGCTACATTATAAAAAACATAAAAAATCAGATAGATTTTTCCTTGAAGGTAAGGTGATTGTGTAATACTATTTATACTTGCATTACTTACATATTATATTTAAATTATCACAAACTACAAATGGCATGCTTTGTATTTAAGGACATTCTGTGATACTGTATATTACAAGTTCTAAGGATTGTAATAATAGTAAAAAAGCTGTGTTTTACCGTAAAGCAAACATGATGTGCTTGAAAAGTTTTTTTTTTTTTTTATGTAATGTTTTTTTTTTTTCCTTTCATCAGCCAGGTAACAGTAATGTTTGGTTCTCAGGACCACAGCTGCTTCCTCTTCTACATCTCGTTCTGTCTCTGCCCGAAGGACCCGAAACAGACCTGCTTCAGAACTTCGACAGGTGAGGTTCCCCAGACAGAGATGACATACTGACACAGCGGTCGTCTTAATATGGTCATATGACATTTACTTTTACAGTAGTTACATATTCTGTTCCTTGTCAAAAATTATCCGTATGAAATTCTGGTTTTGTTTTGACCAGTTTACAGTACTGTAGAATCTGCTGTGTATTGTTTTTAAAATTAATTGTCTTAGTTGCTGTACTTGGGTCCCACTGTTTAGACCATTTGAATACACCCCATAGACTGCAATCTAAATTCCAGACTGATGTGTGATTGAGAATGAACAGTTTATTGTTCTTTTCTGACTTTTTCCCCCCTCCTCTCCTCTGTAGGATTATGGGGTCACTGAACCTTCTGAGGTACTTATTAATTCGGGACAAAGAATGGGATAACCATGTGAGTGATGTTGTTAATGAGTAGTCTTTTTAGAAAGAAGATTCACAATATTGTATTACCATATTGTGACTGTGTGAATTATCCTAACAGTTCATAGTAAAAAAAATATAATTCTGATGTGTACATTTTAGAAGTACAAAATAAGTAATAATGTACACATGCTTGTACTTTACCAGAGAATTGACAGTGGTGGATTGTGGGGCAAGACTGAAGGTAGTACATGCACAAGTCCATTACTACTATTTGATTACAGTACCCATACAGAGTGTAACTTAAAGTTGCCATTGTAATGTTTTTATATGCAGAGGTGTTTAGCGGTACCTAATTGTGTCGAGGTATCACCAATCGCTTTTGATCGTATATCGGACAGCCAACCGAAGGGCATGATTTTCACCAGCTATGCTCAAATTGAAAAATACTGTGTATTAACCATATCACCAAGGTTGTAATTTAGAGTGGTTGCTACAATGGCTCATTCCAGATACATCCTAGAAATACACTAATTCCATAACATTTCTTAGTTTGTACAGTTTTTACACATACAGTGCATCTCAAAATGCACTTGTATTAAGAAGTGAAAATCACTTCCAAGGTCTGTTTTGGTGCTTACCAAATATATTAGATGTTGCAAACACTTACATATTTATTCACACCTCAGATGCATTATGCTTTTGTAAATTATACCGTTATTTATCAAATAGCTCTCATTCTTTTTAGACTGGAATATGGACAGAACTCTATAAGATTGAAGAGAACTTCCTGAAACTGTTACACACTGGACTGAAGATGTCAAAGGCACACTATGAAGCAGAGATCAAAAACATGGAAGAAAACAGAAGAAGAGGTTAGAGAGACGCAAAGTTTGCTGACATTTCTTGTGGCTTTATTATGTGGATGGCTGTCCCCTGGGGAAATTGGTTCAGAAAACAAAACTCATTCCACCTGTGAAATGGGCTAGATTGGAACTCAGGTCTCCAGAACTTATGTTTATGTACAGGACATGGTCACTTCTTTAAGAACCATTCTAAATTAAACCAGTATTATCGCCTGGGTAGCCTGCAAGGTTTAAGCAATTATCAGGAATGTAAATGTAAAGAAAGCAGCAAAAGTGTATCATTAGTGATACTGCCTCACTGGAATGTCCAACTGAATAGTATCAAGGAACACTATCACACAGAAATAGCAGAGTTCCACACACCCGTACAGCAATCCTTTGAAATTCAGCATATTCTTTGGGACGGCTTCTAAAAATCTCAATAGCTCTGTAGTATTGAAGTATTTGAAAATTATGAATTTAAGCATTTAGCTAAACCACTTTCCCTGTTGCAGGACCGAAAGAAAGTAAGGGTGTTTGCACACTTACAGTAGGTGGTGAGAAGCTGTCTAATATGACTCCAGAGATGCACCTTCAAGTAAGTTATTACTTCCTCTGCAAAAATATTTTAAAAAATGTGTCTAAGAAATGTATAAATATATAAACAAATAAAACCTATTTACTTCAAGCAGGAGAATGCTAAGCTGTGCCATAAATAACAATAATCTCTCTTGGCATTTTAGGTTCTACAGTCAGCTATGTTCACTTTTGATTTAATAGAAAGTGTCCTGGCCCGAATAGAAGAGATCATCGAGGTGAAAGTAAAACCCTAACCAGAAGAAAAGTGGGTCAAGTGGCACATTAGTGTCATGGCTTTTGTGTCTAGATATCTTGGTTGTTTAAATAGTATTAAATCCTACAGAATTCTAAGGATTAGAAAAGTAATGGAGTATGTGTATGATTTTCTACAATTAGCAGCATGTTAAGGGGAAAAAGTGTTCTAAATACATTTAAACATACTCTTAGTACTGTAGCTATTGTTTTCAATGAAACACTGCATTTTATAGGTCTAAATTCTTAAATGTAAAATCAGCACAATGTTGCACAGTAACTGGCAGTAATACAATTGTTTATTTATTTTTTAAATCACAATGTTTGTGGTTTGAAATGTTACATTTGATTTTAAACAAAGGATATATATATATATATATATATATATATATATATATATATATATATTGTATATTCTGCAACCAATGCATCCCCTGCAGTCCTTAGAATCCCACTCAAGTCAATATTTAATATAGTGAGTTATTGATTTTTTTCAGAAGATTTCATTCACAGCCTAACTGTAGATTACGAAGCATTTCCCAAACAGAACTTCGCTCAATAATTTGAGCTTTTGCCATTGTCATTTGATCCCGAACACTGTCTACATGAGGTTTACTTGTTGCCTGCAAGAAAACGGAAATTATTCTGAGAAATGTCAATACAAAACCATTATAATTGATGATGTTTCTTGTAGGGTATAAAGATTTTTGAAAAGGTTTAAAAAAGCTACCTCGCTCACCTTTGCAATAGTCAGCATGCTCTTTATGACCTCAGGAGTGTTGTGGACAGGTATGATACGAAGATTACTTGTTAGAAATCTGTATAGATTAGATTAGAGTATAGATTAGCTGTGGTGCATTCCCTTGTTAGCCTTGCTTATGCTGCACCTCCTGTCAATCCTCCTAAATGCTACAAAAACTAGACGAGGGTTCATGCCTGTCAACTTAGTACCTAAACTATATGTGTATGAATGGACTGTCACACACATAACTATAATTTTTAAGCAAATAACATCCCTTACATATTTCCCTGTTGCATGTAAACTTTGCTAGAAGGCTTATAAAAGGTTGTGGGTATCTAAAACTTATTAAAAAAACAAACAAACAAACAAACAAACAAAAACAGCAAGACTATTATGGGCTGTTTGGTAGATTGTCACAGTAAACACTGAAGAATATTCATATATAGTCCTTAAAGTTTTGTGAAAATGACCCAATGAGTGTAAAATCAGTCTAGCTCTGGGGTTCCACTATATTCTATACCTCAAAGACAGGTTTAGTTTTCTCTCAAATTGAAATACATACTGAATATATATGCTTAACAAAAACGTACCTCTGCTGAATTCTGAATAATATTCTGCATTCTTTTGGTCCATGAAGTGAAGCTAATAAAAGAAGAAAACTGTTTCTGTGAATCCCTATAAAATTCTTAATCTTTTCAAAAACAGCAGTTTCTTCTTGGTTTTCAGGGAACTCCTGTGTATCCACAATCAGAAATGCAATGCCTAGATGAAACAAAGACATCTGTTGATCATGGGGATAACCATTTAGTGACATTTTCTCATTTTATTTTGTAAAAAGATGGTATTCAACGCTCCAAGCAATGTAAATATGTATGTGTTAAAAATATATATAAGGTAGTATTTAACCCACTTGAGAAAAATCTGAACACACAGCAATACTGATCACATTTGTGGACACAGGTAAACCCGATCGATCCACTGCTGATCTAGCCATATTTAAAACTAAAAACATACAAAATGTTTCACCTTATTATAAGTAGGACAGACACAGAGTTACTTTACCAGAGAGAGGGAAAATCAGAGACCCCGTTTCCACGGAGTCAGTATATCGAATTCGATGCTGCTGAGCTGACAACGAGCAGGAAACGTCATGATTCTAAAAACGATACGCAAATATTAAAAATTACTATCTACTTTAATTATTTTTACATCAGTAACACGAAATTCAGCAAGATTTATTAAAGGATTTTTTTTTCTGAAATGGGCCAGCAGTGTGGAGTAGTGGTTAGGGCTCAGGGCTCTGGACCGGAGGGTCGTGGGTTCAATCCCTGGTGGGGGGCACTGCTGCTGTACCCTTGTGCAAGGTACTTTACTAGATTGTTCCAATAAAAACCCAACTGTATAATTCGGTAATTGTATGTAAAAAATAATGTGTGAAAAATAATGTTGTAACAACTGTACGTTGCCCTGGATAATGGCGTCTGCTAAGAAATAAATAATAAAAAGAAAAAAAAATCTTGCACGTGCCTCATACGTTTATTTCTAATGCTAAAATAACCCATGAATGTGTTTAAAAAATAAATAACATGGTAGAAATAATAAATTCTAACATCTGACAGTTTTTGTTAATTGGATAGATTTTTAACACATGTATATTTAAGACACTTTAAACTTGTTAAATAATTTTCCCGCCACTGGTTTACTTAAGCCTATCGTGGTCACGCGTCACCTGAATCGCTGTGCTTATGATGATAGTCGTCTTCCATTTTCTGTTTTCTTTGTCGGTATTCGCCATCAAGAACTGCTAATTTTAAACCAATTTGCAATCTGCACACGTAGGTCGGAATGTGGTGCTCAATACACTGGACATCGACACGGATTGTTTTTTGTTAGAAAACCAACGCTTACGGCATCATCCTTTTACTAACCTTAGCGCGCACAAGACGTGTCTCGCTCTGGGGCTGACCCGATGATGACACCTGGGTTAAATAATTTTAAAAGATGTTTTGCATTTTAAGTGCGCATAATACCGTAATCGATTACAATATACTGTAGCGTGCACGGGGTAAATATAAGTAAAACAACCATTTTGTAGGCATACTTGTAATACAAAAATCGAGATTATTACATTTTTGTTTTCAGGAATCTATTGCTTTTCTTAATGTATGGTTTGCAAATGCCTTTTTTGGACTGTGGAAACAACTTATATTGACAGCATTGTGTTCAATGATAATCAATTTATGTTAATTGCTGTAAAAAATTAGAATTATGGAAATCATTACTTTGGCGCTTCACTCTGCACCACATAAATTATTTTATTGAATCTAACAACAAATCAATGAACTTCTTGGTAAAACATACAGATACACAAGAGAATTTTAATTTTTATATGAATGAATGTTTAAGCAACATCAAGCATACATTAAATATACAAAAATATTAACACGCTAAACAGCATTTGTTTTAACATTTTCTTAAATACGTCAAATATGAACTGACAAAAAAACAATGGAAAATGTGCCCGATACAACTGCTATTACAGCATAAAGTCCACTGCTGAAATAAAATGTCTAAGTCAAAGTGGCTTCCTGTTATGTATTCCAAGGTGGGTTATAAAAGCTCCAGCTACAAAGCTCTCAGTAAAGTACAGCACAAAGCAGTAAATCCAGACCTCATTTTTTTGTGTTAATGATGTGTTTCAAGTTCCACAATTGTCCATTCTCCCTGGGGGGAGGCTGAATCTTCAGGTGAAAAACTGGTGACAGTGATGCTGGCTGTGGACTCCTCCAACGGGGACATGAGTTCGGCCCACTTCTTGAAGGTATCCTTTTCCACAGGCAGTTTACACTGAGAGTTTAGACTGTCACGTGAGAGGACAAGTGTCTGGGTTATGAGATACTGGGCAAGGTTCAGGTCCTCTGGAACAGAGTTTATAATACCTAAACTGGAGTCCTGATCGGAAAGCAGCTGCCTAAGAAGCCTCCAGTCCCTTTCTGCAAACTGATTGTCTTCATCCCCTTGTGTGTCCACAATGCACGTTTCCACGGCCGCACTTTGTTCAAAGGCTTCTCCAACGTCCATCTCGAATATTGGAGAAAGCGATTTTGAAGGGCGACAGTCAGAAGTGCAGGTTTGTTCCAGTCTGTCACAATCATCTAAGTCTCCTGGAAATAATTGACAATACTACACAATGTAAAAATGCATTTGAGTTCCCCACCCCCACCCCCATTGGTTTAATACATACAGTACAGCAGTCATTTGATATATCAGGTGCTTTGAATATAGATTTACCCTTAAAACATCTGTACCCTCTTTTTTTGTGGCAGATTGGAATAAAAAATAAATAAATAAAAGCTATCAATTTAGGGGGAACAAAAATCATAATCCACTGTGCTTATATAAGACTTTAATCCACTCATTTCAGTATGACGGTCAATACATAATTCTGAATTTCAATTAACTAATTTGATTTAATGTACAATACGTTTTAAATATACTGTAATGTAAACATTTGCTAGTTAGGACAGCATGCATACAAGCAAATACCAAAATCTTGTTTTAAGAAATACGATATTTAAGTAGACTGGCTAGCAAAGGTGTACAGCTGCCCAAAAAGTATTGCATAATGGCTTTTTCTTTCCGAATGAGTCTCTTTTGTCCATAGTTTTGTCTCAAGGGACACACAGAAATGATAGTGTTATACATACATATATATATATATATATATATATATATATATATATATATATATATATATATATATATAACTATCATTTATAGTCCACATTAAGCAGAGTTAAAATCCCTCTGTGTATCAATTGTTTGCCTCTGGTACTGCAGAGCTTTAGAACAAATGCAGTAAAGCATATATCATGAATCAAACTATTGTACAGAGGATTATAAAAAGCAATTTCTCTCAATACTATAGTAGTTCATTTTTATTCAGCAGGGATTACTGTACTCAAGCCCATAAATCATATCTGGCTATAGTGTATGTTGCTTACTCGGAACTAATAAAATAAAGCTTGTGGCAGCAATATATCTTGTTCCTGCTTAGCCATGAGGATAATTGACTGTCCACATACACAGGCTTTGTATTGTCCGAGTGCCATCTGTTTTACTACACTAGGTTGAAAAGGCTGAGGCTCACGCTGGCTCAGGCTCAGTACTGTAATACAGGGACAGAGGGGATCACATATTGCATAGTCTGCACATGCAAGCTTTATCTGTAGACAGAATCGGGAAATAAACCAGCCAAGCACTCCTGCTACATGAATAGCTGTATCATTTGACACAAGTGGCAAAAAGAGAGACATAACAGAAGCATGAAATATCAAACTAGCAAACACATCTATCAAATACACAAACAAAGCTTAAAGCACCACAAAAGTGTAACGAAATAGAAAGCCGATGCATACATATTGCAAAAAACGTGAGAATTATTTGCATAAAAAAACCTTGGTTTCTAACCAACTAGAAAGTAAACACCAGAGTTTAACAAAAACACACACACACACTAGAATAAAAGGATGTATTTTGGGCAGCATAGCAAGACAATTACAACAAACAACAAAAAATTTAGTGATTTATTTATTTTTAAACCTGCATGCAAGAGTTTTGATATAGCATTAAAACCAGGTTGATAAAAAATGTACTGATCCAGGGACAGATTCTGTCAAGACATTTCTCAAAACCACGTTTGTTTCAATGTTAGATTCATGAGGTTTATCCATTAGTTACTTTAAGCACGGATCCATTTTTTCTTTACTAAAACAGACTAATATAATTAAATTATGAATACACTAGGTTGCTTCTCCCCCACATCACTTTTTAAAGAATTGCCAAAATATTTGCAACCAGATTATACAGGCCATGAACATAACAAATACAAATCATGGCCTTTAAATGCTGTATGTTATGTTCAAACTGAAGTGCAATGCATTAATTTAGCATAACTTATTTCAATATTTACTTGTATATCAAAGTGCATTATTCATTGATAAATATAGCTAGGCTTGCTACTTTTCGATATTAAATTGCTAAAGCTAGTTAAACATCGAATTCCCCAAAAATATGAGTTTGACTGCAGTAGATTTATATAGGATAAACGTCGGTAAAACCACTCGCTATTTTTGATTTTCTTACCAAAAAGAATCATTTAGAAATCACCTCTAGTTTGTGCAGTTTTTATACTTACTGTCTGTCCCATCTCTGTTCCGCTCTGAATGGCTAGGCGTCGCTGTCAGTCAAATCAGTGGTCTGTTAGTACTGTGGTTTCGCTGTCACTGTCATTTCACCCTTTCTGACAGATCTCACTGCCTGAAGCAGCGCTAGAATGCTCTCATTCGTTTAAATGCCTGTCAATCATCAGACCAGCACCGACTGTACACTTTCATTTGCCAGCTACAGTGTCTGTCATTCAATGCACCGACTTTGAAATTAGCAGGTAAGGTGTATGTAAGCTTTTGCTATATATAGTGACAGTTACTTGTTAGATTTAAAAATGTGGTGCAAGAGGAAAACACTAAATGAATATTGTGCAGAATACCCTGACTTTGAAGTGAAAACTGTAAAGAAACGTGGGACAGGAGATGAAGAAAATATCCTGGTATGTAAACTGCTATGTATGTAACTGTGTAAAGCAGAAGTCACCGCAAAAGCAAACAGAATGGTTGAACACATGCAATCACAAGGCCATAAAAATATGAAGGATAGAGCTCAGAAATTGTCTTAAAAAAGTACAAAGGAAGCTTGCTTGGTGAAATTGCAGGCAAAAACAAGTATCCATCCGGTGCTGGTTTCCCTCATGATTTAATGCGTGGTCTTTGTTTTAAGGCAATTCTGCTCAATGCTGCTAGTTGAGGGAGGTGTCGTGGGAACATGGTATCTCAGTCCAGCTGTGCTGAAGCAAGGGAGAGCGAAGCAGGCATCTGGCGATTCTGCCTCTATAGCAGGAGAGGAGGGAAGCTCAGACTCCGAATAATAAGTGCAAGTTAGTTCTGTTAAACTATCTGTTTTGTTCTGTGCCTATTTTTACTAGTAAATGTATGCTATAAAAGTCTGTGTAATAAACGTTTATATGCTGCGTTTTCCGCAGTTTATTTGGGACATTTTTAAATTGTGAAGCATCTTTATCTATACAAGGCATAGCTTGCATTGACCAAATGTCATTTCAGTTTGAATGTTAATCTTTTAGAATGTTGGTGACCATGGTTTTGTTGCACGTTGAATAATAAAGGGGTTTTGCAATGGCATAAACAGTCCATTTTTTTTTAAAGCATAATGGTCGATTTCATCCATTCTCTGCTTGAATTGAAAAATAAAGATTGAAAAAAAACCGGTAAATTCTTTCAAAAAATAAATGTCTATATTTGTCGTCGATTTGGCAAAAAAATAAAATCGAAAAGTAGCAAGCCTAAATATAGGCAGATTTATTTTTTATTTTTTCATTTGGACCAGTAACTCTGGGCCCTATACTGAAGTGCAAAGGCACATTTTCAGAGAGAAAGAAATATATATTTTAAGAGTATAAAACCAGTAAAGAACAAAATATTAAAATAATTTGCAACCAAATTGTTTTGTGTTGGTGTTCTAGCAATAAAATGTATGTTTTATTTCTTCCTGACAATTTGCCTTCGCTTTTACCCTTGCTTCCAAATAAAAGGGCCCTAAACATGCCCAAACAAATGTTACAAATATAGAGGCAATGGCCCTATTCACAAAACGATAAACACAGATTGTTTTAAGAGTGTCTACATGTTGTTCTGAAGTCTGGGAGTATTTTGAAACATGTGAATGGACTACAAACTCATTCCATTTTTAGTTAAAGTTTTAAGATTAAAGGCCCAATATCATGAAGCAAGATAGCATGACCCAATTATTCCTTGTGAGATCACTATATTCACCATATGGATGGCATTCCTTTATGCTCTATTAAGGTATCATGTATATGAGAATTTTTAAATAAACTAAATTGTAAAACCTCTTCCATGGGAAAAAATACTTCAACTGAACTTCTATTTGGTTCATTCTGTGCTCCCTAACCTCATCCCTGACTGGTATTGTAGTCCTCTCATATCTTGAGTGAAACCTCCCTAAATCAGCACTGGCTATCTGAGTAAACTCATTACTGTGCAACCGGTCACAGAATGTTTTTTTTTTCTTCTTCTGTTGTCCATACTGACTAGCTTCATAGCAATGACTTTGTTTTTCTATTTAGGCAAAATCCTATCATTATACATTACCTGCTGGTAAGGTGGAAGCATTCTGTTCAGTTGATACCAAAGAACTCCCTTTCACATGCTGTTCTTGCAAGTTAAGACGCAACTCACTTTTCTTACAGTCCAGGGCTTCTGTAGAGTTTTTCCAAAGTCTGTTATCACGGTATTTCTCAATCTGGTGTAGATCCAAGTGGCAAGGTCTTTCTTGGGGTCTAATGTCACTCACTGGTGCTGGGGGATTACTGGGGGTGTCATGCAGTTTATTACCTTCTATCAGGGCAGGGGGCTCCCCTGTTTCATTCTCAGTAAGAGGGACAGTGCTTTCACTTTTCGCAATGTCAACCTGAGGACTATCACTAGGGCCAGACTGACAGTTGCTGTTTTTAACTAGTTCATTATCTTTCTCTTTATCCCCATCCAAATAACCTTTTTCTATTTCCAGGGGGTAGCTAGAGTAGAAGGATTTACCCCGTGGCTCACAACGATCATGGGCAGCCCCCTCAAAGTCTGCAGGGTGGAGAGGTGGGGTCTGTCCTCCGCCCTCTTCAGATCCCATCTCCTCGCATTCGTCCACTGACAGCAGTACAGAACGCCTGAAACTCGAAGCAGACTGGAACTCTGGGACCTCATTCTCTTGCTCAGCGATATCCTCAAATGCCAGGTTGACGATGCCTTGAAAGTGATGAGGGGAAGGGTCTGGCGGAGGAAGGATTTCCTCTGGGATTTCAGCCTCTGATCTCTCATCCTCGGTTTCTTCATCCGAGGAGGACAGCTGCTGCTCGGGACCGTTCTTGACGGTGACGGTTGTCTCCTCTTCACAGGTCTCGCCCTCCATGGTTACCTCCTTCTGGTGAGCCCACACCTGTGTCCTCTTCCTGCCCTCGTCATCGTCGTTCATTGAGCGTACGTGAAAGGGTTCTGCCGACGACTTCTTATCTTTAAGTTTGACCTCTATTCTCAAGCCAGTGTCGTACATCTTCAGCTCCTCCGGTGTGCTAGTGTCGCTGCTGCTTCTTCCAAGGAAATCATGGCACAACATCGTGCTGCACTTTGAAATCCCTCTTTCATTGGAACCGTCGTCATCCTGAGATCCTCCTGCGTCATAATCTTCAGACCTGGGTTTTATATCATCGGAAGAGGTGGTGACACTCCCAGTGTCAGACTCGGGGCTGCCTCTCTGATGAATTGTATTCCACGGGTCTTCGTGAGGCATTTCGGAGTCTTTGTGACTCTCTGGGGTTTCCACAGCTTCCATACCCTTGGGAGAATTCAGCGAGAATGGCTGTATTTGACTGATACAGAATCTGGATGATGCTACACACCCTGTTGTAGAAGGGTTAACATTAGTAGTTGTGCTTGACTGTTCGGTGGTTTTACATGCACCAATAAAATCTTCTAAAATTACCCTTGCAAGGTTTTTAGTTTCATTCGGTACCATAGCCTCCCTTTTGTCAGTCTCATGAGCTGTAGCAGTATCTGACTTTGCTGGAGGTGATGGTTGTGGTGCATGTTTACCCTGAAGCTGATTACAAAGATTCACACTCTCCTTAGGTAAAACTGAGCATATCTGGCTTGAGTTCCCTGTGTGTTTAAATGCTGCATCGTTGGAATCCTCTTTGCCATGCAGTAATGCTACTGATGCTTCATTTTTGCTCTTCCTGGGAATACACAAATCTTCCTTATCCATTAGCAGAGCTGCACATTCAGAATTATGCACACTGTTTTCTGAGCTTTGATGAGATCTGACTCTGTCAGGTTGCTGGCATGAAGCTGAAGGTGCAACTGACTGTTCTATTTTCTGTTGTGCACCACAAGTAGATTCCGATTGCTGAGAGCAGTTGAGCTCCTCAGTGCAGAGAGCTGTCACTAAGTCACTGCCTTCTGAAGTCTGATCTTTGACAGCTGCAGGAGTGTTTTGCTTGGGCCCGGCACTTTTTGAAGTACAACTTTTTTGATTAGAAGCTTCCTTGGTTTTTGATGCAGGTTTCTTCAGACCAGAAAGAGCTTGTTTTTCTGATCCTAATGATTTAGATGTCAGCTTTAATGCTGGCTGTTCAGAGGTACTTTTCTGCTTTGGTACACTCCTGCTTCCAGCAATGGTATGCTTTGAACTTCCAGCAGCAACCTTTGCTGGTTTTGAGTTGGTTTTTAACTCGGTGCTTGCTGCACTCGACTGTTTAAATGTCTTTTTCTTTGTAGATTCCAATGGAGCGTCACTAGATGCTTTGTCTGGCGTCAAGACTTTTGTAGCTTGCTTGGTCTCATCTTTTTTCGGCGAGATAGGCTTTCTTGCACTTGCTGCCACCGTTTTTGGTCCTAAATAAAAGGAGAGGATACTGTTTTATAATACAGATACATCTACATCTGGGTTTACAGGTATGTGCATGATATAAATAGGTACCGTATAGGTCGGCAACTCATTTACATGTACTGTATATCAATACGTGAGGAGTGGCAGTCTGTTTATGGGGCTTTAAAGTTAACATTTGCCAAAACACATTGGGATATTACAGCTACAGTATCTTTTCTCGGATAGTCATGGGTGCGATCTTCTGCTGGCCTTATATATACATATACTGATGCACAATGAAAACGCAACAATGTAAGTTTTACATCAATAGCTCATTGGACACATACAAAATGTTACTTACATTTTAAATAGTGAGCAGATAGGTTTGTTGATTGTTTGAGTAGTATTGTTCCCTGGGATAACAAAATACTGAGCTCAAGTCATGCGATTTCATCAAAATGCCAGATGCTCAGTGTTTGGTATTTGAATTGAGTTAAAATTGCCAAAGCAAGTTGATTAAGAATCTGAATAAATAGCATGCGCCGCTTGAGTAGTGAAGATCACCTGGTTGCTAATGGCATGATTGAAGGCAGCCTGTCTTGTGAGAATGAGATGTTCTGCTTCAACAATCAGCAGACTAGTCCAGAGAAACCAGGAAATCTTACTGCTCAGCGATACATTGACGAAGTCCTTGAGGCAGTTTTTCCGTTCCTGCAAGCCAATCCGGAAGTGTTGATTTTCCAGGAGGACAATGCAAGATCACACAGTGCTAGGACTACAATTGCACGACTTCAAGAAAACAATGATGAGGTCTTGCCGTGGCCAGCTTTTTCTCCTGACTTGAGTCCAATAGAACATCAAATTTTCTGTGATTTTGTTTGATACCTAGGTTTAAAATATTTTATTAAATCCATTAGACCTGAGTGTTGGGTTTTTGTTGTGCATCAGTATATATATATATATAAGAATTATTACCATGATATTCACCAGAAGCTGCTGGGGTGCTCTTCACTCTCTTCTCAGTTTTCAATGCAGTGCTCCCAGCAGCTGTTTTATTTGAAGGGGCTGGTTGTTTTATTTTGCTGCTGTCTTTTACTGTTGTTTTGCTTGCCGCGCTGAAAAAGTAAAGCATGTCGTGTTATTATACAGACTCTAAAACAAAGCAACAACAATAGCTCCTCAAAACAGACACACATTTTGACAAAGAAAACAGGAATGGCCTTAGGAATAGCTGAACTATAATGATGCTGGCTTCTTAACAAGCTTCTTGCGTGACAAGGGGTGTTATTTTCTCAGAAGATATTTGTCTCAGTCTGGCATTCCCTTATCGGAGAGGAGTAGTAAACCTTGCCTGGGAATCTTTAGAGATAGCTGGACAACTCTGATCACACATAGCCAGACAGATTATTACTGAAAAGAAGCTAAATATTAGGGAAGGACAAGCACTGTATTGTCATCACAGGATCATGTAAAGTCTATGAAGAAATCTTTAAGTGGGGTTGAAGATACTGAATACAGAACATTCAAAAATGATCCAGGAGAGAGCAGTAAAGACTAACTAAACCTTTGTATGTTTTTTTGTTCCTGTCTCTTTTGAGTAGTAGAAGAAAGAAAGATACAAATTAATGTTCAATCCTTGTGTTTTAATATTATGCCAGACCTCACCCGTTTGTTTTAGTGGAATCAACCGTCTTCTGCACAGAGGTCCTGCTGGTCGTCTTCACAAAAGTCTTCGGTCCTGTACCTGTGAAACACAAGGTGTGCTTTATAAAACTAGGCACCGCACGTACATTTTCATACCCGAGACACAGCATTGCATGCAAAAACGTAGATGTAAACAGTACTGGAATGTAATAAACCACATGCAACTAATTGCATTTCAAACGCTACGCCAATACTGCAGAACTCAGTGTTTTCAATGTTTTGTGTAAAGAATCATGCAGCCTTTATAATTGTACACAATTAAAGAGGCCAACCAGTGTGGTTGCAGGAAGAGGGTCACAGAGTCCCATCTGATAATAGTGCATTCATTACAATAGCCCCTGGTATGGTTGTGGCATAAGTAGGCAAATCCCAAACTGTGATCAAGTGGGTGCTAATTAAAAAGCCTTTCTGCTGGCTTTAGTGCAGTTCCTTAGCCGACAGGAACTCCACAGCTGGCTCTAATTGGTGAACAATGAAGCAAGCTCTGCCAAGAGAGGCTATAAGAACTGGAACAGAGTGTCAGTACAGCAGGTGGGGTCTCAGGGCAGCTTGGGGTTGAGGTTTCCTAAAGGACAGGGTTGGTGTATGCCTGCCATACAAACATTTGCTCAGCCCTATCATCTGAAATTGTAATGAGCACTGCAACACGGCATGCAATGAAATCAATAAACCCTAAACAACAAACAATCAGCAGTATTTGTGTGTAGTCAGGCATTAAGGCAATCCAAGTGCATTTAGGGGGGGGGGAAACGTATAATGCTTAAACACTTTCAAAATATACAGAAGATTTGCATAATCCTAAAGTATTACTATCTGATTCTCAGGGAAACAAATACCCAAGGGCAAGAACGTAACATTAGGCAGGTTATTTGGATTTCTTATTTTTTATTGTTTTTTTTAAGGAACACATAAATAAAACTAAACTAAACGTAATGCATATTATGAGTAGTACTACTACCACTACTGCTAATAATAATAATAATAATAATAATAATAATAATAATAATAATAATAATAATAATAATAATAATAATAATAATAATAATAATAATAAACCTGTGGTTGAATCTCTTGGGCTGCTGGAGCTGTTCTGTGGGGAAGCACTCCCTGATGTTATGTCACTGCCGTCTCCTTCCCTGGCTGCCTTCTCCTTCCGGAGATGTGCAGCACTTCCAGCGGCCTCTGAGCATGCCCCTGTACTCAAGGGTTCAGGCTTGCTGGGGGGGCTTGTTTCTTTGTGTGCCAGCAGGGGCTCCTTTCCCACAGACGTCTTTGCAGGCTTGGCTGATTTAGTCTGACCAGCAGAGCCGCTGGCAGGAGCTTTGGGCCTGGCACCCAGATTTATTTTTCTATCTTGATCCTTGATTCCTTTCCCACTTGGCACATTTCTCAGTCCGTTTGCAGATAAAGGGGGAGTATTATCTCTGCTACCGGCAGAGCCTTCTGCTTTTGCATTGCCATTGTTTTCAGGCTGTGCCTTTGCAGCCGCCTTTGTTTTTGCAGGTAAGCTCTTGTCAGCGGGTTTGGCATCCTTAGCAGGTTTGCAGCTGTCCTTTCCCTTGGAAACATTTGTTTTTGTAGCCTTGTTAGAGGTACCCCTGCCAGCAGTAGCAGTGTATCCAGCTGCTCCTAATCCATCAGACTTCATTTTCTCTGGCTTGTTCGGTAAGAGACTCCGGGATTCTCGTGCGTTCCTCTCCTCCTGGGGGCTTTGTTTGGATTTTCAGATGTAATTGGATGAACCTGAGGACATTTTATATGCTGCTGCGTGCAAAAAAAAAAATCCAACATTAAACAAAGTCAACTCATAACCATAAATGCCAAATACTGTACACACTCACTCGCCTCTCTAGTTTTCTGATGTCAACGCTGATTTTTGTCAAAAATCTGAAATGCTGGAGGGCCGTTAAACTGAAGGCAATACATTTTATTTAGGGCACATAAATCTGTCATTCAGAAAAAAAGTTGACAAGAGAAAACCAGTACTACATTAAAGCAAGTGAAGAAAACCCTGTATTGCTGTGCCACTGCTCTGGAATTCCAGCTCCCCTATTAGCATACTGTATGATACGAGATGCAGGGAGCTTCCAGGTCAGATCTGTGTTTATGGTTTAAGCCACTTTCCCTGCATATAAGGACAGCTGCTATGAAGCAGGTACAAAGGAAAGGCTTTCTGGATGATGGGGATCCATTTGTTTTTTGGGGTCTACTAAAATTGCATGCCTATGTTCTACCGAATGTCTTCAAAATGAAAACTGAAAAAAGACTTCTAGTCGAAAGTTTTGTCATTGAATGTATGATGTTTACTTTAGTATTTCTAAATTCAACACTAGAGTGATTACTAGTTATGGATGACTATACAGAATGGATGTAAACCAAACACAGAAAGAAATTAAGATTGAACATCTAGTACAGTGCTAAAAGAAATGGTTGCCTAATAAGCCTTTTAGCCAAGGCAGAACATTCTTTTTTCACACTCGTCTAAAGCTCTGATCAACCAATTTCTCAAATGCCAAGATCATTCAGTTTTTTTGTTTTTATTTTTACTATGGGAGCCTTCATTTATACATTTGTTTTAAGATTTTATGTCGCATCCTATGCTTTTAAAAAAGCTTTTAATAATTTGTATATAAACTTTAAATTAATGCAGTAAATAGCTTCTGTTTTCATATACAACCCTTAAAGCGCTTAGCGCGATTAAAATAAAAAAAAAATTGTAAATAGATTTAAAAATGTGATCCACAATATTAATATATTCTGTAGCAGTAAAAATTGTTGTTTTTACCTGTGAACTACTGAATGTCGGTTTTTTGCCAAGTCTTCTATTGTCACCCTTGTCAAACGCAGCTAAGGAAAGAAAAAATAATAAAACACTCAATGCATTAAAGGTAACTAAAAAAACTACAGTATATGTCACCGTTTTCTTGACCAACAATATAATCTCAAAGAAGCACTGCAGTACTAATACTGCTGTATTTGACATTGCAGTAATACATGTGCTGAAAAATACACAAGTTATACAGTTCTGCTGCATTAAAAAAATGTCTGTGTCCAAAATACTGTGTTTCCTGTCATTTACTGAAGTGTACACTGCAGTATATTTATTTGTAAGGAATTCTTGCTGTTTGAGCAAAATGAAAGGATTTAAAATGGAAAATCTGCTGCATATTATTTAAAGTGAAACCTTAATAAATTAAGAATTATTTAGAAACATGTGCACCAATTCCAGTACATTTATTCATTAAACAAAATGTAGAGTTGGTCCTGCATATGTGCGACAAAGAGAAACTAAGATGAAGGAATAACAGCAATGTGTCTGGTCCATGAGAATACTGCTGCTCCTTAGGGACTCTCAATACACCAGAAAATAAAATAAAAAATGAAGCTCACAATTCTGCGCTACCATGAATACAAGCAGCCTATGATCTCCATCAAGTACATGAGATTTAAGAGCAGTGTGTGCGACTTTAAATGACAGGAAAACATGGCATTAAAAACCTCAAGCATTAATAATTCATGTTTTACATTTACACCAGCAACAAAAGCCATAGCTAAACAGACATTTATTTTATTTTCGTTTTACAGATAGAAATGTTAAATACTGCAATGTTATATTTCAAACAAAAACAAAATTAAAATTATTTTTCACATTTTTCCATTTACAAAAAGGCCGGTTAAACGCTGCAAAATGCAGCATGAGAAATGCAACTTTTCATTGATTTTACATTTCAGTTTTAATCTCTACTCTTTCTTTAAATATCCTATAAAATAATTATGAATTATTTGAATCGGCATCCATTTACAAGAGAGAGAGAGAGAGAGAGAGAGAGAGAGAGAGAGAGAGAGAGAGAGAGAGAGAGAGAGATTAGCTACGTAGTTAAATACAGACTAGACTATTTCCTAGGTAGGTTAATATGTAACCAGTGGTTTTGCATTTCAGTAGCAAATCATTACTGTTAAATGCTGTATTGACATTACACATAAAAAAATACCTGTGCTAGTACTACTTATACTAGCCAGCAAATTATCACAAAAACAGCACGGAAAAACAACATGCAGTTCCATTAATACTGTTCATAAATACGCATGTCTTCATGGGCACATACCTGCTTGTACTTGCTCCCTGTGCTGCGTTTTTATCAAATTCCATCCCTCTGTGTGACGAACAGCATAGAAAGACTGAACTAGAAACCTCCACAGCTTTTCATGTAGAGCCTGGATTTCACACGCAAACCCCTGTTTTCAAGGAACGAATCAGCAGCTGCTCTGAGCCACATTGCCATGGCAACCAATCATTATTCCTCTCTGAATCTACTTACTCCCTAAGCTAAATCAATGATATCTTCACTAAGAATGAAGACTGTCTGCTGTTCAATGCTGTTTATAAAAAAAAAAAACCCTAGGTCTAACGCCAGCACAGATTTAAAATCCAGATTAAAATTCTGCCACTCCCACACAGCAGCTCCGGCATATTATCTTTAATCTGCCTTCCACCAATTCTTACAGCAGTTCCGTAAACCACCGTCACACAGCTATGTCATGCCAAGGTCAGAAACTCAAGGGAGCAATTCAGTGTTGTGCAGTAAAATACAATACAGCTGTTAAACAACTGAATGAAACTAACACATAAACCAAGAGAGACAACATGACATGTTTTATTTGTCGTGTAAAATATTTACAACAATGCTTTAAAAGCTTTACCATGCCAGGAGTAAAATTCTGTGTGTGTGTGTGTATATATATATATATATATATATATATATATATATATATATATATATATATATATATATATATATATATATATATATATAGACACACACAATATATTGTACACTTTTGTTGTTTTCTTAAAGTAAATTCCTGGAATTGAATTTACCAAGCTGCACCCCAGGTCTGCTATCATAACAATAATATTACCTGCTATCTGTGTTGTTAATGTATCGAAAGGCAACACAGGTTGAAACCGTCTAATGCAAAATGAACAGTGAAAACTATGCCATTGTGCTTCAGTTTAATCACCTCCGCCACCACATGTATATTAAAAAATTCAGAGCAAGTGTGGCAAGATCCTTACAAGAAAATGGTTCAACAGAAACCACACAGACAGTGCGGTACATGCACAAAGATAATGGATTTTACTTACTCATTTCCATTTATAAATTGACATAATGCCTTGTCAGATCACATTACAACTCTGGCTCATCTAGCACAGCAAATTTAGGGCTAAAGAAAACTCCTATCTTTCAAGTATATATATTTAAACAGCTCTAGCGACAACCTAAAAGTGGTATTTGTATAAAGATGTTCTTTATAAGCGGTGACTAACATATTGTGGTACCTTGGTAATATTTGCAGTTTGTGTTACAACTTTGGTTAAATTACTGATTCCCTATTGGCAGCTGGACTTCAATAAAATATGCAGTCAGAACAATAAATTAAAAGCCAATGAAAAGCAATGAATCCCAGGCATAGCACCAGCTAATACTACAGGTGTATCCATGAAAAAAAAGATTAACTTGTGAAATACACCCCTGTCTCAACAGTACAAGGTCTTTACTAAAGGATTTTATTGTAAGGGTTACACAGTGTGTATCTCTATACTACACTCTGTTCTTATCCCATCTCTAAAGGGAAGGAGAAGACACATTGCCAGGGGTTGTAACATACCATCGCATCCACAGGCTGTACTCTCTTCAGGGTGTCCACAGTAATGAAGTGGGAGCAGCAGTTATCTATAGTGACACCGTTCTCAATGGCCATGTTTTATTTGCAAACAAATGAACAGAAACATGACAAGAGCATATCTGTTTTTTTATGTATTAATTATATATACATATTAAATGAAGTTTCATATGGAGTTCTGTGAAAAGGGCCCACTGTCGAGACTATATTTTTAAAGTCTCATTTTCTATTGGCACTTGTACTATTGTACTACCAAATCTATGGTGGCACCAAGTAAACATACCAAAAAACAATAAACAAACACAAAGTAAAACAGAATCTGGAAATTTGATGAGCAGGTTTGTCAAGGAATGACTGCAACTTCAGAAGGTCATCCTTTGAACTCTTTATTGGAAAAATAAATAAAAGCATGAAACATCTGAATCCTTCACAGAGATTGTGTTGTATTATATAATTGCACCAGGGCCAGCTTTAGAATATGATGACCCATATATATATAAAAAAGGATCCTATCTAAGACAGTTACGTAACAAATATCTGAATGCAAAATGTAAGTGTTATTACATCAGGAGTAATCTGAAATACATGATTTTTGGAAACAGAGGGGCATCAGTGTGGAGTAGTGGTTAGGGCTCTGGACTCTTGACCAGAGGATCGTGGGTTCAATCCCAGGTGGAAGGCACTGCTGCTGTACCCTTGAGCAAGGTACTTTACCTAGATTGCTCCAGTAAAAACCCAACTGTACAAATGGGTAATTGTATGTAAAAATAATGTGTACAAAATAATGTAATTGTATGTAAAAATAATGTGATATCTTGTAACAATTGTAAGTTGCCCTGGATAAGGGCGTCTGCTAAGAAATAAATAATAATAATAAAAATATGCATTATTATACCAGTGAGTTGTGATGCTCACTCAGTAATATGGTGTGCCTGTATTCTGTTCAAGTTGGTTCATTTCAACATCACTTTTTATATATATATATATATACACAGGGCTCTAAACTGTAGTATAAAAACCTTAGCTACATTAATTTAAGATGGCAGTCAGTGGACATCTGAAAACACAATTACTGTACACTACTGTAACATGGATAATAGCCAGGGAGTGATGAGGAAGTGCAGTATTGCACACTCACAAAATCTCTATGGACAGACCTGCAAAGTGTATGCGGCAGGTGTTGCAGCTGCAGTCTTTTTAAGTGGAGCAATAAAGAAGGACTCTCTTCCCTGCACTAAACAGTAACATTACATGGCTACAGCAGTGCCATCATTTTGATTTAATCCGGGCCAGAAGTGGTACAGCTATAGTCTGTCTTAAGTGTTTCAAGTGCATTAAATATGCACAGTTAAGTGCTACCTGTAGAAGATGATGGAAGCCATCACTGAGTATTATCTCAGAGAAATGCACCATGATGTAGGATATGAATTCTTCCTGCAGCTCTGTTGCCAGACACGAAACTTGCTCTGCCCACTTCACTGCAGGGAGGCTGCTGATCAGCTGGTCACTTTCCATCAGCATGGCAACCACATTGTCCTGGTTCTAACAAAGACATGCAGATGAAAGCACTTTACATGTCCATGCGGTAAATTTTACAACGAGCACAGTACAATGCGGTACCCTTGAGCAAGGTACTTTACCTAGATTGCTCCAGTAAAAAAAACCAACTGTATAAATGGGTAATTGTATGTAAAAATAATGTGTAAAAAATAATGTAATTGTATGTAAAAATAATGTGATATCTTGTAACAATTGTAAGTCTCCCTGAATAAGGGTGTCTGCTAAGAAATTATTAATAATAATAATAATAATAATAATAATAATAATAATAATAATAATAATAATAATAATAATAATAATAATAATAAAGTTTACTTTAACACTGATTAAAATAACCACCCGGTCTTTAGTGTCTAGGCAGAGTCAACCACACCAGGAAGCAAACCCATGACTTCCTAAATCAATGAATTATGTTAACCACTGAGACACTTAAGCCCTGCTATCTTTGTGCACAAAATAATCAGAGATCTGTACAGTTCTATATAGCTAGAGCCAACCAGTGGCTGTAGAAGACTGTCTGATCCAATGACACCTACGCGAAACACAAAAGTAGTTTTGGTTGCTCAAAGATAACTTAAATAGGACTGTCTCACCACTAAATCTAAACTAAGAAAACATGCAGCCTATAATTTGCAGCTCAGTCTGCATAGACCTACTATTTCAAAAACAGTGGCTTTTCTAAACAAAAGAAAACAGACAGACTCTGTTCGCTGCAGTGATAATTTGGCTCCGTCTAGCTACCCATTACTTGAAATGAAGTAATTAACGTTGATTCAGTTTGTGACATTTTCCAAAATTGTGAAAACAGAATAAGGGAACATGCACATTAGACTAGACCAAAAACAACATTATCAAATCACATAAAATAACTTTAGCTCCTTACACGCGGAACGTACCATGGACTGCGTGAGAGTAGTTAGACAAGCCCTCTGCATTTCAGCTGGCAGGAATGCAAAGTTTCTTCCAGACCAGCATTTCAAGAAATATTTTGCAACCCACCTGCAAAAGGCAAGCATGAGTAAATGAAAGAGCACGGTCAATGAACTTACACAAGGAGGCTGTTGTGCTAAACATTCTCCCTCCAAGCAGGGCAAGATGGAACAATGTGTAGCTATTGTATATCATGTACAGTATGACAGAACTCCTGTACCTGTGATGCAGAAAACTAGAAGGAAAAAACGAGTGCAGTCTTTGTAACTGTTGAGCTGTTGTGTAAAGTGAGGACATGTTTTTAAAAGGTACTGCATTTATAAATTTATAGAAAAGGAAAACACACCTGGCGCAAGATGCATAGAGACTTTCAAGCCCCAAGGAATGGGCTATAGATAGGCACTCCAAAACAGATTGTGGCACACCAACTACTGGCTGGAAAAGTAAAGGGAAGGAAAGTTAAATACCTCTATCCAAACATGCAACTCCATATTCACCAATACAGCTACAGCCAAAAGTTTTGCATCACCCTTTAAAGACAAATGAAACCTGCTGAATAACATCACCTCAACATAATGAATTAAATGCCGCTTTGTAGTTTTCCATATACTTAACGAAAAACTGACAACTGAAAAATGTAACATTTCAATATCTGACATGAAATACTGTACTACTACTGTGGCTTCCGGTAGACTTTTGCGATATCATGTTTTTTGTTTCTTTGATTACATGATGTTAAATAAAACATAAAAATTATGTTCATATACTCTATTTATTTATTTATTTATTTATTTATTTAATTTATTTATTTATTTTTTTTTTTAAAATTATGTCTCAATCCTAAAATTCTAGGCGATGCAAAACTGTTACCCATAGCTGTAGGTATTTAAGCACTTATTAAGAAACACACATTCTGTTGAAGTGGTGCATTTATTTTCTCTGAGAGACTAATACCATTATATATTCTTGCACAGTTTTTTTTTCCCCTCTCCTGATAAATCTGCGCTCGCCTTTTACCTCTGGGATCTGCGAATGCAGCTCAGTGAATCTTTGAAACACTGCATTAGGCTGGTACAGAAAGGAGTAAGTGCTCCACACAGCATAATTCCAGAAAATAAAGAAAAAAACTAAATAAAGACTGAAAGAAGAAGATGTCAGCCTAGCAAATCTGTTATCGACACTATAGTAGTGCTGCCCACATGTTCTAGAAACCAGATAGGAATCCAAGTCAGGGCAATGACATTCAAGTGAACACAGTGACCTTTTGAACACCAAATGTGAAATGAAATGTCTCAAAACTACGAGACAGAAAGCTACTGCCAAACCCCTAGAAAGGTAATATCATCAGAACATTTAGCTAAATAAAACAGTCCATTTCCATATACCGGATTTAGCTTTTCAAGCATGCTTCATTATACATTTAAATGACATGTAACTACCAATCACACAGTCAGTTTCTTACTGGTTCATGTAAAACAATACATATTCCCATTATTAGATGTTCAAACGTTTACTACAGACAATACCACAGCTGCATAATGTTTGAAAACAAATTGGATCACCTTCTGGAAAAACCTGCAGTAGTTTCTTTTCAGAACAAACACACCTACTTCCTTCAGGTCTTCCAATCCATACGTGTCTGCTACCGACAGCACTGGCTGGAACAATGTACACATTATTATTTGGAATGATCCAATAGTCTAAACAGTATTTGGTGTGGGTGTCTCTTCAGTAAGTCCCAATGCTGTGTCCATCTAAGTCAGGAAATGTAATACAATTTATTGAAGTTCAGGCTAATTTCGTTTTGTACTTTAGAAATTATTACAAACAAAGAAAAAGCCTCTTGGACAACAATATGTTAACATTTTTATTACAAGGTGACTCTGCATCCCATCCTACATTTAAACACAGTGAACCTCTGCTATAGCTCAAGAAGAAAAAACATACACTAACCGTATTTGTCAAGACACTTTTAAACAGGCACACAATTTTTGCAGAGCACTGAAAACCCTGCTTTTATTAGTGTGACAATTATTTTAGATCATTTTACTATTTGCCTGTAATTTCTGCTTTAAATGACTGCTATTTGAACTGCATTGTAACCCACGCAATACAGCAGATGTCCTGTTTGTCATATTCGTTACAATTCAAGGTGTGTTATGCAGTTTCTTGAAAAATCGCTTACAAAAAACAAAAAAAAAACAAAGGCTGAGGAGGGGTACACTGTATTAAACAGCGAGGAGCTGTCCTGAGGGCCCTGACACATACCACACATCAGCTCCTTCTGGAACACTGTATTAAACAGCGAGGAGCTGTCCCGAGGGCCCTGACACATACCACACATCAGCTCCTTCTGGAACACTGTATTAAACAGCGAGGAGCTGTCCCGAGGGCCCTGACACATACCACACATCAGCTCCTTCTGGAACACTGTATTAAACAGCGAGGAGCTGTCCCGAGGGCCCTGACACATACCACACATCAGCTCCTTCTGGAACACTGTATTAAACAGCGAGGAGCTGTCCCGAGGGCCCTGACACATACCACACATCAGCTCCTTCTGGAACACTGTATTAAACAGCGAGGAGCTGTCCTGTCAGCCCTGACACATACCACACATCAGCTCCTTCTGGAACACTGTATTAAACAGCGAGGAGCTGTCCCGAGGGCCCTGACACATACCACACATCAGCTCCTTCTGGAACACTGTATTAAACAGCGAGGAGCTGTCCCGACGGCCCTGACACATACCACACATCAGCTCCTTCTGGAACACTGTATTAAACAGCGAGGAGCTGTCCCGAGGGCCCTGACACATACCACACATCAGCTCCTTCTGGAACACTGTATTAAACAGCGAGGAGCTGTCCCGAGGGCCCTGACACATACCACACATCAGCTCCTTCTGGAACACTGTATTAAACAGCGAGGAGCTGTCCCGAGGGCCCTGACACATACCACACATCAGCTCCTTCTGGAACACTGTATTAAACAGCGAGGAGCTGTCCCGAGGGCCCTGACACATACCACACATCAGCTCCTTCTGGAACACTGTATTAAACAGCGAGGAGCTGTCCCGAGGGCCCTGACACATACCACACATCAGCTCCTTCTGGAACACTGTATTAAACAGCGAGGAGCTGTCCTGTCAGCCCTGACACATACCACACATCTGCTCCTTCTGGAACACTGTATTAAACAGCGAGGAGCTGTCCCGAGGGCCCTGACACATACCACACATCAGCTCCTTCTGGAACACTGTATTAAACAGCGAGGAGCTGTCCCGAGGGCCCTGACACATACCACACATCAGCTCCTTCTGGAACACTGTATTAAACAGCGAGGAGCTGTCCTGTCAGCCCTGACACATACCACACATCAGCTCCTTCTGGAAGGTCAACAACAGCTCCATAAATGAAATGCATCACGACAGCCATTTCTGCATGGTCGACTCTGAGGGAAAAAAAAACAAAAAAACATTGCGGGCGGCTTTGTATTTTGCATTTTATTTTTTACCTCAATGCAGTCAGTCTATATTCTAATACAGTGTACATTATACATATCAGGTCGCTCCTTTCACTCATATTCTAAGCCCTTCTCATTTTGTATAGAGGGTTGTTTGCACACTGCGGTGCATTCAGATGCTGGACTGACATTCTAATACAAACAGCTGTCACGAAAGGCGGAGCCAGTCTTAATAAACTGCATGTGGATTCGTTTACACTTTGGTTCAGGTATTCGTTGCAAGCAATGATACAATCTATAAAACAGGCTATTAACAGTTATAGTGTGGAGCAGCAGTCTTGGGGTGCATATTGAAATCAGACTCTAGGGGGCCTTTTCAGTTACATTGGGAAATGATGTTGCAGTATTAAAATGCATGATACTCAGTATGAGGTAATATACTTTAATTATTTTGTTAGCTCTATGTACTTTAAGGAAACAAAATATGAAACATGTTTATTTTATTGATCTTACTCAAGTTTATGTATAACCAAATGCTTTTTGCAGCGGCAGGCACACTGAAAGCAGGTGTATCTTCATTCAACTGCAGTAATAAATAACAGCAGTTCTCTGCTGCAGTCTCCTTTGTTGCTATGGCATGCCTACATTGTGTCTGTGCTATATACGTAACATTCCAAACATGTATGGTACTTACATTTTATTAAATTGTGCTGGATCTTCTTTCATTAAAAAAAGCATCATGCATTAAAAATCCTCGCATTTAAGGAGAGAAAATAATGCAAACCGATGCCCTGAAGCTACTGTCCTGCTAAGGAGTTAGAACAAGGTTCAAATCACATGTTTTCCAGCAACAAAATCCATAAATCACTTAAAGAGATATACTGGACCGAGAGAAAAAAATAGCCCATGTGATCTGTCTCCAGGCATTAATGTAAACAGTACTAACTAACCTTCCCATCCCCAGATCTTGCTTAAACTGTACAGTACAGCATCCACTACCTACCCCTGCAATATGATGTGCTCCTGGGAGCTTTCCAACCAGCTTCCACTCAGCATAGCAGCGAAATAGCCTGAGCGAGCACAAAGAATGGCCCTGGAAATAGAAAATAAAAAACACAGGCACACACGTTTTCATATGGCAACAAAAGAAGAAAGCACAGAAGAGGCCACAGAAAGGCAGCATACTTAAACATCTGTGTACACACACCTACAGAATATAAAAGGGAGAGCAAAACACAGATTATCAGGCATTCCTATCAGTAAGGGGACCTCTGCCTCACTGTATCAGTGTTTCATTAATAATCGTGGTACATGGTTTAATACAATCTATATATGGTATAGTTCTCCAGGTACATATACGTAGAAGTGCATTACAAGGTGTACTCAGTTATTTCTATTCTACAGCGCACACTAACAGTGTCATCCTGAAACGCACTCTCCCTTTGTAGACGTTGCCATTTTTTCCTATCAACGTGGGCCGATTTGCGTCCCACTGTCTGCAATATAGGGTTATACAGAGATGCTTGGCAGCAGCGTGTACTCAATAACCTGGGACTCATGCCGCAGAGTGTCTGTAGGGAAGCGTGTGGTTTCACTACGAATCTAGACTTTTAATAGTGTGATAGTTCATTACCTTGCTTGACTTAAGAATAACCGTGTACATAATGAAGCCACAGCATTATGTGCACCAACTGATATAAACATCTTCAACACCTATGACGGAGATATATTATATAAAAGGGAACGGCACTGGAAAATCCTACACCTGGATCCAAATCCCTATTTCTTTTCGTTGCGGGCCCCCCACAGGTTTTGAACTAGTAAAGTAATTTCAGAAGCAATAATAACTTTAATAATGATAACCTTCATTTTGTGAAGCTCAGTAGTGGCCTTGGGTGTGCTGTCATATGCAGTATGCTAAATATCAAGCAAAACTCACTGTATGAAATGCTTTCACTGTTTGAATTACTATAATCTGTCATCATTTTACAAAAACACAACATTTCATATCTAAGGGACCTAACTGTATGTCAGACTAATTGAGAGAATTATATAGGCCCAGGTGCTTCCATATGCTTAATTTAAATATTCATCCTTCACTTATCACAGTCTGTGCAACAATTTTTTTTTTTTTTTTAAAGGATTAAAAAAATACTTTAAGGTGTTATTGTTAACCATCATACAGCGATACTGTTTTTTAAAAAATATTGGATTTGTGCAATTATTTAACATCAAATGTATCCTAAAAAGAGAATGTAAATTGAACCCTGCAATAGCAGAACACAGAACAGATTGAGAAGATCAGTTTAGGAAGCTTCAGCAAAATCCTGTCTGACATACAATTCTGAGCTGCAATTACAGAAATGGAAAATCCGCATTAAAAAGCATTCTTCCAGGCAATGCTGCCTATTAAGCATACTGTATTAGGAAAAACTGGGTTACCTCTCAAAACTAGAGACTGCAGTAGCACGTGCTGTGGCATTGGGGTGAGAGCAGTAGAATCTGCCTGGGAGGCTGCTTTCCGTGCAAACCTTGTACAGAGATTACACACTAAACTCCCTCAGCGAGCTTGCATGTTATAACTGGTTTCTGGTAAAGGAAGTGTCCTTTGAATCACTTTTTTCTGACATTTTTCAGTCAGTAGTACATTTCAGCAACAGTAAGCGGCCTGCCAGGCCGCTGAAGACACATACTCAAAAGACTTTGATGACCTAGGTCCTTGGTTGACCATACTGAATACACTACTGTAGTAATGGCTTCAGTATTTACATTCTAGACTTTTGGCTGAACCACCATTATTTACAAAGAAAATACTTTAGTGAAAAAAAGCGATCAAGTAAATAAACAAATTACTAAACCTAGATTTCTATTTGCCATTGCGACTATTCATATATAAAGAATACCTGTGGGCTTTAAAAACTGTATTGCCAGTGTGAATGCTGATATCTGAGCAGCAACCACCTTTATACAATGAAAGTAAATCTGCTCCAAGCACAGAGGCAGGTCCCACAGTAACTGAGTCTAGTGGAAATATAAAGAGGATAAAAAAAAAGAAGGTTGTTGAGAAAGATATCCATTAGGTCAATTAACATATTAATATTTCAGCAACTAAACCATAAGCCAAACAGTTTTCATTCATGAACAAATCCATTAAAGAATGTATTTTAATATAGTTTTATTTTAAAACGTACAGATAAAATTGTTATTCTATCCTTATCACTTCAGATATTTTAGGACACGTTATCGGTATTTGGTTTTACTTCATCTGATAGATAATCTATAACCTGCTACTGCTGAAAGTACTAGCAGGAACTAGCTCACTGAGTGACATCATGGTAAGCAGGTATCAGAGGGAATAAAGTTGAGAGTCCATTCAGCTAAAACTAACTTTTGGTAATGTAAACAAACTATACAGTAAACAAAACCGCTTAACAATGTCTGCAGATCGCTCAGAAGGCTACACTATGGAATTATGTTGCTAACAAGACAAAAAGAAACTATTTTTTGTGTAAAAATCAAGTAGAATGCATATAAATTATAAATTAAAATAACCCCAAAGGAGGAGGTGAATAAAGCTCGTTGTGGTTTATATTTTATGAAGCCAGAGTTCAGTGATGCAGAATTTTGCATAGTTGTTTTCCAGTACTGTACCTGATGGAATTAATTTGCTGCAGTTCCCACCTGAATCCTCTTTAACAATGCCCAAAGCCTGCTCTGCTGGAACCTTGACAGTTCCTTTACATGGCTGGCCAGATGGATGGTTCGCTCCTTACGGATATTTCATATTGAATGTTTCAGTGGCTTCGCTGCTCTCGTTGCTGGATGCAATCATCTTGTCTTCCTTTATTACAGCAGCCTCCGTTTGCTCTCCTGCTACCTTTAGACCCACCTTGTTCACTTTTCGGTCTGCCGTAAAATCAGCCTAGGGTGACGGGAGAAAGATGCATCAGATCAGAAATTTAAATGTTCTGGAGGGTAACCATAACCACAAAGAAACAGGGAAAGGATAACAAAATGCAGGTTTTCTCGCTGTACTTTAATCATGTCACTTGTAAAAGAACGCAAGATAAAACAGAATCCAGGACAAACTGAAAACAAGATAATCTGCTTTTAAAGGGTTTATAATCACTTTCATTAAACACATTAAGAACAGGCTTACGTTAGGGAGTTGTTTAACACAGCAGTCTAGGGCTATTGATCAATCCTTCAAAGGGTTATTGAACACAGGGGTCTGCACTTCATGCAATCAGGTCAGCTCTTACAGGCTGAATTACTGTAACCTCTAGCTGATGACAAAAGCCAGAGTGTGAACATTTTTTGCCGACTTCTGTAATCTTATTAAATATTTTAAAAGCGAGATACTGAAAAAAATATATGAAGAGACTTTTGTTTGATTTGAAAACATGTGTTTTGTTGAATTGCTCAATATTAGATTCTTATCTGATCTGTGATTTCTGTCACCCTCCATTTAAAGACGGTGCAGAGCATTTTTATTTGGGAGAATTAAATACACATCTTGGATCTCAGTTAATGGAAGCCTTTGCTAACACTTGCACTTAAGTGGGA
Organism: Acipenser ruthenus; assembly: GCF_902713425.1. Classification (NCBI taxonomy): domain Eukaryota; kingdom Metazoa; phylum Chordata; class Actinopteri; order Acipenseriformes; family Acipenseridae; genus Acipenser; species Acipenser ruthenus. The sequence continues at coordinate 5,063,397 of NC_081198.1, read as the reverse complement.
AGATCATATAACATGTGGAGAGGGTTAGGCGTGTTTTGATCACATTAAGCGGTTGATAATAAATCACAGTAGACTGCTTCCACTCTATTGGTGCAGCAACTGATAATCCATCCGCTATGCTATAAAATAAAACAGTGAGGAAGAGAAGGACTTTCAGTGAAAAAACAAAACTACCGCATACAATTCAAATTCATTAAAAAGAGTAAGTAGCGGTTACATGTCCCCACGTGTTGCTACAACTGTTTAAATAACGCCCCTGTAATTTTTCATTAACATTGACAACTTTTTGTTTCAAGCTCTTTTCAAAAACATAAAAAGCCAGAGCACTTGTTATGCTTTTTTTTTTTTTTTTTTTTCGCTCCTCCTGCAGTGATTTAGAGAACAGACTTCAAATGTTATGTGTAAAAACTTGTCAGAATGTTAACAATGAAAAGAAAAACTACAGGTACATTATTTAAACAGTTGTAGCAACACGTTATATATTTTGGGACCCCGCTACTTACTCTTTAATATATAGTTTTTATAGTTAACACTCTCCCCTTTTCCAACCACATTTTGATAACCATGAAAACTCACTGTAAAAAGTGTTTAAACTCTGAAGGCTGAATGGCTTTTACGTGGATTATTTCCGAACTGTCCCCAGATTTATTTAATGCTGGATCAACAACCAGGTGGAAGAACTCCGGCACTCTGGCCAGCAGCACAGCTTGATGTGCTCTGAAGATCTCCGACCCAACCTGGAATGTGACATCTGCCTGCAATTCCTCTTTGAAAAGCCTGTTTAAAAAAAAAAAAAAAAAAAAAAATGCTGTATTTTGTTTCTTTGTCACAAATTATTATAACACGCAGAAAACTGCACACTGATTCTGACTACTGTATTCTGTATCCTCCCCCCATCCTAGTATATCCATTTCAAAATATGTTGGGGTTTAGACTACATTTTGAAAAGCGCTGTGTATTATTTATAAAGAAAATTCTCCAAATCCATTATAATGAGTACTGACTGAAGAGGTTATACTTTTAATTCTTGCCTTTAATGCAAAAACAGACAGGATGTACATAATAAATCCAGGAAACTTCATGCTTCACGTCATGCAGGTTTAATAATCACCATTCTTCCCGCATAAATGATGTAAGGTCCACTTATGGAAGAGGCAGGGTGCTTAATTGATGCAGATTATCTTGTTTATTTCTACAAGGCTTCAAACTTGACTAAGATCTTTAGTATGGTGATCAAAAAAGGAATAATAATAATAATAATAATAATTATAATAATAAAAACATGCATGTCTTGCTTCAGTAGCTTTCGTGCAGCAAAGCCAACAAAGGACACAAGCTTTGGACGAGACAGACAACTTCTACAGTTCAGTGTTACCACAAGCTTTTATTTTATGAAACCTGAAATCTAATACCAATTACAATTTTTTTTTATTTATTTTTTTTATCAAGATCCACAGGACCAGTGCTGTTGAGACACAGCAAACTACAAATGTTCTTTGATAACTCACGTGCAGTAGTGTAGCCAACGCCCCACCAACCATTTCCTCTCAAATAATACAGCAACAGAACACTGTCACCCTAGGGAAGTCATCTGCTGCCAATCGCAATGAAGACCTACAATCAAGAGGCATCACATGACAGCCAAGGATGCTGTGCTGAGATTTAAAGTGTCAGCTGTTGCATAATGCAGAGCTACTTCATAGGAAAATATCTTACATTTGCCACATTTTCTTACTGAGATCACTGGCCTTACTTTCTGCAATAAAAAAAGCGTGTTACGTGATCCATATTGTCATTCCCCCACTGTGAACAACTCAGCTAGCTGCCCAGCCGTGGAATCATTTGCAGGCTGCTGAGCCAGAAAGGAACTAGGTTGGATGGCAGAGACACAATTGAGGGAATATTTAAAGATCTTGGTTTAAACCCTGTGAGCAGAGCAAGAGAAACAGCCACAAAACCGCAGTGCAGTATCAAGGACAGGCAGCTTGCATAATGCAAACAAGCCATGTTTAATATTCTAATCGGATATATATGGGTCTTATGTATAAATCATCAGGTTTGAGTTAAGTCTCAGAACTCCCCTTGTCGTTTACTGAAGATCATTTACTTTATTGCACCCTGCATTCTCAAATCAGCAAGGGGGCTGTTGATAATGGTAACGAATGGTAAGTATGCGGCTGATTAAAAAAATTACATTAGTACCTTTTGGTCCTATGATCATTGAATTCTGACAGCTATCTAAACTTAACTGAAGTAAAAGTGAGAAAAATGTGTGCACAGTAACTCTCTATTAGTCTGAAATTCATGGAATAATAACCCCTGGCTTCTTTAGGCCACGTTCTGCGACTACTGTTCTGCCTTTCATGTGCAGAGCACTGGAAATCATTCAACATTAAGGGCTTGTTTATAGTAAAGCAATCAGCTGCTCAACATGCTTCAAATATGTCAGTCTGCTTCAATGAATAAACACTGTCCAGCTCAACACTTGAGAATATATAATAATAATAATAATAACACTTAAAAAAAAAAAAAAAAAATATATATATATATATATATATATATATATATAAAGTTTACAAACTGATCACTTATCCTGATATAGTGCACTGTGCCTGGAGACTCATAAGTTATATTAAGATCATGTATTAGCTCAGAACGGATTACTGCTGAACACCATGCATCAAATCTCCATCATGGGGCTCAATGGGAAGCAGTGACATATGGTGGATATGCACTGGTGCGCCTGAGCGCCTTTTCAAATCCCTCTGTGAGCCATCTCTGTGTTCTGTCCTGTAACTCATGCAGTTCACATGAGAAATAACCTTGACTGATACAAAAGCTTCACATTTACAATGTAAACAATATATATATATATATATATATATATATATATATATATATATATATATAGTTTAAACATGACATTATTACTATATTATTGTCAGGGTAGTAAATAAAAATAAAAGTAAAAATACACATATATATATATAGGGCAGCTGGCTCTTTGAGCTAATATATATATATATATATATATATATATATATATATATATACAGTGCCTTGCGAAAGTATTCGGCCCCCTTGAACTTTGCGACCTTTTGCCACATTTCAGGCTTCAAACATAAAGATATGAAACTGTAATTTTTTGTGAAGAATCAACAACAAGTGGGACACAATCATGAAGTGGAACGAAATTTATTGGATATTTCAAACTTTTTTAACAAATAAAAAACTGAAAAATTGGGCGTGCAAAATTATTCAGCCCCTTTACTTTCAGTGCAGCAAACTCTCTCCAGAAGTTCAGTGAGGATCTCTGAATGATCCAATGTTGACCTAAATGACTAATGATGATAAATAGAATCCACCTGTGTGTAATCAAGTCTCCGTATAAATGCACCTGCACTGTGATAGTCTCAGAGGTCCGTTTAAAGCGCAGAGAGCATCATGAAGAACAAGGAACACACCAGGCAGGTCCGAGATACTGTTGTGGAGAAGTTTAAAGCCGGATTTGGATACAAAAAGATTTCCCAAGCTTTAAACATCCCAAGGAGCACTGTGCAAGCGATAATATTGAAATGGAAGCAGTATCAGACCACTGCAAATCTACCAAGACCTGGCAATCCCTCTAAACTTTCAGCTCATACAAGGAGAAGACTGATCAGAGATGCAGCCAAGAGGCCCATGATCACTCTGGATGAACTGCAGAGATCTACAGCTGAGGTGGGAGACTCTGTCCATAGGACAACAATCAGTCGTATACTGCACAAATCTGGCCTTTATGGAAGAGTGGCAAGAAGAAAGCCATTTCTTAAAGATATCCATAAAAAGTGTCGTTTACAGTTTGCCACAAGCCACCTGGGAGACACACCAAACATGTGGAAGAAGGTTCTCTGGTCAGATGAAACCAAAATCGAACTTTTTGGCAACAATGCAAAACGTTATGTTTGGCGTAAAAGCAACACAGCTCATCACCCTGAACACACCATCCCCACTGTCAAACATGGTGGTGGCAGCATCATGGTTTGGGCCTGCTTTTCTTCAGCAGGGACAGGGAAGATGGTTAAAATTGATGGGAAGATGGATGGAGCCAAATACAGGACCATTCTGGAAGAAAACCTGATGGAGTCTGCAAAAGACCTGAGACTGGGACGGAGATTTGTCTTCCAACAAGACAATGATCCAAAACATAAAGCAAAATCTACAATGGAATGGTTCACAAATAAACATATCCAGGTGTTAGAATGGCCAAGTCAAAGTCCAGACCTGAATCCAATCGAGAATCTGTGGAAAGAACTGAAAACTGCTGTTCACAAATGCTCTCCATCCAACCTCACTGAGCTCGAGCTGTTTTGCAAGGAGGAATGGGCAAAAATTTCAGTCTCTCGATGTGCAAAACTGATAGAGACATACCCCAAGCGACTTACAGCTGTAATCGCAGCAAAAGGTGGCGCTACAAAGTATTAACTTAAGGGGGCTGAATAATTTTGCACGCCCAATTTTTCAGTTTTTTATTTGTTAAAAAAGTTTGAAATATCCAATAAATTTCGTTCCACTTCATGATTGTGTCCCACTTGTTGTTGATTCTTCACAAAAAATTACAGTTTCATATCTTTATGTTTGAAGCCTGAAATGTGGCAAAAGGTCGCAAAGTTCAAGGGGGCCGAATACTTTCGCAAGGCACTGTATATATATAGCGGATCTTCACACCACTGCTTGAAAATGTATAAAACTTACCTAAATATAATAAATTACCCCCGTATGACTGAAACGAGTAAAAGAGCGCTAGTGTTTAGATCATTAATAAACTGTAGCCTCAGCCCTGGATATGGCACCCTCACTCCCTAAGACTGTGGTCCCTCCTGCACTGGCTCGTGTGTAATTCTGTGTTCAGGGAGAATATTGTATTTAAGGGCTAGTGTTATTCATGAGAATAATTGTATTTATATTGTATAAGGGGGCTATTGCAATTGAACAGTGCAATGTACTTATTGATGATAATGTTGTACTTGTGTTAAAAAATAATGAATCGTATTTTCTTCTTCTTTAGAGCACTGATACAGGTAGCTACGAGGTTTAATTAATTCCTCCACTGCCAGGCACAGCGGTGGGTTAAGGCTACCTGGATTTCTCCAGCCTGAGGGAGTACAGTATAAGCATGCATCATTCTATCATGCACAGGCCTTGACAGATATGAAGAGACACGTCCACTCTACTTTGCAAATATACTACCATAAGGATGCTGCAGATTCATCTGTTGTGTTCTAGTACTGTAGCCCCACTGCGTGAACTCTGTATCACCTCTTATCTGCATTGGGAATCATCCATTTACAGTGCATCCAGCTTGCCCCCCTGTAGTGTCTGTTTCCTGCTGTTTGGGTATGAGCAGACAGAACTTACCTGCTTCTCTCAAATTCCTCCTCATAAAAGTATAAGTATGTTCTATAGCAACAGCCTCCATCTAAGAAACTTGCCCTGTAATTTCATCCTATACCCTGGTTGTAGGCATTCTGGGAGTTACGCAGTCAGTACTCAGGAGACACAACAATTATGGAGTTGAAGGACCCTGTCATCCCAAAATGAAACAGTAATGACCCTCTAACCCTGATGTGATCCTTCACCAGGTTGTATACCTGACAGCTTCAGCTCTGTGATTTAACATGGAGGTTATGAACCAGATTTGTTGAACTTATCAGAATACAGTCATTTGTTGTTGTTATTTACAGAGGTGCAGGGAAAGGTAACAAGACTGGTCCATAGACTAAAAGGTATAAGCTCTGTCAGGTTAAAATGCTACTGACATCTCATCTGGAAGGACAAGGGCTGTTCTGTATTACAAGGGGAACAGTCTGGAGACTGTATACAATGCCGGAAATCATATCCACAATCCAATCTCATTTAGTTCTAGTTCTGACACAAGTCATTCTGTAATGCATCCAATTGAGGCTTAGATTGTGTGACCTCTTCAATACCTTTTCAGTCATGGGATGATAAATCCCAGCGTTTTTTTTTTTTGTCATTTCAAAATCCAAGGCTTAGAGAACACATCAAGGAAATGAATGACAGATCAGGGACTGAGATGTAGAGACGGATTCAGAAAGGTTATGTGAACCACAAACAAGCAATCCTAATGGGTTTTGGTCGGAGAGAGATTACTGTTTGCCCGTGATCCTGTTCTGTTTCACACAAAAATATTCACTGGCATCTGGTTAATATATTTTTCATAGTGCAACTATTCCAGAAAGCAAGGTTGGTTTGTTTGTTTTGTTTGTTAATATTTCACTAGCTCCAGGGACACCAGCTCCCTCTCTATTTGCACTTAACTCTGTGTCAGCCTGTGAGCCAAAATGGCATGCTTCAGCTGGAGGTTATATTACCTTAGGAATCCAAGCAGAACTTTAAAAAGGGGAATGCCTTTCAAAATGATGCACATTATGTGGGTCTTTTTTAGTACTGTAAAATTGGCCATCTCTCTGGCATATTTTCCAGCTCCAGACCAAAAATTGTATTCTGTCATGCTTCATTTTCTTAAATTATGACAGGAAAGTCTCTGCAGGGAAACGGCTGCGCTTCTGTGATCATACGACAACATTAGCCTTCGTCCCAACAGCATTAATGAAAAATGTTTAATCAACCTGATATTTTAATTAATTTGGGGACTCCAAACCTAATTATTTCTTTCTAGAACAGAGGGATATCAAAAAACATGGTAGCTGAATTGTTTTTGCTGTTTACTTGCTTTTAAAAAAAAAATGAATGGCTTTGATTTGGATTGATGAGTTAATATATGCATGTGTAAGACAAGAGATACAAAATTCTTACAATATTTAGCCATTACTTTATACTCAAAGATAAAGATAACAACACTCTTATATATCTGAGCAGTTGTCAAAAATACAAATATGAAGAACAATATCTTTTTAAGAGAACACACCTTCAATTTTACAAAATTACAATATTTTGTAATTATACAAAATATGCGTTTTTGTGACGGCTACCAAGCATTTAAACAGCTCTGTAATTGTTGTAAAAATGGCACTTTTATTCTTCACATTAATACATTATTCAAAGGCACCACACAATACAAACCACAAGGTGACCGTATGCCCCAATGCTAAGGCTAATGTTATGTGCAAAAATAGCATTAACAAAAAAGGTTTCATTTTTCAGTTACTTTGACAAAATGTGCTTACTGGATTTCACATTTCTTAAAAAAAAAAAAAAAAAAAAAAAATAGTTAAAACAAAGATGCTTGCATTTAAAAGTTTTTACAGGCAATTCCAAGTATTCAGCAGCAGCACATGCAGTAATCAGTTCCTGTAGTTTTTCCTTGACTCTCCTTCTTTCAGAAACGTCCATATTAATGTGTTCACAATGTCTGGCTGATCTTGTTGAAGCCAGTGGCTAGCTCGAGAAATAATATTCAGTCTAAAGTGATTTTTTTATGTATAATCTTGATATTTCTGCCATCTCGTGTTCCAAAAACGCATCCCTTTCTCCCCAAAGAAGTAAAACTGGTGATTTCGCCTCTTGTTGTTTCAAAGGCAGAAAACTGTAAAAAAAAAAATCAATCAATCAATCAAAATGTAATTTTCTCTTACACTTTTTTTTATCACTTCACTAGTCCTGGGTTTCAGAATTACACTCAACTAAGAAGTATTATTTATTTGAGTGGTATTATATCTGAGTAATCAGGCCCATGTTAAATACTTTCAGCACATCACCCTGTACTCTCCCTTCTGCAAGCCAGTTTGAATCACAAACAGTGCTGACAGACTTTAATAGATCACTGATGGCAGGGGCTCGGTTGGCAGGTGCTTAAGTTACCGCACAAATGAAACATGCTTCGTGAGGAGCAACCACGAGGACTCTGAAAGCCTTTGTGGAGCAAAGTATTCCCACAACCAACTTTCCTGAAGGACTGAGGAATCGACAAGTATTGTCTGGATGAATTTAAACACGTTGCAGACTTGTCACATCTTCATCCATGCTGCTCCTACACCTTACTGACAGTACTATGGCAGGTGTGTTTTTTTGTCCACCCCCTGTACAGTCCATGCATATGAAAAACCTTCTTTTTCGCACAAATTTGTACTTATTTTAAAGTGTGGCCCTACTGAGGTAAGCATGGTTTTTGGTTTAAAAATAGCCCCCTACATCCTCACTGTATTACTCCTTCGACTGCTAAATACTCATAGTTCTTTTTAATTAGAACGTCAACAGTTCAGAAAACAAGACTCCTATTATAGTTAGCTGAGTCCTCAACCAACCTTCACCATGACTAAACTACAACTGATATCAATCTTTATGAAGCTTTGTACGTCAGCCGCTACCCACACAGTTCACCAGGCAACCATTTAAAAACTCCCCAGCTTCAGACCAAAGCATTACTGACTGCACAGAGGTCAAGTCTAATTTTTTCACTCAGGTTCAAAGTCAATGGTTACTCATTTTCTCTGCCAATTACAGCTGACTTAGCTGTATTGAACCCTCCTGGTTAGAATAAGCTGTCCATATAGTGCAGGGCCCTTGAACAACGATAGTTATCGACTTCAACAGATGTACAAGATTGACAAGCATTTACTCCAGTGTAAATATGTACAAGGTTAATAACAGACTGCTAATGTTACAGAAGAATGAAACAAAGGCATATGTATTGCAGGCAGACTTCAGATGAAATCTACATTTTTTAAATATGGTACACTTGGAATAAGTAAATAAGCTTTAAACAGATTTCTTATGGGTATGACTAGTCCTGTTTGATGTATTACACAAACGACTTTGCATAATAAGTGATGGGAGTTTGTTTTCCCCTTTCAGTGTTTAATATATAACATGATTAAAACGGAATATCATTTTGGTATTAGACGGATTTTATCTCTACTGTACACACTGCTTTGTTTATCAAAATTTCAACTTCACTATTGTATCTCTGTGCATTCAGCCTGATCTAATTTCAGATAAACCACGCTCCATACACATGGCTTGTTTGAGTATAAACATTATGTCCAATATCCACGAGATTTTAATCCAACTAAGGCGGTGCTATTTTAAAATGATTTATACAAATGATAAAACAAAATGATTAACAGCAAACAATTTCAATCTTTTAATAAATCACTGCTTTGATAAAACATCAAAATATTTATGATTTATCAACATGTGACGGGCAACAAAAGTCTCTTCCCTAGTCATTCGTCAGTCCAAAAAAATAGATACCATTTTGTGATAGCGCTGCTCCTGTGAGACAACTTGCTTATCTTGTCCCTATTTTTAAAGAGGAGGCGAGTAAATGACCAACATATGTCCCAATCCCCAGCCCCACAAACCATAAGGAGTGACTGAATGAGTCTGACCCTTGCGAATGCAGTCTTTCAGCATTAGTGTATCATTATAATAATAGCACAACTGTCAATTCTACTGCATCTTATCCTGGCATAGATGTCATATGCTGTGCACAGAACATACAGCAGAGTTCTGAAGTTCTAAACAACCCTTTTTTATGTCCAGCGAGTACAATCAGAAATCATTTCACACAGTCTGAGCAGCCGGAACCTGTCAGCTTTGCTTTACCGTCCTCTCACCTGACCTTCACGAGATGGCACTTCTCATAACAAGAGACACCACACAGTCACTTATCGTAAAAAGGTCTGACAATTTCAAATTTCTGAAAAGAGACAATTCGGAATAGAGATTAGTATTTGATAAAAATAAAAAATAAAATACGACACTTCTTTTACCATAGTAAAGCTAAGGTCTTTATTTCTGATAACAAACTCCTTTGGTTTATTATAAAACCGTGTGCCACTTATAAGCGAGTCTGCTTTTAAATCACACACAGCAAACAATATTTGTTTTCACTTCTGCAGTAGTAAATGTCCACCCGCTGCTACAGCCAGCCTTACCTGGCAGCCGGCACAGAGAAGCCTATTGTGTCTTGTCAGTGATTAAATGCATTAATATCACAAACTGGTTACAAATATTCCTTTATTTATATGTTTGAAACAAGAAAAAACAGCTCTGTGCCTTTGTGTGGTGTACAGGGACTTCCTGCACAGTTGCAGCACCAAATTCTTGGAAACATTATTTTAGCCTCCTTCAGAAAGAAGTAAATAAAATGCCCTGCTTTGAAAATATTGTTGATTCTGGTGGGGGTTTGCTTGGCCTAATTGTTGCTACATGGATTTTTGCACGTTAACTAAGGTTTAAACTGTAAAAATTCTGAACATTTGTCTGCCAAGTTTCTTTCATTTTTACAAATTAACATATAGTAAAGCATAGGAAAGCACGGTGAAAAACTGTTCAAGAGCACAAGTACTGTAAAAGTAAAATAATAGTACAAAATCAGGTGAATTAAATACAATCAAATCCTTTACAGGCCCCAAAACAGAAGGGTACAACGGTATTTTGGTAATGTTTGTAGAAGGTTAAGGGTAATCAAACTAGCTTTTTTTTTCTAGCCCTTTATTTATTTGTTTGCTCGCTCAAACACACCACTAGAGGGCACTGATGTTGTTCACTAACAGTACAGTAAAATGATTCCCTTTTCAATGAAGTGTTGTATACTTTTAGAGGATAGGGGGTGATTAGGGAGGTTCTGCACATAAACAAGCCTGCAGCAATACTGAAACGACTTTGGTGTTAATTACAGCACTAATTATGTAAAAGAATAGCTTCACAATTTGTATGGAAATGTTGGAGCACATATTTTTACTAATGATTTGTAAATCTGTAACAGTAACTCAAATTCTTAAAAAAACAACAACATCCTACTACAGAAACTAATCTTCAGCCTATATTATTTTTGTTACAAGGGATGTTAGTGTTAGTCAGCTCAGCTGTGCCCTGCTTGCAAGGCTGAGATAAGACTGAAGAACTGTATAAGCGGCTGCAGTCAGCAGCTGAGTTCGCTGAATACTTGTTTTTGTCCTCAGAGTTAGCCTTCTTAAACCTGACATGCATGTGAAGCAAGGCAGGCAGGTAGCAGAATAATACATTCTGTTACGTAGACTTGCAATCGGTTGATGTCATTTCTTCCAAGCCTGGTGTGAAGTGTTAAGAACTTCATTGCACAAAAAAACTGTGATATCCAAATGGAAACACCAAGGCTAATACAGTATACATTTAATCTAATCAAGAATGCTTGGCTGGCATTGCGCTGCGGCTGTAACGATGTACGTGCAAGCAGCTGCTGTTGCTATGTGACATATTCAATACAGTTTCAGATTTGTTTCAAACTTCCTAAAAAAGCGTTTAATTGGCAATTACCTGAAAGCGTTTCTGTAGTAGTTGAGTGGCCCAGTGAGAGCACCTGGCTGGGAGAACACATACATGTAGGCTTCCATATCTTCAGACGTCAGCCGGCAGCTTTTCCTCCCAATCCCTGTGGTCTGACTAGTAAACAAGTATTTTATAGCCTGAAGCAAAACACAGGAAAAGGAGGGTATAGTATTAACCCTCAAGGGTATAATGTGTACGGGTAAATGTGACAGTGGTGAGAACAATACGATTATTATGTGTAGTTGAATATTTAATGGTAATGTTTTGTTTGTGCTAGAGGAAGAGATGCATGGTCCAGCACAGTTTACAGTCAGTTGTTTAAAGTAATTGATATTTTTCTCATTGATTTTTCAGAAAAGCAGTTCAGTCTATTTTAATTGCATCTTTCTGCAAACCAGCACATGTGCCTTCATGGTCTGGGATCTGTATTGTGCATTTTACAACATATCATTAAAAGACTCATTTTACCCTATCACCCTCTACAGATTCTGTCACTTCAATTCTTAACCACTTTTCTTTGATCCTCTTATCACTATCGATTTGTGACACAGCAAAAAATATCTGACAGATATTATGAGGCAAATAACAAAAATTGTATATATTTACGAAACATAATGGGTTTCATTCACATCTCACTTTTACATGGAGAGACCAAATATTGTTACTAATGAAAAAAAAAAATACACCTCAACTCATAACACTGATGAAGGCATAAAGTGTATTTCAAGTACAGGGGGTGGTATATGCCGTGAAGACAGTATGTTAACATTATATTATGTTATGTGCTTATTGATAAGCGCGGCTTACCTTAAAATCATTGATGGTAAACATGAATTCAGGAAACCGTGGCAGCTAGAAAAAGAAGAAGTAACTTGACTTCATCAGCTGGGAGGGATGGTGCAGAGTGTAATCTGGAAGCACAGAAAAGCTTTAGCTGGATTCCAGGACTTGTCTGATTAAACATCTTTACAGAAACAGCCTATTAACTCATCTTTAGAGCACCGTCACATAACGAACTGAGACTGTCTTAAGAAATGAAAGCCTTACAGTCAAATAAAACCACTGGAAAGGCAATTAAGTGATGTGTCCCCTGTTAATTAACCAGTAAGAAAATCTACAACACTTAATCTTCAAAGCTTGTGTATAAAATACCGATGTTGACAAAGGAGGCCCTACTTGTAGTGCAGTTCTAATTAACTTACATACTGTACATCGTGCAGAATTAAACTGATCTTGCAAGACACAATTTCATCACACAATAAACACATGCTTATGTCTTCTGGTTTTCATTTTCAACTCTCAGTGCCTTATCTATAAATGTAATTAGCTGGATCGATGCTAAATTTAAGAGAACATAGCATTTATCGAATGTTTGATGCTATACGGGGCTAGAAGGTACAGAGGTTTAAAGCACTACATTTTCATTGTACACTTTTACACAACTGGGGCATTTCCAGGCAAGAGAGAACAATGTAAAGGTGGCCATGGAGCTTGATGCTATTTAAGCCATTGCACAGCAAAAAAAGCTAAGCAGTCATTTAAAAATCAGCAAACTTACCAGTGAAAACAGTAGGATGAGGACAATTTAAAACAACCAATTTATTCACCATCTCTGGATAATGGATAGCAAATAACCAGGCAATCATTCCACCCCAATCATGGCCAACCAGGAAACACCTGTTATAACCTGCAGCAAAACAAAGAGCTCTTCATTTGTAACTTTAAACACTTCAACACATATATAGCAATTCAGTTTCTGGGACCCATTCTAGAACAAACTTAACTAAGATTTCAGTCCTAAACAGAAATAAAAAAGGACTGATAAAATGTCCTTGGTATTGTCATCCTTTAACTACACTTGTATAACACATGTAAGTCAGTAACATACATGCCCCACAACAGCTGTAAATCAAAACCCTGTAAATACATAAGGATGACTCATGTGTGTGTGTGTACATACTATATAAACAAAAAGGTGCCTTCATAAATTCCGAGATTTGATACATTAATTCAATTACTTGTGTTAAAGAATAGCCTTACCAACTTGCATTACAACTGGATAAACTAGGGATAATAAGTTACCACACATCTGCTGTTACATCAAACTATAGGCCCTTTACCGGTCCCCTGTTGGATAGCTAGCTGTTATTTTTTTATGTACTTTTGACACAAACAAATAAATAAATTAATGAACACTGACCGTGACACGTGTGCTTATTAGCATTTGAAAATCAGGCACGGCATCCACACAAGAATACTGAAGCAAACTTTTCAAAGAATAAAGTTCTACATCTAATAATATTTTTGTTAAAGCATATTTAGAGAGATTTATAAACCCTGTAATTACATGAGAAAAAAATGACTCTCTCTCTCTCTACTTCCGCAGCACAGCTAATGCTAAAAAAGGAAATACAAGAGGTGAAGTGGATTGCACTGCTAGCCTTTCAGCTCAGGAGGCTAATCGCTGAACTCACTCAGGTACAATATCCTTGACATCAGTCACTAGGTAGTCCAGCCTGTAGTGCTCTCTCCCAGCCGTTACGTCTGACTCCCCGTACCCCCGTATGTCCACAGCAACTCGGAACTCACTCTTGAACTCTCGCAGCTGGTGTCGCCATGAAAACCTGAAACAGCAACAAGCTCTATTACAAACCCTAAACTTTCTTTAGTTTTATTTTTGGGGCATGTTCTCAGATTCTGCTGGACTTCTCTCAATCAGAGACTGTAAAGCACGCCAAATTGAGTCATTCATTAACCAATTAACCAAAACACATTCAAACACAGGCTGACAGCAACCACTGTGCTGCCGGCCGAGGTGTCCCATCTTGAGTATGCATGGACATTAAATAAAAATTAAAAAATTAAAAAAAAACACATTTGGTCTGACAGCTGTACAATTTTTTTCTGTGCAGGATTATTGCAGCCTTCCAATAGAAATTAGCTTATATTGAAAATGATACCACTCATTTCTACAGGCTTTACAAATGCAGCTGTACGGATGCAAGGTGGTGCAGCACTAGGGCACATTTCCCATTCACAAATTCAACGTAGTTGTTTGAAGTTGTAGTGTCCCCTTGGCTTGGATAACTGGAAAAATCACACAACCACATGACAAAAACGTTTGACCTATTTGTATGTGTACATATATTTCTAAAAAGCTGAACTGCAGTATTATACTTATCTTGGGGAAAAAAAGGGAACAAAGATTGTAAACTGAACATTTTGTATCAGCGTGGCGATTAAGCAGGTGATTTTCCAAATATTTGATAAAAATGTGGGAAAGCTTCTCTGTTTTCAGCAAATGTTTTCTACTCATGTTTAAATAATCAATAAGGATTGAAGTTTCGGTCAGGGGCAGCAGTGTGGAGTAGTGGTTAGGGCTCTGGACTCTTGACCGGAGGGTTGTGGGTTCAATTCCCAGTGGGGGACACTGCTGTTGTACCCTTGAGCAAGGTACTTTACCTAGATTGCTCCAGTAAAAACCCAACTGTATAAATGGGTAATTGTATGTAAAAATAATGTGTTATCTGTATAATGTGAAATAATGTATAATGTGATATCTTGTAACAATTGTAAGTCGCCCTGGATAAGGGCGTCTGCTAAGAAATAAATAATAATAATAAAATGTACTAGGGCTCAATAAATGATAAAAGCCTTTGGCTGTATCTTTATTTTTCACTGCAGGTTAGTTCATTATTTGAATCAAAGAGCCCAAGGGTCCAGTCAACTAGCTATGAAAGTCTACAAATTGAAACCCTTAATGAGATTGTACATGATTTTGATTTTCAACTAACTATGAACAATAACATTATTTTAAACAATGACTATTCACCAAGTTTTAAAATCCTTGTTTCCCTTGCTTCTTTGGTCACACTATTTAGTGCATGTTCAAAACATTTGATCTGGTAGTTTCAAAAGTACTATTGCAGGGTATACAGACTCACAATGGACCATTATTTGTATTGTCTCCAATAGTCTTAACTGTAAAGAAACATAGCGGTAGTAAATGGCTGTAAAAGTACGTATCCTTGTTGTTAAGCATGAGCAAGAAAAGCATATTAAAACCTGTGCTTGGCTCCAATTCTTAAGAGCTTGGAAGAATCCACATCAAGTAGGCTACACTTTAAAACTGAAGACATTTCAGATAATAGGTATAATGATTCAACTCGACTTACTCATTTTTAAAAGTCCTGTAATGTCAGCATTTTAGCAACATTAACACTAATCCTTCATGTTAACAATAATGCTGACTCCAAGAATGAATATGTATAACTTGGAAAACGACAAATTTGTATAAAATATTTTAGCAACAAAACTAACACATCAATCCTAACACCTTTCTTTCAATTATCTACACTTCCAACACTATAGAAAACCATTTGTATTTGGCTACAGAAATACCCTTCTTTTGAAAGTGACTCACAATTTAAATATTACGTTTAAAAATCCACAAATGAATAAATCTGTAATACCGAAAATCTCGCTTTGGCTTTGAAACAGAACCTATTCTGTGTTCAGTGCAATAAATGGGCAGCCATGAACAACAGATTCCTCCCCCCTAAATAATTAACGGCTGTCTGCTTTAATAAAAGGCTGTATGTCAGTGTGAGTTATAGACTATCTGACTACTGTTGACAATCTATCTCTGAAAACCCATTCCAGGCAAATAAGTTCTGAATTCCACATCATTTAATGACAGACACTAAAAAATGATGAAAGATGGGGGGTCTTGAATTACAGCGACTCCTACACAACAGCAGAAAACCAATGTCTGTCCAGAAAACCCTCGTCTTGTTCTTCAAGCCTCAGCAGATTTTTGTTTTATGTTCTATTCTCTCAAAGCGTCCAGTACAGCGTGCCGGTAACTAAAGTGCTCTTTCCATTCAGAATTAGTTTGAGAGGCAGCCCAGGTTCAGCTGGTATTAGATTGTAAAAAATAAAGATGCAGTCTGTCTATGTATTAACTGGGATAGAAGTTAATAAGTCAAATTTATTTGGGGAAGTACTTTAACTGGGAGGTAATTTATTTGTCCATTACCAAACTGTTCCAGGAAAAAATCTCCTGCTTTTCATCTTTACTTTATATTGTAAATGGAACTTACTTAATCGAAGAAGTATTTGATGGTGTGTGTGTGTGTGTGTGTGTGTGTGTGTGTGTGAGTGTGTGTGTGTGTGTGTGTGTGTGTGTGTCTATAAACAGGCATTAGAAAGTTCTTTGATGGCTTGTGTCAGATCATTTTAATCACATGGAAAGCTTGTATCAAAGAGCCCCTATATGATAGTTCACATATATACGAGAGAGAGAGAGAGAGAGAGAGAGAGAGAGAGAGAGAGAGAGAGAGAGAGAGAGAGAGAGAGAGAGAGAGAGGAGAGAGAGGAAGAGAGAGAGAGAGAGAGAGAGGAGAGAGAGAGAGAGAGAGAGAGAGAGAGAGAGAGAGAGAGAGAGAGAGAAGGCTCTTGGGTATTTAATGTCCTTTGCAGTTTTAACAGAACTCTGGGAATCCATGGAGAAACAGCATCAGAGGTCAACCCGGACTCCTAAAGAAGGGCGCATGCAATTCATTACCTCAATTGCACTATTTACACAGTTTGCATGCACTTTCTTACTTATAATGACAATGGACTTCCTACTATTACTGTAAAATAAAATGCAATCCATATGGAAGAGAGATGCAGGGGCTGGACTAACAATGGGATCCACCTGTAATACCCCGAGGCTGCACAACATTAACATTCTCAAAAGTGATGATTATATGTGCATCACTGGGGAACAAAGGTGAAAAGAAGGAACAATGAATAAATACATCTTGCAGACCTGTTAATCTCAGCATATTAATAAATATGGACATCCTGTGCATTGATCAATAGCCTACTGTGTACATCTGAATGAATTCATGAAATTAAAAACTGAAAGAAATGTTATATATATATATATTCTGTGTACACTTTAAACACTATGGTCTGTGATTACAAATAACATATGTACCTCATGGTACTTAAAACTGATATTCCAGCAACGTTAAGCAGGGGTGACACAAAAAGGTGACGTGTTTGGCAGGTGAATTCCAATTAACACTGTACGTTGTTATCTTATCAAACCTAGAAGCCCAAGAAGAACAATAGTAAATATCAAGTACAGCATTGAGGCAAAAACTACATTATATATATATATATATATATATATATATATATATATATATATATATATATATATATATATATATATATATATAGAATGTAGTTTTTGTCATATAAGGATGGCAATTTACAGTACATCTATAAGTGCACTGTGCTCGTTCCAAAACTGCTCCAGTTTAGCGGTATATATATACTTGAGGTTCATGATTTCAAGTTACAAATTCAGTCGGCATTAGGCCCCTGATTTTATTGGTATTTATTTGTTAATTCTTTACAAGAGTACCGCATGCATATTAGCAACAATTCTTTAAACGAAAGAAAATATCCTACAATAATAATAAACACACACAAACACACCTTACCTTAATTCTAACATAACAGTGCGTTCCCAAGGACGTGTCATTCAAGCAGGCAGGAGCATTTTCTCGGATAACCCACTGGAATGTTTTTAACGGCCTTCTTATTATGCTCCACAAAAGTTTTAACAGAACGATGCAAGAGTAGAAAGCGCAATAACTGTAAACCAGTGCCCAGAAACCAAGGACTCTGATCTTTAGCGTCACTCTGACTGTACACAACAGTAATTTGCGAAGCATCCTGGCCATCTTTACATTAGAGCAGTAACAAGCATGGATTATACCGTTTACTTATATGTTGTACCTCAAAATGCTTTTAATGTTTGAGCGAATACACAACAGTCGTGTAATTTGAATGATACTGTCGTCTCACAAATAGCGCATTCAACTTATTGTGCTGGGGAGAATCCGTGAATGTGAAGTCAATAAAATCACCAAAGGTCTAAGCTTCGATTCACGGTTGCGTGTGACAGGTGTGCAGCTCGTATTGTTGTAGTAGGTAGTTCTCACCGCTGTATGCGCACGATTTCCCATTCCTACTGAATGCATCGCCTGTCTGGAAATTTCAGAATGTTTTGTCTCCGCTTTACCCGAGGGTTGTTCATTCTAAAAATGTATTACAGTTGATAAAACTCACGACTTTGACTCACAAGTCAAAGTCTATGATTTTTTATAATTTGAAGGTCAACAGAGTTTCTTCAAACCGCTGACAAATAATGATCCTCATGAAGGTTACAGCCCTTCATCTCTCACTTAATTACATTGAATTAAACTGTCTTCAAAGGACAGTGCCTCATTGAGATCAAAGATTCTACATCCACCAGTATGTGAAGGGATATAAAAAACAAAAACTTATTAGCCAAATAAAGAAGATCATTAACATCAATAATCTCTCAGCAACAATGTTACTTTAAAAGCAGTATGGTTTAAAGTATAGTATGGTTAAAAGTTAATGTCATACAGAAGCTTATCAAACACAGTGGCTGAAAGGGTGTTTTGAAGGCATGGTTCCCTACTGTCAGTCGGTCTTAATTCACAGTTTGTATCATAACCATGGATTGCATGCATGTTCTGCAGTTGTAGGATTTCACTTCAAAATCATGACAAAAACAATGGTTTTACTGAAAATATTTTAATGGAATATATTGATATTTATCCACTTAGTGCTATTTATCATCAAAATTAAATATTATTTCTCTATATATATTTGCCATGCTTTCTAGCTTATCATACCATAGAGACACTCGCAAATAAGTGCTACTGTATTTCAGCAGAAATGTATGAAAACATGTTCCATTACCCTGAATTTAACAGATGAAACAATATAATAGCTTCAAACAAAACAAGTGACCAACTGCACATTTTCAAGTCTCTACTGCAACAATCAGTACAATGCAATTGAACAAAATAAAATTATCAAATAAATTAAATAAAAATAATAAATGACATTTTTAGCATATAATTATTTTCCTTTTGATTTTAACAACCTAACATGCACTGTTACCAACTCACAAATGTGAAATGCAATTTCTAGGCAGATATTGCCTACAAATAAACAGGTATTCATACAACACACTGCACTTTTAAATATGGAAAGTTGCTATGCATAAAATCTAAAAAATATACCTCCAAGTAAGCATACAAACTTTTGGCAAAATACAGATTTAACATGAACCACTTAACGACTATATCCAAGTAAGGATTATACATATAAACAATAATATATATATATATATATATTTTTATACATATATAATATATTCTCAATTATATTATAATCTGGTATTAACAGCAAAACCATTGTTGAGGACATTCCTTCACTTACATACAGATATACCAACCAATCTGGTTCATTAACAGTCACCGATTTCAAGTACAAATTAGCGGAGCACAGATTTCTTTTACAACAGTAGTCCACATACATTACCAGGATTGAGCACAGTGCTGCAAAACATATTGGTTTATATTTCTTTACAATGTTATTTTTCATTAGCACTCAACATGAAGTACAGAATACAGGTATGGAAGATTTCCAAGCACTGTAAATACTGCTTTGAACAAAACACTTCTGTTTTAACTGATGGTTTAAAAAAAAAAAAAAAAGTTTTCATTCCAAAAACACGATTAAGTTTCATTTTAAGACTGAACACAGTATTTCAAATCATAAAGAATCTCCTATTCATTCGTAATCTACTGCATAATGGGCAACAAAGAAACACTTACTTCATTTAAAAGCATTTCCAAAACTTCACTAAGCTATCATCTGTACAAAAAGGCATACACACAATGTGGTCCTTTAAGTGCCTGTGTATACAAGGTTGCAGTGTATTACACTGTACAAAATATTACAATAACAATCATCAAGTATAAGTGAAGGGAGTCATGCAGAAATATTTCTTGCAGAATGAGGACCAGTTTCCTTCCACATGTATGTTAAACTTAGACATCCAGTGCCTGAAAAAAGTTCACAGCTGTAGAAAGCAAGAGCTAGGCCTATATGTACTATCTGGTAATGCATTAACATTGCATATTAAGACATCTGTTGTATTATATTCATGGAACTATAAAGTCCACCTGCTTTTGTTTTAATAAAGGTTATTTTCAAATGTCGTCATAATATCACTCTGCAGTGTCATGTCAATGATGCCTGCCATCTGTGAATAGAAAAAAAAAACACACAAAAAACTTACTGATTTAGTACAAACTACATTTACTCCAACATCTATATAATTTGAAATGGAAAGTATCCTACTCAATATATTAATTATATTTGGTTGTGGTATGTATATAGATATAGTAGACATAACAGTGCTTAGATTTCACAGAATAAGCCATAACAAACACTATGAATCAATAAAATAAAATGTAAAAATCCTATGTGTACATCATATGGTTAAATCAACACACTCTCCCTTTACCATCCCTACCAAATGAGTAGCTAACTTACAGCTACTCTCCTCCTGCGTTCCTGTTCTCTTTTCCTGGCCATCTCCCTCTCTCTATCAATAGAAGACTGAGAGACTGATTGTAGTTCTTGTTTTTCCTCTTTTGTGATTTCATCTGGCTTAGAAGTTGCCTGGTCTGGAACTGTCTGTACATTTTCTAAAGGTTGCTCATCATCTTGGTCTCTGAAAACAAAAACAAAAAAAAACATATACGACTTACAAAACTAGTAATAAACATGACAGCCATTAAGATGTCAGCAAATGGCTACACCTGGATTTCAAAACTTGCAAATACCTTTGCTTTTCAGGAACGCTTTTTCTTTCCCTCCCAGGTTGACCCATTTGCAGTTTCCTTAAAGCCTTTTCTCGTTCTTCCTTTTCCATTGCAGCTTTTCTGAACTGCTGAAAACTCTCACTAGAGGACTTTATTATGGATGGTGTGGAAGTGGCCATCTTTCCTAAACTTGCCCAAGAATCAACATTCTTGATCCTAATGTCCTAAAAGGAAATGCAGAGTATAAACAACATATAAAGCAATTCTATGCGTTTAAAATAGCAAATACGACTCACAATAGGCATCAAGAAATACATGTTTGATTTAGCATTCTTTTAAATGATCCGAATCTCTTTTTGGAAATTCAAGGAAGTGCATGTATAAGGGACATCAATACAACTAACTTATTTAATGTTATCTGTTTAAATCTAGACAACAGCCTTAACATTGTTGCTAACACTAACATTATTGCAAGTAGCATGAGAGAAAGGATAAGTACTGTAGAAAAACATTGGGCCCTATTCATTATTGCTTTTTCACAGATAACGCTAGCTAGAGTCCTGCGCGAGTCCGATTGTTACGACCCGCTTCCGACCCGGACCCGCTACTACAGGACCCGACCCGAACCAACAACCCGCTGCAACACCGTCTTCTTACCCGCAAACTAACAAGTTACCAATGCATTAGTATCTAGAATATCTACTTCTATCTTCTTCCCACTTAATGCTAGGGCACACAATTCTATAAAGCAGGGATTCTACGATATTGCAGGCATGCCTAATGTTTTAGGGGCAATTGATTGCTTGCATATAGCCATAAGGACACAATCTAATAATGGTAATGTGTTCATTAACAGAAAGGGTTGGCATTCTATTAACACACAGATAGTGTGTCGACACGACTATATAATTACTAATGTGTTCGTCAACTTTCCGGGACCTACACATGATGCCTTCATTTGGGATCAAAATGCATTGTGTGCCAATTTTTAAGGTGATAATTGTCCTGATGGCTTCTTACTGGGTAATTGTAATGCATTATTATTTATTGTCTATTTCATCTGTACATTGTAATGTTCACTGTTGTATGGGACTGCCATTGCTATCATCTGCTAAATGGAAGTAATAATACCAACAACAAACAGGACTTTAAATATTAATGAAATTATTTTATAGGAGACAGTGGTTATCCCATGAGTCATTGAGCAAACGACTGGATTACTGAAGATGCGCTTTTGCTGTCTTGATAAGTCGGGCGGATCTCTTCAGTATGATCCACAAGTGTTCTGCAAAATCGTAGCAGCCTGTTGCATTTTACATAACATCGCACAAAAAGAATCTGTTGACTCAGATAGTGTCTCTGGCCACAGAAAACATCACCTGACATGACTTGTGAAATAGAAGGGGAACCATCTTCTGGGACAGAAGGAGGGAGAGAGACAGACAGACAGACAACATCTTATTAACACGTTCTTCTCTATCTCTACATGATAGGACTGTGACATACACTAAAATATGGGTAATATGTTATCCATATTCTAAAATAAAAGTGTGTTTGAAAACTTCTAAATCCAGAATCTCAAAATGAACACCACGAGACAGCCAATGGCTTATAAAGTTAATGTCATACAGAAGCTTATCTAACACAGTGGATAAAAGGGTGTTTGGAAGGCACCAAAACAACATGCAAAATACAGGCTTTCAGAATTATTTGGTATACCTCTTTTTGCTCAAAAGCTGGAATTAGCATTGAAAAAGTAGGGCACGCAAAACTAACTTGGTTTGGTGGAATTCAGTTGATACACTTCTGGAAGGACGAACAGCACAGCAAACAAAAATTTAACTTAAATGGTTTGTGAGAATAAACTTATGCAAGCTATTTCTTACCTTTTTAGGTACGACTGGAGTTATAAGATCTTCCATCTGTTTATCACAACTACTGACAGGCCCAAGTTGTCTAAGATTTGTATTACTCTTGTCCTGTTCCTCCCCATCAGAATGGCTGGTATCAGTTTCTGAAAAAGCAATATTTTGAATGCATATCTGTCCCCACCTGGTCACTGAATATTTTAAATACAGCCACATCCCACATACATGTTTGGAGTCAAGAATTTGAACCCACCACAACTTATTCAATTCTTGTTTTTTAGAAACTGGATTTAAATTATACACCCCAAGCTCAAAGATTTTAGAACCACCACATCCAGGCGATTTAACGTGGAATATATTTATATATATCAAATATCTTAAATACAGGTATCGCTGTACACACCATTTCAGTAACTTAAATGAGTAAAAACATACATTTATTAAAAAAAAAAAAAAAATACTAGCATTCACTTACTTGATAATGTCTGTGTAATATCTGATCCATCTTCTGCACAATTCTCCTTTTCAACAGACTGTAATTCTGTTTGGTCCACTGGATAACGTTTAGGTTCTGCCTTATTACACAGTGGACTGCCATGAATCGGGGACAATATTGGGCACTGAAACAAGAATTAAATGCAGTATTAATGTTAATGATATGATCTGACTTTTAAACTGCAAGGTACAAGTGCTGCCAAAATCATATCCCTACCTCCATTTTGATATTGTCACTGTTCATTACGAAGGGGCTTGCTGAAGATGCATGTAACCCAGCTGGGGAATTCAAAGGAGACAGAAGTGAAGAAAGACCTAAACCTGATAAAAGAGAGACAATTACATTTATTAGAAGTCAAAAATACAAACATCTGTATGTAGTGCCAATGGACATCTAATCAAATGTTAAAATGAATGTGGAATCAAATAAATGAACCCGCTAGCAGGGAACTTAAAATACAAAGCAACTCCTACTGTTCCTTCATGTATGGTACTGGATTAATCAAATCTACAGTTACAGTATTGCAATTTCCTAAATTGTCAATTACAGTATTGATATTTCCCAAATCAATAGCATACCCATACAATAATCTGAAATGAAGCTGCATTAAAACACATCTGATATTTTATTGATCATTTAATAAAAGAATGAAAGCAAAGCAAGAGCAAAAAAAAAAGAGCAAATTATTTCAGACAGATTACTTGCAAGCTTGACAGAAGCAAGAGAAGAAGCTTAGCTGTGTAAAACATTCACATCTGCTGATGCAGACACATCTTACCTTCCACCTGCATCCTAGTAGGTGGGCTCTGAGAAGGGTGGTTAAGTTGGTTGAGGGAATGTTGCCCAGCTTGCAGTTTCAGTGTTTGTGGAAAGATCTGGGGATGTTGCATGTGCATCTGCTGATGCTGAGGCAGTTGTGGCTGCTGTGTGGTTTTTAACTGGGGGAGTGAATGTACCAGACTGCAACTGGACTGTAGTTTAGCCTGTTCATTTTGGGGCTCTTGCAACAATATGTGGTCATGGGCAGATTGCAAAGGAGCGTGTTGGGTTGCCTCTTGTTGAGGTGCATTTGCAGACCCTGGCTGCTGTAACTGTGAAGGCCTGTGTTTAGGAGGTAGAGGTGCTGCTTTGGTGCTAGGTCTTGATGGCTGTTGTGGCAGACTAGTATGTAAGGCTAGAGAGAAACAAGTTTAAAAAGATGTTGATATACCAGGTTTAAAAATTGATGCCAGCTAAATTACTCTAAAATCAACAAGTTTTCATTTGTGTGTCCTCACTGTGTCGCAGTTTGAGAAAGAAAAGATAGAAACAGACTTCAGTAGAAGAAATTCAAGAGAAAAATCCCCATGAGGCACTGCACACAAAACATATGCATGGATGCAAAAATCACCACTTTCTTTAATCAAAATCGTTTTCAGTTTAGAACCATTTAAGGGTTCTGTCAAAACAAAATGGGTCTAGTACTGCAGTATTTCTGAAGTCTCTTAAATAAAAATAAAGTCTTAAAGAACAGTAACTATCATCAAGAAACATTAATCCACTATTCTTACCTGGAGGCGATATAGTTATTTGTTCAGGTGGCTCTAGTGGTATATGTTTCAATGTCTGGAATTTGTGTATCTCCGTCTCTTGGGGAAGTTGTATTGAAAGCTGTAAACTGGTGCTAAACGGAGGTAAGATTTGACCTGCAAGAGCATTATCCCATAAAGGCTGTAGTATCGGCGTTAATTCCTGTAGAGAAAAACACAACACACATACTTAACAAAGTCGTCTTCTTCTTCAATGCAATATGTATTGTAAAGCCAACAGAATGACAAATTGTACCTTTGCTTGCATTTTGAAATCAAGATTGTCGGTGCAGCTTTGCTTCCGTTTTGTTCTCTGTTCTGTCAAAGAAGCAGTACAGCCAATTAGTTGCTTGCCTAACATAGACTTTGTTTCTACATAACTTTTAAAATAAAAAAACAATTGTAGTCTGGCTTTCTACTTACTGAATATGGAATATGTTTTATTTTTTATTTTATTTTTTAGTCACTTTGTTTATTCATTTTGAAATATCATTAAGGCAGTGCTTAACTTATGCTTTAAAACCCATTTAGCCCATATAAGCATTAACATCATTATAGAGCTGTTTTTTGTCAAACGCAGAAAAACTGCTGTCCTAGATTTTAACTGTACAAACTACACTTTGATCAATAATCTGTGCTAAATTTATTTATTTATTTTTATTTAAATTTGAATTGTGCCCTTACCTTTTTTTATCATTTGTATCATTCAGAGTGCAATAACACAAGGTGATATAAAAGTAAATACAGTCTACATCCTTGTCACCAGACACAAAGACTATTGATCATTAACTCAAGAGCTCAGCCTACACTTATGTTGAGTAACTTGTTTCAATGCTACTTCTGAGATTAGGTAAGGTAAGCATTCCCAAGATACAATAAATAGCTAATTTATATTAAAGCCTGCTTTGTCTTTACAAGGGTATAAAGACTTCAGATGGTCAATATGAAGTAACCAATTTGAAGTGTATTCAGCAAATACACTTATCACCCCTCCAGATATTGGTTTTAAATACAGAAATACAAGATGCAAGATAATTAAATGCAGTAACTTATAAATAAAAACAAAATGTAAGTATTTGACAGGAATCAACTTACCTTGCTGAAAATAAAATAAAAAATGTTTAACCATAAATAGCGTAATCGTCACATTTTGATCTTGTGGGCTACATTCTCAATAGCCTCAACGCATTAAATCTATTGCTCTGGGAGTCCAGGAGGACTCTCATACCGAGCTACTTGGTATCATGAAATGCCTAATAGGACAATGTTCCAGAATTTTACAACTTAAGACAACAGGAACTGATAGTTTTGTCTAGCTTGGAAATGGTAGGGTTTAAATGTACAAAAACAGTTATTTGTATCTAAAAATACTGTTTATTTGAACTTTCAGATGTTAACCACTAAACCTATCAGATTTTATTTACCCATATAGGTAAAATAAAAGATAGAACATGAAAGTGTATTAAAACAAACACTCAGATATCTTGTACCATTTACAGAATACAGATATGTTGCAGGACAATAACTGTAACCTACAGTAAACATGGGTCCTACTCCTTCAATCCCTGCATTCAGTTTACAATCTGGATAAACATCTAAACAGTTTTTTTTTTTTTTTATCCATCAAAATAAATATCTAAAATCATTACAAAATTTTGCATTTACAAACAACGTTTTCATACAAATATTTGGTATACAGAGTTTGGTACAAATATTTAATACAATTAAAACCAATGAAATGATTAGTAATGCTACATGTTTAGAAATAATACATGTCAAACTTTAGTGCTACAATTAAAACCAAGGGCCAGCAAAACCTTATTTGGAGGGGTTGAAAGACATGTAGAACTTGGAAAGTTCAGTAGACAATAGATAAGTGTGTGAACTAATACATAAAATCTATTAAATATATACTTGCTATAAATAAAATGACCATATAAATAAATTAAAAAAAAACCCAAAAAACAATATATCTTGCAAAATCTAGAAAAAGGACTGGACAGAAAAGACAAAAAGATGTTGCTGTTTATTATGAATCTGTGGTTCTTCCAATCCACAACCTTGCAGTGAATTCAGCTACTGTACTTTTTTTATACAGTTAAAAAATTAACTAACTGTCTTAAAGTCGAAGTGAACTAGTCTCCAACCCTGGGTTCTCAAGTAAGAAATAACAAATCAAAGGTTTATTCTAAAGGTTTTATTTCATGAATATGTAGTACCTGCATGGCTTGCCTCACAATCAAAACTTTTGCACATTTCCAACTACTGAAAGAGATATGCAGAACAGCAGTACCCAAGGTTAACTGTAAACTCTAGCTTGTTGTTTCAACAATACAATACAAAAAGCACCCAAAAACGTATCTGAAGGAGTAGGATTTATATTTGTTTCCGAACTTGACTTCATTTAAAAATCACAAAAAATAAAATTACAAGATGCTGCATCTGAAAAGACACAGCCTTCATTAACCAAAAAAAACCAATATATATATATAATTGTCTCAAACATGTTTTCAGTGCATCAGTAAGACTAAGGGTATGTATTCTAATTGAGCGATATACTTAGTAGCAGAGGATGAGTAAATAGTCCTGGTATTAAAAATGGCAGATGCTCCTGCCAGTAAAATAATGTGCTGAAGAGGCAGCTAACCTGATTCAGAGTCACTGCTATCAGTTGCACTAGAATCACTACTACTGCTGCTGCCTGAACTTGAAGAGCTGCTGCTCTCACTGAGTCGAGAGGGTCCGCCAAGCTCTGCATTAGCATCGGTGTTTGCACCTGTTGGGGGAAGAAAAGAAAAAAAAAGAAATACAAAATGAGCAACCTTACCACCACTACCACATCATCAACTAATCAAATTTAATATACTGCAATACTTACATGTAGTTTTCTGTGTCTTCACTGAATGTAACTGTCCACCGACATCTAGCAGCTTCTCCAATTCTTGCTTTTTTTCAATTTGAAGCGCCTTATTGGGCTTCAGTTTCCTTTTCTCTGCTCAGGACAAACATTGAACACATTTTAATAGAACTTTGCTTTTTACATACTTGTGGCAATAAAACAAAAATAAAAATCAACCATGACAGTAAACATGGGACTATACCCTGTATCTATTTGATCATTTTTTGTGCATGGTTCATTTTGTATTGGTATAGTTGTCCCTGGGACTCGCTTGCATGGAGATGTGACATCTCCAATGTGGTTAGCACAGTGAACAGTTGCTCCTCCTTTGCAGAACACTACAAGTTGAATACTTACCACTTGGTTTTCTTGGCCTTTTCCTTAGACAGATCATGACAAATGTCTCCAGAGCTCTCAGTGTTGAAGGTTTTAATGTTTCAAAGTCAATTTCTATCTCTTCAGGATTAGAGTCTTTCAGTGAAGGCTCTCTTGACTGGATTACATGAACAACCTTCCCAAGCTTGTCACCAGGAAGCTTGTTTATGTCGAGGCTCAGCTGCCTTTTCTCATCATATGACATAGGCTTGGATTCCTCTTCATGTTCTGAGTCACATGGAATTGTGGGCAACTTGCTTTTTTTATTATGACTGCAAAGAAAAAACAGGACATTTCCTTGATCACGAACTTGGTTAAAACACTCCCGAATTAGGTTTAGCATGGTCATATACAGCATTTACAAGGGACGACTATTACAGAATTTACTTGTTGAGGTTGTACTGTTATATTGTGTCTGCTTTTTCCAAAGTCATGGTGGAAGGATCTTCAAAAGGGACAAAAGTAGCATTAAAATTAGAAAAAGTATTTTATTTTGGTACACATATTTTTCAGAAATGTCAAAGTGACCCATATTTTAAGGGCAGTATACACAGTAACTAAGTAATAGGGCTTCCCCAAGAACCAAAACAACAAAAACACTTGCCTTCCTGAAGATCTTTTTCTAGATCTCTGCACCTGCTTGGACTTTGTTTTTTTCCTTTCATCGCTGCATTTTTTTCCTGTCTTCTCTTTTTTGTTGTAATCTTTTTTCCTCTTTTCCTTTTTTGATTTGTCTTTCTTTTTCTTTGGCTTCAATAGGGGGGCCTGGGATAACATTTGCAGTTGCTCACGTACTGCTTTTAACTGTAAAAATAATATACATTTATTTATTTATTTTTAACTCCACTAGCCTTGAATGGTGTGACAATCATCTTGTATCTTCAGCTCCCTAAACTTTATTTTTTTATTTTATTAAATAAGAATCTACAGTATAGTTAATCCTAATTCAATGTCATTTCCAATCCGTGTTACCTGCTCTTGGAGGTTTGCAAGGTGCAGAGTTCTTTCCTCTTCAGAATCAGTGCTGCTCTCACTGTCTGAGGAGCTCTCACTGTCTGAGGAGCTCTCACTGCTGGAGGGAGTTTTGTCCATTTCTGTTGAAGGTGGAGCTGGGGTTGCACTTTCAACAGGTTCATCTGGCATTTTGGTAAACCGAATCTCAAACACATCCTATTGAATGAACAATTACAGAATTACAATAAAATATATTTTTATTATTTCAGCAACTTATGTACTGCACTTCTTTAAAAGAGGTACGTTTGCTCAAACCTCATATATAAGATTATATAGTGTACATACAACATCACCTAACCAAAGTAATCTAAAAACTAGAAATACAATGTGGTAAGTGTAATAAAACAAAAAGCCTTACAAACCTGTAGCTTTCTTGCCATTGCTGAAACTTCATGGTCTGGAGGATTGTATTTATAACAATTCATCAACATTAACCGAAAATCTGCTGCAAATTCTTGTGCATCTTTATATTCTCGGTCCTCCATCTTTTTCTGAAAAACAGTAAATAAAACATCCAAAACCATGGACTTGTGATACAATTCTAAATGAATTCTCAAAACAGTTTTATTGCTGCATGTGATAACACACTGGCTTCAACAGTGTATGCTTTGATCACAATAAGGAAGCCATATTAGGTCACAGTTCAAAGTGAAGGGCACAACTACTATAACATTGAAAATATGAAGTCAATCAAAGTGTATTTATACCATGTAAGCAACCCTCACAAATATGCTTAATTAAACACTGCTAACCATGAGCTTTCTGAAGAAAGACTTACTTTCATAGTGCCAAGGTCCATTGGATGTTTTATAATGTCATAATAATCATGAAGTCCCAAAGCTTCTACATCAACAGGTTTGTAGAAGGGCCAAGCATATGCTGCATGCTTCTTTGCGTACATTTCTTTAAGTATTGCACTGCAGTACTTCAGTTGCTCCGACAATTTGGGTTTCTTGCCAATTTGATGCTGCTGCTGAGAATCTGGCAAGTCTTTTCTTGGAGGTTTAATTGGTCGACCACTTTCTCTTCTTGATATTATCTTGCAAGGCCTTGGTTCTGCAGGAGTAGGTGAAGACTCGCTACTTGTCGTTACAATGGATGTAGTTGGAGTGGTTGTATCGGCTTTCCTTTTGACACCCTTTTTGACCTGAAAATATCACCATTGTTCCCATTATGCTCATTTCAGCACACATATTGTCAATTCATAAATTGATTCAGTTTCAACAGCACACCAAGACAAATATTAAACTCTTAATATACCACCCCCCCAGAAAAAATAGAACTTGGCAGATAGAAGGCTAGTCATATTATTCCAATGAAAAACGTACTTTTGATACAAGTTGTGTTCCTGACATAGGTGCAGTCGGGGTTGCAGTAACGGTCTGCGGAGGAATCAAAGTCACTGTTTGCTGGACGACAACTTCAGATACAGGAGGAGGTGGCTTTAGCTTACCTTGGGAACACAATGATGAATTAATTTGACAAGTCAACTTCTATAACTACAAAATACTGGTGAATATCTTAAAGAATCTACAATGAACAAAACATGCTACATATACAGTGGCTCTCAAAAGTATTCACCCCCTTGGACTTTTCCACATCTTATTGTGTTAAAACATGGAATCAAAATGGATTTAATTAGGAGTTTTTGCCAGTGACCAACACAAAGTCCATAATGTCAAAGTGAAAATTAAAATCTACAAATTGTTCTAAATTAATTACAAAATACAAAACAGAAAATAATTGATTGCATAAGTATTCACCCCCTTGAGTCAATATTTGGTAGAGGCACCTTTGGCAGCAATTACAGCCATGAGTCTATTTGGAGAAGTCTCTACCAGCTTTGCACATCTGGACACTGCAATTTTTGCCCATTCTTCTTTGCAAAATTGCTCAAGCTCTGTCAAGTTGGATGGGGACCTTTGGTGAACAGCAATTTTCAACTCTTTCCACATATTCTTAATTGTATTGAGGTCCGGGCTTTGACTGGGCCACTCCAGGACATTGACCTTTTTGTTTTTAAGCCACTCCAGTGTGGCTTTGGTTGTATGTTTGGGGTCATTGTCCTGCTGGAAGATGAATCTTCTCCCAAGTCCCATGTCTCTTGCAGACTTCAGCAGGTTTTCCTCCAGGATTTCTCTGTACTTTGCCGCTTCCATTTTGCCCTTTATCTTCACAAGCTTTCCAGGCCCTGACGCAGAGAAGCATCCCCATAGCATGATGCTGCCAACACCATGCTTCACGGTAGGGATGGTGTTCTCAGGATGATGTGCGGTGTTAGGCTTGCGCCAAACATAGCGCTTAGCGTTGAGGCCAAAAAGCTCTATTTTGGTCTAATCAGACCATAGAATCTTCTTCCACTTGGTCTCAGTCTCCCACATGCCTTCTGGCAAACTCTAGCCGAGATTTGATGTGAGTTTTTTTTCCAACAATGGTTTTCTTTTTGCCACTGTCCCATAAAGGCCAGTTTTGTGAAGCACCCAGGCTATTGTTGCCGTATGCACAGTGTCTCCCAGCTCAGCTGTGGAAGACTGTAACTCCTTTAGAATTGCCATAGGCCTCTTGGTGGCCTCCCTGACTAGTGCCCTTCTCGTCCGGATACTCAGTTTTTGAGGACGGCCTGTTCTAGACAGATTCACAGTTGTGCCATATTGTCTCCATTTCTTAATAATGGACTTTACTGTGCTCCGGGGGATATTCAATGCCTTGGAAATGTTCTTGTATCCTACCCGATTGGTGCTTTTGAAGAACCGTATTCCGGATTTGCTTTGAATGTTCCTTCGTCTTTATGATGTAGTTTTTGTTAGGAAATGTACTAACCAACTGTGGGACCTCTCAGAGACAGGTGTATTTAACCTGAAATCATGTGAAACACCTAATTGCACACAGATGGACTCCATTCATCTAATTATGAGACTTCTAAAGACAACTGGTTGCACCAGAGCTTATTTAGGTGTGTCATAGCAAAGGGGGTGAATACTTATGCAATCAACTATTTTCTGTTTTATATTTATAATTAATTTAGAACAATTTGTAGATTTTATTTTTCACTTTGACATTATGGACTTTTTTGTGATGATCAGTGGCAAAAACTCCTAATTAAATCCATTCTGATTCCATGTTGTAACACAATAAAATGTGGAAAAGTCCAAGGGGGGGGGTGAATACTTTTGAGAGCCACTGTATATGCAAACAT